>NW_026067909.1:33969200-34034442 GCF_014885135.2 Alexandromys fortis | reverse complement strand
GGTGGACATCCAAACTGGCTAGGCTCCCACAAAGCCAGAACATGAAGTAGGATCAAAACCCAGTGGCATTGTCCTTGGCTTCTCAGCAGCCCTCATTGTCCGCCATATTCAGAGAGTCCGGTTTTATCCCATGGTTTTTCAGTCGTAGTCCAGCTGGCCTTGGTGAGCTCACAATAGATCAGCCCCACTGTCTCCGTGGGTGGGTGCACCCCTCGTGGTCCTGACTTCTTTGCTCATATTTTCCCTCCTTCTGCTCCTCCTTGGGACATTGGGAGCTCAGTCCAGTGCTCCAGTGTGGGTCTCTGTCTCTATCTCCATCCATCTCCAGATGAAGGTTCTATGGTGATATGCAAGATATTAATCAGTATGGCTATAGGATAGGGCAAGTCAATATTGAGTTAATATTGTAGCACAATGTATCTTAATTTTACTCTTTTATGTAGACATTGGATCAAAATGTGAAACAGTGGTGTGCCTTTTAGCAACTACTGATTCACTTGGTTAGTTTTAACTCAAAATCTAGTATGACAAAAAATGGACTGTTTTTACTTTAATTGTAACTTCCATTTTAGAAAAAATTATAGTGAATACAAAACCATTTGCAAATTTAATGTGATTTTTAAAAGTATATGTTTTTAAAAAAGAGTTCTGGGCAAAAAGAAAATTTCTCACCAAAAATTCACTTCATTGAATTAACATTCTCTGGGGTCTAGAAGTGATGACAATATGTAGAAATCTTAACACGGAAATGATGCTGAGGTACAAAGCATAAAAAGATATGTGTCTCTTAACTTCTAAAATGGTCACAAAATCTAGTGAGAGAATGGATATTGAATATTTGTATCACAGAAATGATCAATACCAAGGTGATGTACATGCTAGTTAGCCATAGTCATTTTACCATGTAGATTTTAAAACATCCCTACTAAGGAAAGATAAAGTATATTCTGACTTTAATTTAATATAATTAAAATTTCAGATTCTCAAAAGAAAATAAATAATCTTTTGTTCAGTTCTACCAAATAAATAACTTTCTTTTTCTATCTCAAAACAGAAATATCTTTCTCTTGTCTAAGTTGTACAATCTTTATTCTTTTAAATATTTTTATTATTATAATAAAACTTACATATAAATACCATTAACATTGGATACATATAGAGTAATTTCTCAGCTTGTGTATGATTCATTTACCATGAATGAAATACAGTGGGGCCTGGGGCTGTAGTTTCATACTTACACTTACCAGTTTATGTCATTCAGCTTATATTCATTCATTACATTTGATGTCTAGAAAGAGCAGTTAACCAGTCAATTCAAGGAGGAATTATGTTTGTAAAACCAAACATATCTAATATATAGCTATATATATATAACATATAACTATATTATATATAAAACTTTATACTTTGCATATTATATATAATTATAGATAAATAGATGATAGACAGATGATAGATGATGTAGATATAGAAATATATTTATATTTATCAATGTATATTGATAAAAAGAATTGCATTACATTTTAATGGAGATGTGTTTTCACATATCTCTCTGCCTCTTTCTCATGTGTGTGCGTTTGCAAGTATGTATATAGATATGTATGTATGCAAATATATTGTGTATGTCTATAAAATATGTGAGTTTTTTATGCTTATGCATGTTCAAGTACTTGTGTCTATGCCTGT
Organism: Alexandromys fortis; assembly: GCF_014885135.2. Lineage (NCBI taxonomy): Eukaryota > Metazoa > Chordata > Mammalia > Rodentia > Cricetidae > Alexandromys > Alexandromys fortis. The sequence goes on along the minus strand of NW_026067909.1, from coordinate 34,032,756 downwards.
ATACAGATGCCAGAGCAAGACATTAGGAGTCTTTCTATCAGCCTCCACCTTATTATCTTGAGACATGGTCTTTCACTGAGTTGGAAGGAAACTGTTGAAAACTAACATCACGTCCTCTACTTTGCTCAATGTGGGGTTCAGCCACATGATTCATGTTCAGTATTGTACAGTGATTCTGAGGATTCAAATTTAGGTCTTCATGCTTGTACATCAAGTATGTTTATCCACTGATGTTCATATATGCATAATTATAAAAGCATGTTTACTTGGAAGCAAACCAAACTAAAACTTATGTAAGACATGTTTCTGTTTTTAATATGTGGACAGCTTTTAGTTTTGAAATGGAGGAGACATAGATAAACCTCTCCCACCTGTAGTGAGAAATTGCATTGGTGAAATAGCAGCAAGAAGGGTATACACATTCAGATGATTTTTTTTAGCATTAAATAAATCTCTTTTTTGCTGATTTGCTATTTGGTTCTGCAACTCCATCCTAATAACTGACAAGGTTTTTGCTTGTAGAAAAAGCATCTAGATGTTGATTTTTATTAACCCTCCAATGGAATCCCTTTGATCACTTTCATGTTGATGGTATCTTTTCTTATACCTAAATAAATCAATATAACATGTCAGTTAATCTATTATTACTTGTGTGTGTATTTGCCAACTAATTTGTGTTTTCTTCGCTGGGGAAGACTGTTTCTCCTGCTTTCAACATTACATTGTTGGATGTAGGTCTTTGTCAATTGCTTTTTTTCTTAGTTCCTCATATATAGTAAACTCAGAGTAGAAGTTAACTGAAACAATATTGAGCTATTTTGTACTGACAAGTCAGATGCATTTTTTTTTTGATTTTTCGAGACAGGGTTTCTCCGTAGCTTTTTGGTTCCTGTCCTGGAACTAGCTCTTGATACATTGTTTTATTTCATACTGAACAAGCCTTGCTTCAAACTAAAATCTTAAAGATCATTATTACTCACAATATGGACAAATAGTATGGTTAGATTTTTTTACACATTATCTTCATAAGTGATTTCTGCACAACAGTGAAGAAAAGTGAATAAGTTAAAAAAACAAATATTTATTTAAACTCACAGTCTCAGAGGATTCAGTGCCTGCTTGTTTGAACTCCCGTGCTTGAGTAGAACATCATGAGCACAGGAGCCAGCACTAGAGAGTGTTTGCCTTCTAATAAACATAAGTAGAGGCTAGAGAAAAGACTGAGCCCAAATACAACTTTCCAAGACATGTTCCAAATAACTATTGTCTTGAAACATAGCCCACTCTAAGGATGCAAAACATTACAAAATGTCACCCTTAAATATATAAATGGTCAGCAGAATCCTATGCTAAATATTTTTACACTCAGTCAGTAACATCTTACACAGTCTTACAACAGGCTTTAATTGGCTAGATTCTCTCCTTTTCTTAGGTCACTTGATAGTGTCTCTAAGTAGACATTATTTTGCTAGTAAATGTGTGTGTGTGTGTGTGTGTGTGTGTTTGAGTACTTGTGTGTGTTCCTGTGTGCACAGTACTAGTATCTGTGTTTATGTGCATTTCAAGTTCTCAACTATTTAGTCACTTTAAAGAAATATCTTCAGGAGACTATGTTTCAGCTCTTCCTTTCTAATCACATTTGCATATCTTTCTCTCCAGAGAGTAGTGTGTTCATTCCATCCTTGGCAGACTTGATCTTCTTTACCTTCCTTTATTCCACTCTCGTGTCTTTACTGGACATTCTTCCAAGCTCTCATCATGAGTTTCTGAAGAACTATTTCAGCCATTTTTAATCTTATATTATTATTGTGTCCTAATGTTTTTATGTTTACATTCATGAATTCAGTCACTAATGGCTCTAAAACTCTAGCACACATCTTTATAAAAATCTTTAAAAATTTATAATTAAGTGTCTGTTTGAAATGTGTACTTCTCTGCCTTATAAGCATAGCAGGAAGTCACAACCAAACACAGTATCTTTCTTCTGCAACAGTGTTTTGTTGATGAGGTCTTTTGCTTTGCATTCAATGTGTGTGTGTGTGTGTATATATATATATATATATATATATATATATGTGTGTGTGTGTGTGTGTGTATTCAATGTATATATGTGTATTCAATATGCATACACATATACATATTTTCTATTTGCATTCCTCGTCCTTTGTAAAGGTAAAACTAGATTAAGCCTACAACTCTTCAATACACATATTAGCAATAATTATTATACATTAAATAAAAAGAACCCTTGACAAAACAATTGATCTATGGTAAAAGATAAGTAAGTCATTTTAATAGCAGCTATTAGTAATTCTAATTTGCATAATTCATTTTCATAGTTTGAATTTGCACAGTGAATCACATTGTTCATTAAGCATCATTCAGGCAAAGAACAGATGTACCCGTAGCAGCAAATGCCTTGATTGGTGTCTGCATAATTAGTAGATAACAGATCTACTTTTTATATTATTAGAAAAATGTGCATATTCTAATTATATGGATAACACATCACTATAAAATATAATGTCTCCAAAGGAAGGTGTCAACACACAGGGTTTTCATCCCCCATGCATGTTATCCTGGACTTATGTGTAATGGAAAATGATGTCTAATCTCTACCTAAGCATGATGTGATTCAGTTGCACCCCAACCCTAGAGTTATTCAGAAATTGGAAGAGATTAGACTTTTACTTTTCTGTTATTAATTTAACGATTGGCTTAATTTTGAAATAAGGCACTATTTATTAATGACTATATTCTGAAGAGAAATTCTTCATCTAAAATAGGTAGTACTGTGTGTTTTTGAGTAATTTCTGGGTTGTTCCAATCTAAACAAATCTTTCTGTGACCAGTGATGCTTTGCAGAACAAGGCTGGGCCTGCATCAGTCTCCTTCAAACAGTCAATTCCTACTTCTTTCTCCTTTAACTTTGCCTTTGACTTTTTCTCCTGACATTTAATTATTTACTCCATAACCAGATTTCTCCAGTGTTATATAAAAAATTGTTCAAATATTTTTTTTCTTTTTTTTAAATATTTATTTATTATGTGTACAATAGTCTATCTGTATGTATGTCTGCAGGCCAGAAGAAGGCACCAGACCTCATTTCAGATGGTTGTGNATATTTATTTATTATGTGTACAATAGTCTATCTGTATGTATGTCTGCAGGCCAGAAGAAGGCACCAGACCTCATTTCAGATGGTTGTGAGCCACCATATGGTTGCTGGGAATTGAACTCAGAACCTCTGGAAGAGCAGGCAATGCTCTTAACCACTGAGCCATCACTCCAGCCCCTTCAAATATTTCTTAAGTCACTCCATTTCCTTTCTTCATTTCTTTTTTTCTTATCTGTTAATTGTGATACCAGTAACATACTAGAATGTTGTTTTGGATGGAAAGGAGTTAATATATTTAAATGAATTAGGAAGGTAGTGCATAGAGCATTCATTATATAAAACACTTCAAGTTATTCTCTATCATTAGTTCCATCATTAGTAGTAACACCAACAGAAGTGTTTACATTGACATTAAAGCCTGTGCTAAGAAAATGTACCTCAAACTCACTGCTGAATAAAAATCTCCATCATATTTCAGTCTTAAGTGTACAATAAGAACCCCTATTTGACTTAGTCCTAATATCATAGCCAGGAATGCAGCAGGTTGGGGGCACTTTCAGAGAGCATCACTAGAGTCTAGGCATCTGCTAGATTTTGACATATTGGTTTAGTCTGGGGTCCCAGAAATAAAGCTGGAAGAATTCATAAGTCTACCTTAAGAGCAGATGTACATATGTGATCTTACAGCTCAGGGAAATAACTAAGAGAACAAGCTCAGAGGAGTCCTTTGTGTTCTAAATGGAAAAGTTGGTGTAAGTCCAGGGTCCTGTCTTCTGCTCCTCTTGTCCCTGAGAACCTTTTCATTAAGCCCCTTTCTCTTTGAAATTTCTCTTAATAATGTATGCAATGTACATGGTACCTGTTGAGTTGGACACTGGTTTTTATCTTCTCCCTGTGATATTTTTAAATGCAGGTCATATTATTAGGTTGCTTATTCTGTTATTATTTTTTATCACACTACAAATTATAAAAAACACTTGTCATGAGACATTCATCATCATAGGTCAGTATGTTTGCAAATAGGTAGCGTCTAAAGCATCTCAAGTATTGTGTAAGTGGCATGTTGAAAGAGATCAAGTAGGTGCCAGATTCTGCTTTCTGAATGACTTTGATTTGTGAACCCAAGCAAGGTCAGCTTTGAGCTAGACCTGAGGCCACAGTTGTAAACAATTAGGGCTTAAGTAAGAGAAAGGAATGCAGAATCAGGCTCTCAACTCTTCCCTGACTGCGTAGATTATAAACACTTTAATGGAAGCTTTAATAGGTTGAAATAAAGAGGAAAAAATCATTGAAGCAATGTTTTGTTACTAAGATGAATTGCAAAAATGATAGCCGTTGGCATATCACTTGCTCCTATCCTTGTCCAGATCATGTTCAGACAGTCCTGTTGGTGAAACTTTATGTTGGACCATCTGACATTGCTGGTAGACCAGAAAGCCTCAGTTATACGCAGATAATTAAAGACAAATAAGTAATGCTGAGGGCAGGAGAAATAGTCTTGCCTATGGAAGAGCATACCAATTACTTATCCAATACTATGTGGTCATACATGAAAACATACATGTAATTTTTTATGTAAACAAGTATATTTAGGAATATATACATATATACATATGTTTTGTTACAATAACTGATTTAAAAGACAGTAAGGAGGTGTATTTGGGAATAATGAGAAAGGAAAGGACTGAAATAAATGATGTAATTACATTACAGTCTCAAAAATAACAGAAATAATTGAAAACTATTAGTCATAATCCCACTAACAATGGTTTAAATTGTGCAATAGCATTTTTTAGTGTTGGTTTCAATGAAATATAAAATGAATTCATATAACATGCTTTTAAAAATGTATTGCTGGCACTAACTATCTAAATTAAGAAGGAAATTCTTCATTCCATCCTAAATTCACTTTTAAGAATAGCCAAGTCTTTGCAGATTATGACTAACTATTAAGAAAAAAATTTAAAGATAATACCTTATATGTGTTATTGAAAGCACATGATTGACTAATTTTTTAAAAATATCTTTTAATATCTATTTTTACATTAAAATGTTACAATAGCGGCATCATTACTTTAATGTGTGCTTCAAATCTGAGTAATGGGCACTCTGCAAACAAATTTCTTAAGAAGTAATCTTGTCTTTAGTGAGACAGACTTCTTTATTTATATTTATTAATTTATTCTTCTTTTGCCAGACTGCTGTGTGGAATTGAGGGATGTATATTTGCTAAATGTGTTTTCTGCAGAGCTTAATCCTCAGACCTCAAAATGGTCACTTTTGTTTGTATATTCTTTTTGTTGTTGTTGTTGTTTAGACTTTATTTATTTTTTTTACATTTTTTACTGAAAGAAAAAAAAGAAATTCCCACCTCCTCCCAGCATCCCATTTCCCTCCCCCTCCTCCCACTCTTCTCCTCCTCCCCCCACTCCTCTCCCCCTCCCTCTCCAGTCCGAAGAGCAGTCAGGGTTTTCTGCCCTGTGGAAAGTCCAAGGTCCTTGCCTCTCCATCCCGGTCTAGGAAGGTGAACATCCAAACTGGCTAGGCTCCCACAAAGCCGGAACATGAAGTAGGATCAAAACCCCGTGCCATTGTCTTTGGCTTCTCATCAGCCCTCATTGTCCGCCATGTTCAAAGAGTCTGGTTTTATCCCATGCTTTTTCAGTCACAGTCCAGCTGGCCTTGGTGAGCTCCCACTAGATCAGCCCCACTGGCTCAGTGGGTGAGTGCACCCCTCGTGGTCCCGACTTCCTTGCTTATGCAAAATTCGAGAAGTCATTGTTTTTTACCGCTGAGTAGTACTCTAATATATTCCACACTTTCTTCATCCATTCTTCTATTGAAAAACATCTAGGTTGTTTCCAGGTTCTGGCTATAACAAATAGTGCTGCTATGAACATAGTTGAACAAATGCTTTTGTCATACAATGGAAGGAAGAAAGCATCTTCAACAAATGGTGCTGGCACAACTGGATGTCAACCTGTAGAAGAATGAAAATAGACCCATATCTATCACCATGCACAAAACTCAAGTCAAAATGGATCAAAGACCTCAATATCAATCTGAACACACTGAACCTGACAGAAGAGAAAGTGGGAAGTACCCTACAACAGTTGGCACAGGAAATTGCTTCCTATGTATAACCCCAGCAGCACAGACATTAAAGGAAACATTGAACAAATGGGACCTCCTGAAACTGAGAAGCTTCTGTAAAGCAAAGGACACTGTCATTAAGACAAAAAGGCAGCCTACTGACTGGGAGAAGATCTTCACCAACCCTGCAACAGACAAAGGTCTGATCTCCAAAATGTATAAAGAACTCAAGAAACTAGACTTTAAAACGCTAAATAACCCAATTAAAAAATGGGGCACTGAGCTTAACAGAGAATTTACTCAAAAGAAGAAGTTCAAATGGCCAAAAGACACTTAAGGACATGCTCAACCTCCTTAGCGATCAGGAAATGCAAATCAAAACAATTTTGAGATATCATCTTACACCTGTCAGAATGGCAAAAATCAAAAACACCAATCATAGCCTTTGCTGGAGAGGTTGTGGAGGAAGGGGTATCCTCATCCATTGCTGGTGGGAATGCAAACTTGTACAACAACTTTGGAAATCAGTGTGGCGGTTTCTCAGGAAATTCGGGATCAACCTACCCCTGGACCCAGCAATACCACTCTTGGTAATATACCCAAGAGATACCCTATCATATTACAAAAGCATTTGTTTGTATATTCTTAGAGTAGTGTTTATAAAGGCTCAGAGCAAAGAAATAAAGCCTAAAAAATGTACTTGGATGGAGTAGGTATTTTTTAGGATTTTAGTATTTGGGGTCCTGTTGTTTTGGGTTTTGTTTGATTGTTTGTTTTGTTTTGATGAAATGCAGATTCCTGTTGGCCTCAATGGATTTGAACTCACTACTGAGCCAAGGGTGACTTTTAACGTATGGTTCTTGTATCTCTACCTTTTTAGTGCTGAATTATAGGTACACATCATCATGAATCCCTTTGATTTATAACAGAAATCATAAAATAATCTATTTAAAACTATTAATTCAGAGGCAAAATGTTACATAGCAAACACCGCTACATGAGTTGAGGGCACTTAATCAATCTAGAAGGACATTCTCATACATGAAATAGTCATTCCTATCTCCTCTCTTTCAGGCCTGATGGTGACTAATGGCTTTCTGTCTATCCAATCGTCTTTTCTGTTTTGTTCTTATGAAGAAATTGGATAATGTCGCTTCTTCTGTTTTGTTTCTTGCACTTAGCATAGATTGTTTGAGTTCATTTATGCTGTTGCAGGTAAATTGCCATTCCATTTCAGCTGCAGAATTGTTTTATTTATATATGACACTTTGATTATGATTAATGAGATCTATTTTTATACATTTTCACAACAATACTAACATTAACATGGCATTTATTATGTGCAAATAATTGTTTGAACACTTGTTTTCAATGAGTATATCCCTTTGAGTTGACCTGTTGAGCCGTAGGACAGCTAGAACTCACAGAAGTAACTGCAACATATTTTTGAACAATTACATGCATTCCCTTCCTACCCTCAATGTATGAAGACATTATTTCTCAACTATTAGCAATACTTTCTCTTTAATGATTTCTTATTTTAGTCTTTGTTAACTGTGATACTCAGTTTAATTATGATGACATTTTTCTTGTGTCTGTTATTTTGAGAAAATTGTAACACTGAGTTTACCTGTGGAACTCTCTTCCTCTTGGGGTTTTACACTAGTCAATACATCAAGAAAGTTAGGAAAAAGTAATTCCGTTTAATTTATTAATATTGTATCAGATTCCTAAGCACCAAAACACAGAACAACTAGTTCCTCTTCCTTGAGTTGTATGCTCTGTTGCCTTTCACTTATATTTTTCTCATCTATACTAACTATTTAAATCATGTAAATAAATTAAAAATAAAAACAGAGACTAATTCAGAAAAAATTAAAAAAGAAAACTCCAAGGAAAATCATGTATCTAAATGAAAGTTCACGTGAGCATTGGAAAATTAAGATAACCTAATCCATAATAAATGCACAGGTATCATACCAGGAGAGGAGACATGGCACAAAGCCAGGCTTTCTACTGCACACTTGTCATCATATATCTTTATTAACCTTTTTTCTATACCACAAAGAGCCATCAACTATGTAAACTATTTATTAACTAGGCTGCAGAAATGTTACAGAGCAATCATTGTAGCTTAAGAACAATTTAGGACATAGTCATTTTAGTAAGGTTATTTAGTAATTATGAAGCTAATATACAGCTCAAATCATTCCTTGAGTTGGTTTTAAAAAGTGTTAGCCTAGTCTGTTTGAATGCACACCTTATTAGACATGGATGGTGGGGGCTTGGACTTCCCACAGGGCAGGGCACCCTGACTTCTGTTAGGACTGGAGAGTGAGGGGGAGGGGGAGCGGGAAGGAAATAGAAGGATGGGAGGAGGTGGAAATTTTTAATAAATAAATAAAAAAAGAAAAAAGTGTTAGCTATATTCTTTTCCTCTTTAACATTGCTGTATGCGATAAGAATCATATCTGTGCTTCTAGGTTTGTTAGCATGTTATGAGAAGTTATTTTTTGTTTCAAATATAGCATCCACACAAAATGTAGGAAATGAGAAGAGTTTAGTTTGAAAATAAAAAATAGAAGTTTCCATCATATAGAAGTTTTAAAAATACACAATTTTGCTCATTGCCATCAATCTAAAATAAAATGTATTACTTTATTCATGCTTGTCTATTTCATCTTCTGTTGACTCCAGCTTAAATTGGTCCTATTATCCACAGAGTTAAATCTTGGACGCTAGCTGAGAGATAATGTAAGAGATGCGATCTTGAGGTGTCAGGTAAAGACTCCTATCATTAACATCACGTCCTTTATGGGCACAATAGGATGTCAGTTTTTATCTTTTACTTCCCAACATGAGGTATGTGTTGCGGCTCTGCTCCATGTATCTCGCTATGATATCCTTTCTCACCGTTACCCCCAAATCAACAGAACAAATCAATCACAGACTAGAGTCTCTGAAATTGGGAGCACCAGTACGTCTCCTCTTTGTTGTGTTATTTTTCTTAAATAAATGCTGGAGTGATTGGAAACTTACCAACATATCTTTTTAGTTAATTTATTCAACAGCAAAATTCTCCACAAGGAGAATAATGTGTGCTATCTATTGCCCACTACTCTTCTAACTTTCTGCACCTTCCAACATCAGTGACTGAAGTTTTTGATGTATTTCCTATCTTCTGTCTCCTGTCTGTCTGCTGTTTACTGCATTACTTTTGGTATGTGTTTCCTATTGATACCTTTTGGGTCTGAATCGATTCATTTCTTACAAGTATTTAGAATAACTCAAAATTCATTCTGAATTAAATTTCATGCAGGGGTTTCATACAGAAAAATGCTTGAGGTGAGGTTTTATAAACGGATACAAAGAATATGCTTAATCTAAATTTCAGAAACTTGAGTTACGTTATATTATGCAATAATATCCCAGATTTTAAGAACAACTGCAAATTTGTTCAGCCATATATTAACTAAGATCTCATAAACATTAAACTTGCTTAAGCAACAAGGTCATAGAAGATTTACCTAGCTAGAAATGAATCGATATCATTTTGTTACTTTTTAGCCTGAGCCCTAATGACTATATAAAAATCAACAGTATATTGATGCAATTAAATCTTCAGTAAGATTTATGATACACTGATGTGAGAAGCCAGGTTGGCTCATCTGTAACAAGGGATATAAAAATCTTCATTGTAGTTTTGAAATCAGCAGCATTTATATTTGTTACTTTTATTAAAAATCCAAAATTGGGAATGAAAAGATGGCTCTGCAGTTAGGAACACTTGCTGTTGTTACAAAGAAATGGGATTCCCTACCCAGCACTTACATGGAACCTCACAATCATCTGGAATTTCAGTACAAGGGGATCTGACAAACTATTCTGGTCTACATAGGAAGAACTATGTATGCGAAACAGACACATACATAGAAATAAAACAATTCATATACATAAATTAAAAATGAATATTGCAAAACTGAATGTGTATACCAAAAATTACACATTATTATTTATTATTATTATTTCTTGGATTATATATGTAAAATAAAAATATTAGGTACACATATATACACATGTATACTGTGTTTAAAACTGTGAAAATGTTTTGTCCTAAAGTATAGATGTGGGATAAGTAAGTATATTTTCATAGACTATATATATGTGTGTATATATATTACATGTATATATAGATAATAACTTAATAGGCATAATAGGCATAAAGAACCTCTATAGCTACATTATTAAAATATAAAAATCTTAAATAATTGACTAAAGAAAATGTTTAGTTGCTGATTGTTTTGATAAATTCCACTTTAATTCTATTGGTATGTTAGAAGATGTCTTGAGATTTTAGTTGTTTATGCAGTTTAACAATTTTAAATATAATATCACACAAATTGAGTCAGAGTTTTTTTTTATCATTTTGTCAGTATAGTTATTTTCATTTTTCTTAAACTGTGTTCATTTGTGCGTATCAAAACAGCAAAGACTATTGATATTAAAACTACTTAGAGACATTTTAACATTAACTTTGGGTATTAGGTATTTATTGTTTAGTCCCAAACCACTATTTTCCCTTTTTTCTCAAGAATTGGCTCTATTTTTGATGTTTGTTTATTTGAGTATCTATTTATTTTTGAAAAGATTAGGGAGTTTGATAATTACCATCCTATCAATCACGAGTTGAATATCCATTGTAAAGTCTTTTGGTAAACATTAGCCAGGAGGCTCAAATTTGATGCAGGTGAGTAATTGCTCTATAATTATCTTTAAATGCATGGCAGACAAAAAGGCTAAGTGACAGAGAAAGACATGATTACTGCTTAAGATTCTGTTTGGGGTTGATTTTATTAACTGCAAATTTAGAGAATTGTGCACAATTCTCCCCAGGTACTCATGTCTCTTAATATTTTTCATTTTTTATTTTAGCTTAAAAGCATTGCACATTTCGACTATAATGCATTGTATTGGTTACAACTAGGGTTTACCATGCAATTTATTCTCAAACGGAGACATTTGTGACAGTGAAAAGAGCTGATAATGGTAATTATACTAGAACCCCTAAGTACAGGACAAAATTGCACTGGGGAACCTCAAACTCAGAGTCACTCTCACTGCAATATGGGTATCAGAAAAAAATCGTATGGCTCTGTTTATTCACATACATACGTATGTACATGCATACATACATACAAAAATACACGCACACAAACACACACACATATTTGCAAATCTGCCACCATCTTTCTTATGCCTGGTCTCCTTCCAGTCCTCTGTAGTTCGGTTCTCTAAAAAAGACTCGGGATCATTCATTCCCTTGGTATTCTTCAAAAACTCTTAAGAAACATTTCAAAATGATTTAGAAGTTTATTTTTGGTGGGGAGGGCGTTCATTATAGAGGATGTTCCTAATGTCTGTGTCTGGAATCAGATTGTATAACTACCTTAATTTTCAAATACGGATGATTCTATTTTACTATTCCTAGGTGACAACAATTTATTTTCATCTTTAATGATGGCATTCAATAAAACTTTAAGTTAGACCAGAAAGAGTCACTTTGTAACTACAGAAGCTAAACATACACTTTGGCATCTAAAATAGGTTAAACATTGAATATCCTTCAGAATATTAGATTATTTTGCATTTCACTATATAAGTAATTAACTTGTACATACTACACTTTTCTAGTTTTCCTCATACAGTTTTTTTCAGCAGTTTTAATCAGCTGTGGGATCTGTTCTTGAATGGTTTAATAAAATGCCAATTGGCCAGTAGCCAGGTACAAAATATAGGTTGGGTGATCAAACTAAAAATAATGGGAAGAAGGAGGGCAGGGCCTGAGTCACCAGTCAGATGCAGATGGAGCAGGAGACAAACATGCCATGCAAATAAAAGTACCTTCCTGTCTCAGAGCATAACTAAGGAATATGGGTTAACTTAAAATGTAAGAGATATTTAATAATAAGTCTGAACTACTGTTTGAGCACTTATAATTAATATAAGTCTCTGTGTCACAATTTGGGAAGCATCTGACACGTATTTGGGAACAGGAAGTAGGAACAGCATCCATTTACATTATGCTTTTTATCTAATTTTTAAATTAATTATTTTACATTCTGACCACAGTTTCCTCTCATTCCTTTCTTTCCAGTCCCTACCTCTTCTCTACCTCTCCTCCCATCCACTACTTCTTTCTTTTCTGAAAAGGGAAGGCCTCCCATGGATATTGACAAAACATGGCATATCAAGATGTAGTAAGAATTAGTACCCTTCTTTGTATAAAGGCTGAGCAAGGCAACCCCGTATAAGAAATGGGTTCCAAAAGGCAGCAAAAGACTCAGTGACAGCCCCTGCTCCCATAGTTAGTAGTCCCACAAATAGACCAAGCTACACAACCATCAGATATATTCAGAGGGCCTAGGTCAGTCCCACGGAGGCTCACCTGTTTTCAGGATCAGTCTCTATGAGTGCCTATGAGCCCAGGTTAGTTTTTTTTTCCCCTGGGATCTTATGTGCCTGGGCTTTTATATGTAGCTGAAGATGAACCTGATCTTCTGCTCTATTTGCCTCTCCTGGGCAGTAAGTTTGCTGTTATGAGTCATGCCTGTATTGACTTGGTATTGGGGATTGAACTCAGGGCCTCGTGCCTGTTAATTAAGCATTTTGTGAACTGAACTACATTACTAGGTCACATTTCATTTACAATAATGATAAAAAAGAGTCAAGTTATTTTAGTGAGAAACTTCTACTTAGGTTTTAGTGAAAAGAAAATTGATAGGTATTCAAATGGTTGGATGAGAGAGAATGTTTGTACTTTCCTGAAAGGTGGAGGGAGGTGTGGTAGGTTGAATGAGAATTCCCAAATAGGATTGTTTATTTAACCACTTGGTATCCAGCTGTTGGTCATTTGCTGAAATTTGTAGAGGTTTAGAAGCATGGACTTGAAAAATGAAGTGTGTCACTGGGGTAAATAGCACTATTTATAGTTTGTTCTCTTCCTTCTGCTTGTGGTGCAGTATGCTGCCTGTTGGTGGAAATGTAAGCTCAAACCCTTCCATAAGTTGCCTTGGTTATGGCACTTTACCACAGCAAGAAAGAAGTCGTTAATGCAGAAATTAACAAGAGAAAAACTAGGAGAAGGAAATTAACGCTGTACAACACTTGCATTTTAGCCCAAAAACAATTATACTCACACTCCTGTGTGTTCAGTACCAGTGCTGTGGGCGTGTGAGACTTAATACACTGAACGCCAAGAGACATAGTTTCTATGACATTGCAAGCACGTGGATTTCTACATATCGCGTTTGCCTTTGGCCTTTGAAGCACAAAACAGGGCAAAACTAGACCCATTTGGGGAGAAATTGTGAATTTATATGCCTGAGTTATGTATTTTTGCTCAAATATTTTTTATTGTCTTATAATTTGTTTATTGGTTTTGATGTGTACTATATAACCAGTTCTCTTAAGAAAGCAGAGAGAGAGATCTTCAGCATAAGCACATGTGAAAATTTATATGTTTTGTAGTTCAGTCAATCACAGCAAATTCGTAGGATCAAAGTGAGGATTGGGAGCACATTCATCAGTGCAATTGCATGCATCAAGAGCTAAATCATGGCTCCAAAGTCAGGGCAGCTGTTGGTGTCAGAGGCTGCAGGTCAATCGAGATCATTGTCAAGACTGTTGGTTTCCCCGCTGTGTGACCTGTCCATCTATGTAGGCTTTGCTAATTTTGGAAATTCTTTTTGAAAAAAAAAAACTTGTCTATTTCATTTGGCAAGAAGCAGCATGACATATCAAACTCATCTTGCTTTCTTGAAGGCAGCCACTTCTATATTTTCTTCCCTATCATTGTTCAATTGATCAGAAAACAACTCCTTTCTTCCTGCCATTTTTACGGGCATGCTGCATTTTCAATGGACTGTGTCCTGTGTCACTTTACAGTTCAGAATGAGGATTGGGTTATAACTGGCTAAGGTTTTATTTTGAATAATTTCGTAAGGTTTTGTATTAAAGTCAAGTTATAATCAGTAAAAATAAAGTAGTGCTAAGAGTAATAATACTCTTCCTAAAACTATTGTCACAAGAAATCCAGTCTGTGGGATCCCAATTTTACTGGATCACAACTGTCAGCAGTCTATGAAGAGTGTCATCATAAACATTCTGTACAAAGTATAACAGAAAAGTCTGCTGGTTAACCACAGTAGCCCACACTGTATTACCAGAATTGGAATCTTAGAATTTAGATTCAACCCTAAATGGAGAAATACGTGAATTAAAAATCCTAACTGTGGAAGGATAAATACTAACAATAACACAAAATTATAATATGATACAATAGAATACGATATGGTTAAATTATGTTAAATAATCATATAATATGATATAATAGAATGTTCTATTATTTTAAACTACATGAGAAATTCTTTCAGATATATAAAAATATAAATGCTTACCACAAAAATACTTTCTTTCTTACATTTATGTTTTATAAAATACTTTCCAGGAAGCCATAAATTATTTTGAACATAATTTTGGTTAAATTTTAAATAAAGTACTTCAATAATTACTTTTCATTAAACTTACTCTTTTGAATATTTGTACAAATGTCTTTTGATAAAATTTATGTAATTTTTCATAACATTTTTAGTTTTAGGTGTAAAGTCTTTGAACTTATTAGTAACTAAATTTTGCAAAAGAATGAATTAAAGTTCATTTAAAAGTTACATTAATTAATATTAGCATAAAGATGTAGGATTTTCATCAGGAGAACAAAAGGAATTAGCAAAAGAAAGCACTTGGACAAATGAATGAAATTTACTTTTTATTGAATGACTGAACATATTAATTTTAGAGCGCATGAGTTTAATATACAAATGGTTCTACTTGGGCAAGTTTGAGTGCCTAAAATCTCAGGAATGGAGTCTTTTTTGATATTAATACAGATATGCTTGTAAGGGTTTTAATTACATGATTCACTTTTTTAAAAATATCATTTCTAATAGAAACAAAGAGTACATGTAATATTTACAACCTGGTACTCTTTGTAGTACTCCTCCCATAAAAGGAAAGACTGAGCGGCAGTTGATAGGTCTTTCAGTTTTTAATTTATATGTGATTTCTACTCCAAAGAGTGAACCAAGTAACATTACAATCCTGCATCAATGCCAATAATGTTGAGTGACTGAAGCAAACCTGCATCTGTGTCTGTGCAAGGCAAAGTGAGGAGAAGGGGGGAGAAAGCCCAACAGTTGACAGGACTCTGCCTTGTGTGACATCACAAACCCAAAGGCACATTAGGAGCACTGTTTGCACCAGAGAGTGCCACCAGATCTGAACTACAGCAGTATCTATTCCTTTAGAGAACCTGCCCTTCCATTTCAACACATAAGGCTGACTGTTACATAAGTCTATCATTAATTTTCTAATGTATAAAACCATTTACCTCATAGAATGGGAGATATTTATAGCACAGAGAAGGTGAAGGGAGAAAGATAACCAAAGGGAACACATTCTATATAAGAAATGAATAAAATGCTGACTTTTATTTTTCTTAAGAAAGCATAAATTACTTTCACTACCATTAAAATCATTTTTTTGCAGGACACAGAGTAAAAGAAAAACCATTATGACCAAATCTAAGAATTATTAAGCATAGCTGAAGTGAATGAGTCATCATAGAGTCAAGATCTTTAAGAAGCCACTTTTAAGACTAAAAAGTTAATAAATACAAAACTAAAAAACTATGTATACTATGTATGTTCATTATATTTATTAAACTTTTTGGTTAGGTTCAGCATTGATTTGTACATATCACCAAACAAATTCTTATTCTTTCTTTGTAGTAAATACTTTCAAAGTCCTTTCTTGTAGCTCTCAGTTGTTGGTTAAGTTGTCTAAGAGACTCCATATTGTGTGTATGCATATATATACATATATGTATATATGATATATATATTACCTATAGCTATTGCCTTTGCTTACTCCACCCCCCAGAAGTGAAAGGTGAGTTCCTATTCTGAAGACATCATGGATTTCAGACACACAGTCCTGAGATAACTTCCTGAGCTGGAAATGACCTGAATGCGCCGTTATTGAGGACTAGATTTTATGGTACCAGAAGGTGGCATGCAAGATACAATGGCCGGTCCTACCCAACTATGACTCTTAGGAAACACAGTACTGTCCAAATAGGAACAACAACTAGAAAGGCACAGTAGGATGCATATACCTTGCTGGTACCACCAACTTCGTAATTGGACTTAGGCACTCGACAAGAGGGAAATTAATACCTAGATCTAGTGAAGTCATGACTCCATGACAAATTACCACTACTTTACTAAACCAGCAAAATCCCTAAATATAAGCTAAATTGTTCTCCGTATACCCACAGACGTGTGTAGTCCTCACCCACCAACATGGAAACTCTCTTTGCAACAGACTGAAACCATACAGAAAACCGCCCAAACTGAGTCAGGACAGTTCTGCATCTAAGGC
The DNA here is from genome assembly GCF_014885135.2 of Alexandromys fortis. Lineage (NCBI taxonomy): Eukaryota > Metazoa > Chordata > Mammalia > Rodentia > Cricetidae > Alexandromys > Alexandromys fortis. Next base: position 34,016,048 of record NW_026067909.1, on the reverse strand, counting down.
TCAGGGGAAAACTTATGTATGCGGGTGAGTATGTCATGTGGTGTTGGAAGACTGAGAAGACCAGGAATATCTCCTATTTAAGTAGCAATTCTATTTACAAAATGTCACCTTCACAACTGTCAGTATATGAAATGAATACGAACAACAAAAGGCATACTAAATGAGACAAGGAAACGAGGGAAGGAGAAAGGGAGGGAGAGAAGAAGGGAGGGAGAAAGAACCCTGAAGTTCATTTCTATAGTTTTTTTTATTTCAGTAGTTTTAACTTAGATTATTCATTGTAAGAACAAGAAGCTATACACTGAATTTTATATTTTCATTTGGTTATTCTTTTTTCATGGTAATGAGGTTATTAAGTTGTCATTCATTAAACTTCACATCTAAAACAATTTGCCTTACATTAGTACTCATATTAATCCACTTAATCTGTTACTTTTCTAACCTTTATGCTAGCCAAAGAAGATCTTAGGAAATTTAACTCATTCATATTCCAATCAGTGTCAGAGTGAGGCCTAGCACCCAGTAGAAGATACCAAGTAGGTCTCCTCAAAACTGGAGCCAATAGGTAGGACAATGTGTTCTTGTGAATGTCCTTCCTATGCTATTTGTTATCCAGAAGGACAGTTCACACACTGTTCACATGTCTTTCTCAGCCACAGTGGACTAAAACTGACTCTCTGCAGATATGGGACACTGGTCATTTAAATCTCCCTGCACTGTGTATTGCTAATCTATTAATATATACACAATTTTATAAGTTTTGTGGGGATTATATTGTTTGTTTTCAGTAAAATAGAAAATTTAAAGATGAGTAAATGTATTAATGTTTGCATACTAAGTGTTGCTTGGAACTCAGAAAGTTATTATTTTTCAGGTTTTTAATAATTTACTATTGTAGGAAGAGTCATTGTCAAAATTAGTTTTCAAATTTGATTTCAGAAATTAAAAAAATTATGGGGCAGACTCTCACTGTGAAGTCCCCCTTGTCAATCTTATAGCCACCCATCTCTCTCTGAGTCCAGAAATGCTCCCGTGTTTTACCACGTCAGGTTTCACAGGAAACCCTCATGTCAGAATGGAGGTCAAACTACTGTATCATGCCGTGTTGGAGTTAATGGGCTCCCAAGTATAAATTGATTTGAAAATCTACATTGATTTAGGAAAATATTACTTATAGTTCAATATTCTTCTTCATTGTTGCCATATTCTATTGAATTTCCCTTTGTGGAGAAGATTGTTTTATTTTCCTGAAAACAATTTACATGTGTGAAGGTCATAGGTTCTATGAGGAGACCCCTGGTGTTGGAGAGATCTTCATTGCTAGCACATGTTGTGTGCTTCAGTCAGCACTGTTGGCATCCTGAGGGTTAGTTTATGGAGTTATAGACCAAGCCATGTGCATTTACCCCAACTGTATTTCCTATGAAGAAGGGAGAACGCATATAGATGGGATTTCAGTGGAATGGTCTGTGTAAATGGAAGTATCTTCTTAGTATTTTATTAATCTAAACAGATTGTTTTATATGCATCTAAACTGTGCCATGATCTCATAAGAAATAGCATAAAGATACCTCAGAAAACATTAAGAAAGATAAACGGATGTTTAGCAGTTAATAAAGGATTCATTTTAGCTACAAACCTTTAATGTTTTATTGCATTAATTTATTTTTATTTCAAGCTTTCAAATAAACAGAAAAGAAGAGGGAATATTATTTACTGATGATCCAAAAAGCTTAAGTAAACTAAAGATTACAACAGTGCAGGCACTACGTTAGATATTTTATTCAATTGATCCTTTACAGGTTCTCCCTTTTCTGATTCTTACTTGTCATTTTCATAGGAAGCCAATTAATTCAGTTAAGCTTTCAGGTCTGCTCATATTAAATGTGGATCTACCACAACCGGCACTGGAACTAATTATATATATACTTTTGTCAATTTATAAGCCAATTTAATTTAATCTCTTTTGCGGGGTCTTACAATATAAACTTACCATATGACATTAATCTAATGGTGGACATCATATATGCTAAATCATAGACATAAACTAGCAGCTGACCAACAGACAAAAGGGACATAAACAATTACATGAAAAATTACCATGAACACATATAAAATAATCAATGTATGTTTGGGTCTTTCTATTTTTAAGCTGTGAGGAAAAGCCTCATAAAAGGAAAAAGATCACAAACCTTGACCTGAAGAGGCAATGTCAGACACAAAGTCTTGTGCTAGCTAGTATCTGACATCAGTCTACGTGATTCCTCTGGTGTAATGGGCTGTGAGTTTGATATGTAAACTTAAACCAAGGGAGTCAACCAGTTTGAATTAGTAAGAAATGTTTTCAGGGAAGGGGGTAACTTTTAACTGTGTTTTTAATGCTCAGTATGATGTTCCAAACCATGTATGAAAGAAATCTGGAGACTGTGCTTTCTGAAGTGAGGTACTTCATGATTAACAATGCTTAACATCCATCCTGTGTTTTTAACACACATTGCCACTATAAACCCTGAAAATTTAAACTGTCTTAGGATCCTACACTTCACTGACAGAATCTTGGAAAAATAGCTACATCTTGTGTTTTTCTGTGATTGTTTCTTCATATGCAATGAAAAATGGCGTAGAATCCTATATGACTTTACTCAGAATAATCTCTGTATAGATAGTACATACAGTGCTTGATAATGGGGGCTGTACAATAAATGAATAAAGTATTTTAATTAACTAAAAAATGTGGATCTACATTCATCTTAGTTCTAAATAATTTATATAAATGTGTTTATAAGCATTGTATTATTGGTAATTTGAAATAATTTTTATCACAAGCAGAGAGGTTTTGTGGCAGAAATTACAAAAGCATGGGCTTCAGTGGTACTTTTTGACTATTCTTGAGACAACCAGCCTAAACTTACCAGACAATTACGGTTTTCATATGAATATCAACCTATGATACGGCAAGACTATATATTGGATCTGGTGCTTCAAGAAAGAAAAGTAATTCTTTTAAACAATTTATCTTGTATATTCTCCCCCTTAGTGTCACTTAGAAAAGTAAGGCAAATCTCTGCCAACCTCTACTCATTTTCTTCTTCCTATTTCTTCTTCCGCATCTCGCATCTCTCTTAGCCTCTCTCTCTTTTCTTCCCTCTCTCTCCCCTCTCCCTTCTCTTCTCCCAATAAAACTCCCCCCATAAGTTCTGTTTGCATGGCATATCTGTCTCTCACTCACCATGAGACACCTTGGTCCTGCCATGGTCCCTCTTGTGCATGTTATAACACTATCTATCTGGTACTTGAAATTGAACCTAGAGCCTTACACATGTTAATCAAGTGCTCGGTCCATAAGGTTTACTTACATATTGAATTTCTGTGTCTAGTAGTACATTTTCTATACACAAATGCTGCCCTTGATGCTAAGAATGCTATATTTTCTACAAACTTGAGAATAGAGTGCTTATAATTCCGCTAGTTGATGATTGATGTACCATACAACAATGACCACTTATTTTTATGGATCCTACTTTGCCTTTTCTACCAAAGAATGCAGAAACAATGTTATAATAAATTATTTTAAAACAGTTCAATATTTCATTTGACTTGTCTGCACTTCTATTCCTCTCTGCTCTCAGAGTTTAACAGTGTTTACATGTTTTAAAATAATTTTCCTTTTTCAGTGCTTTGCCCTATGGCTATGAAACGCACTTTACAAACTGCAGGTTCTATTTTTGAGGCAGATTGTTATTGATTTGTTTGGGTTGTGATGAACATTTCTAATGTGAGAAAACTGAATCAGAGTGTATCATATATGGAAATATTATTTCCATAAATTTTTGTTGGACACATGCATATGTATTTGTGTGCAGGCCTCCTGGGTCTCCTGAAATTTACATCTATAATGAATACTCAACAGAAAAGGTCTGCCATCTTCTGCTCCAGGGCATTTCATCTTCTGTGTTTGAATAAAGACTTTTATTCACACAGATGCATTTATTTTTAGCTTAACTCTAATAACATGGTACATTTTATTTGACAGCTTGATATTCCTTTGTATTCTCCCTGTGGATATCTTCCACAATTCAAAAAAATTCAATAGCAATTATTCGACATCAAAATGTCATTATCGCTGCTCATCTTTCTAATATTGTTTGAAGAGTCTTTGCTTTCACAGTATTTACATTCCATCAGCCTTTTCTTGCAGTTCCCAGCGCTTCCCTTTCAGAGTGTCATTTTTTGCCTACTGTTCAAGAATGGGTCAAGCTTAGAATGAAAGGAGTTTATTTAGGATTTATTCTAATTGACAATAAATGGCCTGGGGATTTATGTGCTACAGCTGTCCCTTATTAGATCATAGTTCAGGTCATCAAATTAAAATAAGCTGCCCTAAATTCTGTACTGTACGAGGAAAGAAAGGAAACCCATTAGGCCCTCTCAGAAAGCCTTTAGAGTGAATTATGTTGACGGTCTGTGTAGAGAATGGGACAGATGACAGCTAAGCTAGAGTGCCTGTCACTGCCACTCTTGCTCATGCATCCTGCTTTGGGCAGGGGCACAACTGAGGTGCGTAATGGTCTGGCTGTCAGCTTTGGGTCAGAAGGTCAAGGTGCATGGGGTGAGGTTCTTTCTGAGCTTTCAGCATGCTGTTCTGAGACTTCCTTTCCTAATGTCTGGGTGTTATGAAATATGGGATGCTAGAGATTTGTGTTGTGTTCAGAGATTTCCATCACTGTCTACTTGAAAATGTTTTTTTTTTTTTTTTTTTTTTTTTTAACTTATACACGAAGTTCTGTAGGTGGTGTTCTTGGGAGATATAGCTAACACTATTTGGTTGTAGAAATGTTGTCAAGTCATGGCAAAGAAGTGAGGGTCCTAAGACTGAAAAACAAATTTCTGGCTGCCATTTTCTTTAATAATTTTACAATTGTCTGCGAAAACCACAAGTAATGAAAATATAGGTAAAAATTTAAATATAAGTTTGGTGAGGTATATATCTAAAGTGAATAGCAATCTACTATTTTCTAGTTTCCTTTCTAACTGTCAATATCAGCCAAGAACAAGATCTTAGAGACAGCCTGTGTAAGTCAGGGCAGAAGGGGAGAGTTACAAAACATGCTTAGGTTATCTTTAGCTGGACTAAAAAGAATGAGAACAATCAAAAGCAGACTATGAGGTTAAGGCTGGAAGCAGGTTTAGATGGCAGCAAAACAGAGGTCAGCAAAGTAGTGGCCTCAGAAATCCTGGACAATTTTCCAGGTATGAAGTACTTACAATGAAGGATGAACATAGTGAACCTGGCTTAGTGTTCTAATCCCTGACCAAATGCTTCCATTTAATGATGCCAACACTGTTTGGAGAAAGTCCTTGTCTTTGGGAAGATCTTATGATAGCCCAATACAATGATGACATAAATTCTTACAACCTTGTTAACTAAATCTGCTTTATAGCCCAAAAGAGTATATTGTAAAGCTAAATCTCCTTTGCTCAGGATAAGCTTGCTTGGCACTGATAAACAATTAAGAAATCATATGAAATTTTGATATTTCAAATGAGTGAATCTTCTATTCCCCTTACATTTGGAAAAACCATAGACAAAACCATAATGGTGTTTCCTTATAAAATTTTTAAAAGCTTACTTTTTGTAGGATATATTTATATGTGACCATTTGATTGGTAAATGGGCATACATTTTATTTAAGATAAGTAACAATAATTTTGGAATCTCAATTTTAATTAAACTCATCAGCTCAAACACCATAAGCACAAGAGTTTATTGTTTTCTCTATTCATTGAAGCACTAGTGTTTACAGGAGCCATGTGCATGAAATTCGTTTAATAAACTGTCAATCTTATTAAAAATAATCCCTTAAATAAACATGCCTTACTTATCCTCTATCTTTCTGCACCATTTCCACATCAAATTCAAACACTGTGAAAGTCATTTTTCAGCCAAAAGTTGAAACATTCATTTCCAGTTTGAAAAAGGAAATTCCTCGTGAAATTTAGCTACATTTTGTATTCTCACTTTGGACCATAGCATATTATAAATTCAATATTTTTACTCTAAAATATTTATTTAGAACAGTAAGATAATTTGAGCTATTCAAAACAAAAACAGAGCATAATCATGTAATTCATTCCCTTGTGTAATAATAATTACTGATATACTTAAGTAAAGGGTAAACAAATATGAAATTAACAATATTCAGTTTCATAAAGCAACCATTGTGTAAGTATGTATGTTTGTATGCATACACATATACGCATGCATATAAAACATATATGCACACACTATACATGTGCGTTTGTGTGTGTGTGTGTTCATGATCTGGTGTGTAGAATCCTGGAATCATATCACATATTATAACACTCTCCTGAAACTGGATCACTAACTTCCATAAATAGGTAGGATAAGGATCACAGAATCTCAGGGATAATCTGTCTGTTCTCTGTAACCCAGCTGAACCTCAGTTCTGGGCTCAATGGCAATGGCCTACCTAATACATGAACTCTGGGATCTGGACTCAGGTCTTCACACATTTAGCTACTTTTCAATCATATGAATGTTTTTATACCAGTATGTGGCAGACATGCTTGGCTCAAGTCAGTGAAACAAGTGAAAACTAGTACCAATTAGCCAGCCTTATTTTGAAGTGATTTAAACCAAATAGATTATATTTTTGGTCATAACTATCTTGAACATAAATTTGCTTTAACCGTTTTAATTTTCAGAAGAGGGTTTAATTTAGCCAACAGAGACACTGTAGATTGGCCTTTTGCAAACAACAACAATAAAGCCACTGAATGCAACTGGAGTGGAGAGGGCGATGAAGTGTGCTTGGCCTAAATGTATCTGATCCAGCTTGACTGAACTTATTATGACTGTTACACAGTCCAAGCTGCTTCTCAATCTTATCACTAATTGTTGTGCACATAATATTTTGGATCTTGTTTCACAATTACTATAGATTTCTTTAATTTTCATTTCTAAAATATGAAAGACTTCTTTTCCTGCTGCTTTTACTGCAGGGGTGGAGGGTGAATTGCCCTGCATTTGAACTCTGAATAACCTTCTTTCTCCACATTGCCAAGAGGTGTGGCTAACAGGTTGTCGGCATGGGCTTGAGCTTTATTGGCACTCGTGAACTAAGCGTTAGTCCAGAGCAAAGTACAGTTGGATTTATAGTTCAGCTTTTATTAATTTGGGGGTCAGAAAAGCATCTGCCTTCATAAGTTGATATTGTCTGCATATTGTGTATTTCTAAAAGACACCTGATATTGGTGGAAAGTCACATGTGACTTTTAAGGCCTGAGAACAAAGACTTTATTGTACACACAAGAGAAAATTATTGAATCCATTAACTGTAAAACCACAGCTGAACCAACAGTAAATGTTTTGCGTTATCAAGATACCTACTCTGCTTGCTAATTTCCTCAGACATTTGTCAATATAATAGAAGTTGAAGGCTGGTGGGAGAGAAAATATATTGATTTTCTTACCCAGCATCACACTTGGCATGCTGCACTACTGACCTACCAAGAAAGACATATCCTTTGGAGCAATAGTGGTACAGCTGTCATAGAGTAAATAAATAATTTTTGACTGAACTTGATGGCTGCTTCACAGGAAACAATGTAATACTTGGTGCTGTAATCCTAATCAAAAACCCAAAAGCTCATAGCTCATAGTAGCTATGGTCAAAGTTGATATTCTTATTTTTTTATATATCATGCTGTCAAATGGTCTTCTAAGTATTAGAAGTATTAATGCTTATACCCATACGCATGAACTGCTCTGAACCTGGGTCAAAGAAGCTCCCCCCATTCTGTAGTATGCAGCAGTATATGAAGAGGCACATGACTGGTCAAAGTGCTGAGAATAAGATTATAAATGTTTAATGCTACTGAACATCTATAGTAAACCCATCACCATAAGGCTCAGGTAATTTCATAAAAGAAGAGGGCAAAAACATAAGAAAAAGAAAAGAATAAAATGTAAGATACAGGGGATAGTAAAAATAACGCATGAAATTCCACCTAGTAAATATGACATGACTATCAAAATCATAAACTCACATCAACTGTGGTTATCTGAACAATATCTATTCAAGATCAAGACAGACAAACCTTGTCATAGGTGGGTAGATGATTCTCAGACTGCAGGGCATACTGAGAAACTATTAATAGTGAATAATTGTGAGGGAGGGAGAATCAGACTTTATTGAGGATATAGAGACTGATAGGTTTTCGTCTCTAGTTGAAGGCCTCACACCCATGTATATAGGAAAACATTGATTTGCATTTGTTAAGTTTTCAAAAACAAGTTAGAAGAGGAGGGTGTGTGAAATATGGGGTAAGCTGGAGGAAAAATAGGGATCAATATGATGATGTTTCATTATTTATAAAAACCCTCATAAGTAAATATAATTCATAGGTGTTGCAACTGGATAGGTCCATTTGATTGCTTCTCTGTATTGGCAACTTGAACACTATTTTCAATGAAATAGTGAATGAAGACAGCTCACAGAATGAGGCTTTCAGGTAAAATCCAGCTTGATTCACTTAAGTCATGTGTATGATTTTCAGCAACAGAGATGCATCCTCAGCTGCTGAGAGGCAAACACGTTATACCTACTACCAACATGGCAGGATACGCATAAAGATGCATTAAGTGCCATAGGCAACCAGCAGCTGTCTAATTGGAATTAAGGCCCACTCAACATGAACGAAATTATGCCCGGTACCAGAAACCTAGCCAATTTCTAAGACTGGTAAGGTCAAGGATCTTAAAAAATAATCTACAACCACTATTTTGATAGAGCAGCATAATTCCTCCCTCTATTCTAAATACTATCCTTATACTCTCAGATAATTTATCAATGACTTCTCGTCCAAGAAGCCTCTCTTGAGAGAGTTGAGGTAATCACAACAAACAACACTATACACAACACAATGTTCAACTGGGAGCCCAGACCCACAGCATTATGTCTATATCACTTCTGCATCTGTTCAAGTAACATCCTGGAAATGTGAAGGTGGACTGTAAGAGCCAGAATGCCAGGAAGTCTGCTTTGAAACAATCTCCTAAGGAAATGACTGTATAAAAACGTTGGAGCAATGAGTATATGAATGGACATATTTATGTAGAAGAGGGGAAATTTCATAAGATCTCACTCTGGACAAGGAACTAATGAGTGCTGAGAAAAGGAGAATTAGACTCTCCCAGGGATGAACTCCTTTGTTAGTTTTTCAGTACAGAGTGGAGGGTGGTCAGCTTTAAAACCATACACACACCTCTACCGACAACAAGAAATCAGGTACAGCAAGGTATGTGTGTGTGTGTGTGTGTGTTGGGCAGGTATATACATTTGTAACAATAATAATAAAATGACTATTAATTTTAGTATGGAGTACGTCATATGGGAAGGTCTCTAGGGAGGATTGCTGGGAAGGGCTGGAGGAAGGAAAAGAAGGGGGAAGTACTGTAATTCTATTCCAATTGAAGTATAAAAATAAATAAATAAATAAATAAAAAATTCTCAGTCATCATAATTATGTTACAATTTGAAACAATACACAAAAATACATGCAGTGGCAGCAGTTGTTTTAATTCCTCGTGGTCAGAAAAATCACTAAACCATTTCCTCTGACCTCACAGTAAATCCATTTTAAAGTATCAAGAAGACTGTGGTCTTGGAACATCTAATGTTAATACAGTGTAAAGCAAATGTATAACCATGATGCTGTCTCTACAATATTGTGTTTTAGATTTTTGCAGTCGGTAATGATGAAATTATTTTCTCTTGGAAACCTGGATATGAGAAAGAAAACAATTTTTTATAAAAATATTTACACATGTATTATATTTTAATTTGGTAATAGAATGTTTTATAACAATTATTTTAATCTGTACAGTAAAGTATTGACATTTTACTTGTTAATACTCAATATACAAAAATAAAGGGTAGAAAAGGAAAATGTAATAAAAACACTATGTTTTTTTAAAAAAATTATGGATTTTCCATTCTTCTTCTTTTTTTTTTTCTGGTTTGTTGATCAATCACATATTAGATAGATAAATAGATAGTTTTGTTTTTTTTTTATTTTTACTTTTTTTTTTTTTGACAAGGTTTCTCTGTGATACAGCTCTGACTATCCTGTCCTGGAACTCACTTTTTAGAGCAGACTGGCCTCGAAATCTGCCTGTCTCTGACTCCCAAGTGCTGGAATTAAAGGTGTGCACCACCACAGCCTGGGTGGATTCTACATTCTTGCAATTGGCATGGTGTACATGTGGGGGTCAGAGGATAACCTTCAGGAATATGTTCTTTCCTGTTACCATTTCCAGGCATCAAATACATGACCCTAGGGTTGGTGCAAAGAACTTTACTTACTAAACCATCTTGCTTGTCTACTTTTTGTTTTTAGTATTTATGAAAGGTGCCAAGGCTAATAAACTCATAATAACTAATAAACTAAAATTACATAAAATTCAATGGCTCATATGACCCTGTCCATGACTGTAGATCGGGAAAAAGGCAGAGCATGTCTAGAGATAGGGATGTAAAGGCATAGCAGAACTTTAGTGATTCAAATATACTACAAAGCTATCTTACCTCAAAGCATTTGAAAATGAAAAATAATTGAAATCCTTAGAATTTTTTTTGCATTCTCAGTTAAATATGCTGATGTATTATATAAGAACCTAGATTTCTAACTATCATTCAGGGGAAATGGTGTTCCTTAGTTCATCTAAAATGTATACAAATCTAGCAATCTGTAAGAATTCCAGTATTACAGTAAAAATATTAAGAATATATGACAACATATGCATAAAAGATTCCTATGCAAGGAACTGAAGAAATCATTGAAAAAATGATGTCAAAGAGCCTCAAGACGGTTCTTTATAAAGGGCTTAGCACCAGGTCAGAGAGCTCTGACTCCTACATTGTCCTCTCAACATTTGTATTCATTCACTCTCACCGCCCCAACTAACTAACGTTGGAGAAAGATTCTTAAAAGAAGTCCCACACTAGCTCTGAATTAAGTATAATAGAGGGTTATTTATCACAGACCACAATCTTCTGCTGGAATGGAGAACAGCAACTGAATCTCGCAGCCAGAAAAGAGGCTAGATGCATGGTTTACATTGGCATATATAGTATTAGAGGCCCTGCCCAAGTGTGCGGATAACTTAAAGGCTATTGGCGGTAGGAATTCCTACAGCATAATGTAATACTTTCTAATGCATGATTTCAAATGTCATCAATTACAATTTAAAACATTTTAGTAGCAGGAAATATAAACAGACAAGGAAGATACTTTCCATCAATATTTTGAATGAACATAGTATGGTGCAATCATCTGAAACTAAAAAGTAAACAATGAATTATTTAGAATAAAGATAAATATCTAGGTGTGGTAGCAAATGCTTAAAATTTAGTAACCCACAAACCTATGAACACCTGATTTTCGACAAAGGAGCTAACATCATATATGAGTTTTAAATACCATTATAATCTAGTAATCTAGTACTACATATCCTAACCATAAAGACTTTGTATCTAAAATTTTAAATAAGTAAATTACAATTAAATATATTAAAAATAAAAGAGATGTCAGAAAAGGGGGGAGAGAAAAATAAAAGACCTTCATTTACAGTGAAAGGAAGAGTGTAGATTACTTAGACTAATATTAAAACACACTTCAAGTACCATAGAAAATGACAGCAGTTGAAAATAAGAGTCAACCAGTCAGGTTTCTCCTTTTGTAAACATTATAAGCACAGCAGCAATGCTGAAAGCCAGTTCACAAAATAATGCACAGTGAAAGTAAAAAGCATACAAAACCACATGCTGAGAGTATCACTCATGTGTGGAATCTTGGGTGCCACACTCAGAACACTGGTTCCCTCGTGTCTTTCTTAATATGACTTTGGGTAAGGTAATGTAACAAAATCATTAATAATTTATCTTTTTGATAATGCGTACTATAATAGTAATAAAGTGAATTTATAGAAAAGATAAAAATTAACAGGAAAATCTCAAAAGGTCTTTTATAGCTCCCTGCTCTGAAAAGTTCCTACAAATTAGAAAATCCAGAAGGGGAGAAGCACACTATCAGAGATACAAATATTGTAAAAATTAATATATAAAATAGCCCAGATTTACTCACTTCAGAGAAAGATGAAAGAGGGTCAGTGGTTTAACAGTACTTAGTGCTTTTGCAGAAGTCACGGTTTCCTTTCCAAGTCTCACATCACGTGGGCCATACCAGCTTTGACTCCAATTCCAGGGCATCTGAAATCTTTGCTTTTCCCCCAAAGACTACTGCATATGCATGATGTATATAAATTAGGCATGCTCGTACATACACATTAAATTAATTAATTTAATACACATTAGATTAAAAAATAATCTGTAAAAGTGGATTTTTTAAAGTTAACAGTTTTTAAACGTAGCTTCTAGAATGTATTGCATTACAGGTTTGTCTGCAGAAGTATATACTATTCTTGGGATATTATGCAAATGAACAAATAAAGCTATATTTTATTTTATAATACTATGAAAAGATAACCATCTTAACTCAGTATAATTAAATTTAAAAAATTCTAGCAATTATTAATGTAGGACAGATAGTGGAATCTATTTTACTGGTAATATATGAAATAACAAAATCCAGGGACTGCCTTACAAGAAACTCAAATTCACTGAGTTTATACTGAATTTACATAACTATAATATAAGGCCTAAGAGGGCAAACATTTGACTGGGAGAAGTGGGCATAATAATGTAATTTGCAATGAGGAATTTGAACTACACCAGCAGGAAAAGCAACATCTACAAGGCTGGGCTGGGCTGAGATAGGCTAATGAAATTTGCAAAGAATAGCAATAGTAGCTTACAGAAACTTTTGTGTAAATGCTTTTTATTCAGTGGAGGCTACATCAGGCAAACAGAAACATCTCCAGATATTTCAAGTAGATCTTCACTTACTCCTCTGAATAATTTGTTTAGAACACTAGACTCTTGGAGGGAATAAACATCAGAAGACAGCTACAAACTCTGCATACCACAAGCAACAGTAGAAGATATAAATGTTCCATGTCTAAGGAGCTCCTGTCTATGTGGTCCTGATTGTTAGTTGTGTTAAGGTGGTAGTGACAGACAGAAACATAGAGGTAATTCTGTAAAGCTTTATGTCATCTGAGGATCATGTGTTTTACCACGGATATAGAACAAAAGATCAAATAGGTGACTAGCAAGGACCTTGAGAGTCTTACATCTACTTTCATCCAAAGGTCAGTGTCCTTCAGAGCTATTGGTATATGCATCTATTGTTTCAGGAACTAATAAAGTCGGCTTGTTCCTAAGACTTCTCTGGGTTGGTTTCTGTCTTGTATAATGGAGGGAGCTGTATTTAGTACAAGCGCCCTTGCTCGGTTAACATTCCCTTCTTGTTAATGCAAACTTTTTTCAGTCAAAGCTGTCCATTTCCCCAGGTGATCTAGATTGTTTTCCTTCAGCAAAGGGTGATAAGATGTTTGTCAGATATGGATAATGCCGGATTTTGTAATCAGGCTCATTGATTAATATTACAGCTATTACATCTACCTCTTTAGCTTCAGGGACAACTGTGTTCAATGGCTAAACTTAATGATATCTATTCCAAGAGCATCAAGATATGTAAGTCCTGTGAGTGACATTGGACCCATGAAACAACTGCTCTTAACTAATTCCTTGTTTCCAGAAGAGATAAGAGTTCTGAGCTCTAGATCTGTAAAGATGAGAGGGAGTGCTAACTACTTGAAAGGATGTGACCCTGGGAACCCACAGAGCAGATATATTTTATGTGTCATCAGTATTGTGAAAACAGACCTTGCACCAGTGTGCAAAGCTGAGAAACAGTCTGTCGTTGTGGTTATGGTTGAGTAGGAAGGAAGTAAAAAACACAGAAAATACCTCTCAGCCGATGATTTCTTTGTATCAATTATTCATGAGAAATATTTCCCCATCATTTAAATTGAAACTACAGGCCAATAGCACATGGAAAATGAAACCAGGGACACTCGTATCTTATCTACACCCTTGAATTAAATGTCTGACCTAAGGAAAGCACTTCAATTCCCTTACATGTTTCAATTTGTTTATATGCAAATAAGAGAAAATAGTTCACACGTGTGCTTGCTTTAGATTGAAGGAGACTTTACAAGAGAAGGTATTTGACACAGGGACTGGCATAAAAATAAATGCTAGATGTGTGTAACAACTACACTCCATTAGCTTAATTCTTTTCTAATCTATTTTACTAGTATATTAATTTTACAAAATAATGTGTTTCAGCATAATTTCATAGATTGCTAATGCATGCAATCTCTGTTAATCATATTCTTTCTCATTACCTTCATTCGTCACTTTTCTTTGATTTCCTAATACTTTCTGTTTTTTATACTTATTTGTTACAGATTTTTAAGAGACTGTAAAAGGGAAACAAGAACATAACCAGTACAAGTTTTTTTCTTTTAATTTTTTTTGCTTTCATTGAGCGTATTCGTGCACGTTCACATATGTATATGTCAAAGAATATTTCAGAATCAGTTCCCTTTCAGTTTCATTGGGGCATATTCTCTCAAAGTTTCTGGCACGACACCACACTCCAAGTGAACTGATCAAGTAGCTTGTGGGTACTTCTCCTGTGTCTGCCTCTCATTTCCCTGTAACATTGCAGAAATTATATAGGTCAACTTTTATACTCTACTTTTTATGTGGGCTCTTTGAATCCGACTCATGTTATCAGTGTGATCTACATATGTCGTTAACCCACTCAGCAATCTTGCCGGTCTCCTATTATTATCGCTGATATGTCTGACTTGGGGTTGGGGAAACACCTCAGTGGAAAAAGGATGCTTGCTGAATAAGTATAAAGACTGGAGTTTGAATCTTCAGCATCTCTGCAAATATCTGAAAATGGTTGTAAACTTCTATTACAGTAGTGTTACAGGAGGCACAAGCATGAGAATTTCTGGGACTTTCTGACTATAAAACCAATTCACTGTTTGATAAGAGACCTTGGAATAAGGTGAATGAAGAGCAAAGTATCCAAGCCATCCTGTGCCCTGCATTTGGACACAGTTGGACATTCAGTAGGGTCTCAAGTACACACATTACATTTTCCCCACCCTCCTCATCTATCACACACACACACACACACACACACACACACACACACACACACACACACACACACACCATGCCTGAACTTGATATTCCTGGAAAACACCACACAGAGGGGGAAATAGCTCTTACTCTTACTATCCAACTGAATTCTTCTTGGAGTTTATATGAAGAATTTGCAAAGGGAAAGAAAATCTGACTCCTCAGCCACCTGTAGTAAGGACTCTAGAGATGAAGTTTGACTACCGATGCTTTAAAAAGGCATCGCCTTTTTAAGAGTGAAACTAAATTTCAATCTCATTTACCAACTCTATGCAGAAATAAATGGTGCATGACTCAAGGGCAATCCCAGCCAGATGTAAAACTACCTGCTGATTGATGCCTAGAATTGTATTTTGTCTTGATAAATGTCCATTTCTCAACGTGAGAAAACATGCAATTGATTATGTAGAAAGTTATAATCACAGATACAAGCTCATTAGAACGGTTGGTTGTTTTTTAATATGTATAATTACGTGACTGAGGAAGGTAAATTAGAACTCAAAACAACTGTACAGATACATGAGGCAAGAAAGCAAGAATTGGTAGTGGCTAAGGTGTATGGATGCCTTGGATCCATGGGCTGCAGAACATTTGCTTCAAATTGCTACATTTCCACATTCAAAAGAATGTGGTTTCACTTAAGGCCTATGTCTTTGGTAAGCCTTTATTTCATAACATTTATTGTTTATAGAGAAAAGGACATGTTGAACTAGATTTATGTAGTTAATATGAACTATGGCTTCTATGCTATTTTATTGTCACATTTAAAAAAGATCTTATAAGGAACCTTGATGTAAATTCCTAATAACATACTTATATTCAACCTAAGTGAAGAAAGGAAGGTTAATTCCCACTTAAAGTTCTATTTAAAGGAACAAAGGAGAGTATAGTCCATTCTTGGGCTATGCAACATCTTTATATTTTAAAGTATAGGTTTCATTTAAATTTTTGGAGGGATATCTCTAAATAAATCAACAGTTAAAACACACAAGAACATACTCATAAAAGCTTTTTGGGACACTAGTCTATGTGGATGCACAGCTCCCTAGGCCTGGATGTAGCGGGGAGGGCCTTGGACTTTCCACAGGGCAGGGTTCCCTGCTCTCTCCCAAGCAGGGTGGGGAAGTGAGGAGGGGGTGTGAGGGAGCAGGAGTGGATTGGGAGGAGGGAAGGAAGTGTAAATTATTGAATGGGAAAAATAAATAAAATTATGTTTAAGGATAAGAAAAAAACAAATGTAGACAAAATAATTATAGAAGAATGAGGGAAATAGTATTTGCAACCTTGTTTTAGTAACTTTCCTAAAACATTGTACTATATACATGCTATTGGTAAAAAGAAAAAATAGCTCTGCTACTTCTTCATGTAAATATTTTGAAGCTCTTAAATAGCAGAAAATATGCATAAAGTATACTTTTGATAAAGAACTGTTTCTAAAGTATACAGAAAGCTAATAGCCAGCATTCCAAATTAATATCACCTATGGAAATATTGACAGATATTTCACTAGAGCAACGGCGCGGGATTACTAAACATGTGACAACTCATTCATTGTCATTAAACACGATCACCTGTACAATTCACAGATAAACTGCTAAGTGATTATCATCAAATCCGTAAGACAGTTAATGTTTTAAGATATACGTTAGTAGTAGTAGTAGTAGTAGTAGTAGTAGTAGTAGTAGTAGTAGTAGTAGTAGTAGTAGTATTTGGTAGCAATTACTAATAGGAACAAATTTCCTGTTGAATTTGAATTAGGTGATAACCTGGATATTAATCATACAAGGAACTAATAGCAAGAACTCTAAATAAAGCTATTGGCATATGCAAAACTCAGGGATTTTACATACATACCTACATGCAGTGTGTGTATGCATGTAGGTATGTATGTAAATTTTTGGTCCCTGTCTTGAAACTATCTCTTTTTTTACTAGACTTGCTTTAAACTTAAAGAGATCCACCTGCCTCTGCCTCCCAAGTTCTGGGATTAAAGGCCTGCACCACCACCACCTGTCTATTTCTCTTAAGATAGTAAACAGTGCCGGGTGTGGTACGACATGTTTGTAATTCCAGGGCTGGGGGGCAGAGGCAGACTACAAATAGAGAATATACAGTGTCATAATAAACCAAAAAGTGATGTTTTGAATGAATAATTGAAAAGCTGAGGAGTCCATGTAAGTTTAAAAATTAGTAAACAAAATTAGTGTTACTACTAAACTAAATTTAATCTCTAAGTCACAGTGAGTAAATACTAATGTATCTATGATAAATGATTAGAAACAAGAAATAAAACCATCTAGAAAACATGAAAATAAAATAAAATACATTGGAAATTACTTAGATTTTGATCAAACTACATGGAAAACTTGAACCTTAACTCTTTTTTTTCACAAATCGAAGATTCTGAATTCTGTTATCATTAAACCTTAATTAGCCAAATGGAAAGGAGGTCAGAGATTTAATTTGGATAATGAGGATTGCAGATAAGGATGGAAATTTCTCATGTAAATGACCCATGCATGCAGAGAAGTAAGGTCTAATGCAGCCAACAGAGCTTTCTAGATAACCAACTTTTCCAGCCGTTGAATACAAATGCAGTTCAAAATGCAATTAGAAATCAGTTAAGAGTAGATTAGTGCAATGTGAAGATAAGGTACAGAGACAGGCTCATCTAAAGAGATGAGGCAACATACTTCTTTTAATCAACCAGACTTCTGTTTTCTTTACCTACTTATGCTTTATTTGAAAAATAAATACCACGTGCTTTTATAGCACATGGAATTTTCTCACAGGAAAGGTCACTATGGGAACACAAACAATTTGGTATCTAATGTGCTGTTCCAATAAATACTGAGCAGAAGCTTTCCTCCTTGTTGATCCTCATGTACTTAAGTTGAGTTATTCTTGGTTCCCATCCAAAGCCCTTACAGCATCTTATACCCCATTCCACATTATATTTATGTCTATTTGATGCCAAATGAGATGATCAGCTTAGTTGATATAGTTAAAAACCTATCATGGGAAATAGGAAAAAAAAAAACCTTGAATAATTGCGTTAGCTTCTTCCTTATTATTTGTAACAACATTAATTGTCTGGTAAAAAACACTAACTTCCCATTTCTTGATGGGAATCTTATGCTTATTGAAAGAAAGTGAAATTGTTTAGTGACTGAAATAGTATGTACTATAAATTCTCCAATTTGAGCCTGAACATTGTCTTTCCATTTCTCTACTAGGCAGGCACATGCTGTATTTGGAAATATATCTGTATTGCAATAAAAATTAATCATAAAATTAAATTTATATACAATAAACTCACAGAATTTCTTATGTAAAATATTTAGAAGAACTAATAAAATAGATTTCATAAATTATTGGCTTTATAACACAATTTTACCTATATACTTCTGTACATTTTGTAATTTGAATAATATATCTTTTGTTTTCATGATATATTTTGTTGAGAGTATCATTTGATTGAAGACTTAAACTTTTGGCACTTGTTTTCTAAGAGATGGATATGAATTCTAATTCTAATATTATCTCAAGTATATGGACATATATTCACCTGTCTCTGCCCATTAAATAACAAAGCCATATCAAAATAAAAGCTTCAGTTAATCTTTAAACATACAGGCCAGAAGAACTGATTACTTTACTTCTCCAGGTGAAAGTATAATCAGATACAGAAACTTCTCCATGTCTTTAATACATATTTTCTTTTTTTCCCTTAGAATATAGTCCTTGGAGAGAGACTTGGAACATAATCTTTGTATGATGATTTATAGACAGACTTCCTTTTGAAAAAAGGCAGGAAAGGAGAATGGGATACTAGAAAAAATTTAAAAAAGAATATGACCTCAGGTGTCGTCTGAATGGGAATGCTGAAACAGGGTTAATCATACAGGTGACAGATTTCATGGACATTTTCAGGATCTTTTGACCTATGGCTGAATGTGGTGTGGACTCGATGGTGGGATGGGACAATGTACAATCCTAGAACTGAAAACTTTGACAGACTGAATTAATATTTAAAGTGAGTATTCCACCAGCTGATGAATGATAGCAAAGAACAAGAGAAGAAGAACAAGAACATCATTACAGTTTTTGCATTCTCTAGAATATATATTACATCCAGAAAAGATACATTTTAGCAATATTTATTTTAGCATTTCTCTGAATGTCTAATATCGTAAGAAAACAAACATTTGTTATTTTTTAAAAAAGGATAATGAACAATTTTTGGTTTAGATACTATGAGTAATCTTTGCTTAAACTTAATAGTATTCTTTATTAAAATTATTTTAAATAAACTTTGACATTTTATACATGAATGTGCTGTATGCTGGTTACTCTCATTGCAGCCTTATTTTATATTCCTGACACACTTTCCAAACATCAGTCTTCCACACAAATGTCTTCTCCATATTCATGTCTTTTTGTTTTGTTTTGTTTTGATTGTCCTATTGCGTTTAACCTAGGTTGTAGAAGTGACACTGTGTGGGAAACTATTCATTGCAGCTTGGATGACTCACTCATGGGTAAACAATTAAACACAGTGACTAATCCTTCCTCATATTCCTTCAGTGACCAGTTGCTCATCTGTAAGGGATATAGCCCCATGAGCCACCGAGATCCTTTATTGCCTGTTGACCGGCCCCGTCTTATGTAGGCAGCCATATCTGTTTTGAGGGCACAATTTTGAATGTTCTGTCGTATACTAAATATAATGTTGTTTAGTCCTTCTTTCTGTCTTCTGGCTTTAAAATCTTTTATCTTTTTTCATTAACCCAAGTAAGGAATGAACTGGCATTGATCAGTAAGTCAAAACAAGCTCTAGAACAAAATGGACTCAATAAACAGTATTTTTTTCCAAAAGACTTGCTTTTTGAAAATGAACAAGCAAACAATGTAATTAAAAGACATTGACATGTTCATATCAGTCACACTACTGACAGTAAACATTACTCTCAGAATCTGGAATAAAAGAAAACATGAAAGAATATGATACAAACAGGAGTCTGGATCCAGCCACTTGGAATCAAGGTCATGAAACTTATTCTAGAGGGATCAAGAACTTGTTCCCAAAATATCTTTTTTCTATGGACAATTTCTGTAAAGGAACTAAGCCTCCATTACAGTAAGAAATCACCAAATGGTAACTTGTTAGGTCTATCAATCACATTTATTTCAAAAGACTCCTTGTGTCCTCTGGTTTCTTTTCTAGTAAAGGACCCAAGGAGAAGCATCATTTTAGCCTTAGTTCTAGATGAACACCACAAGGTATTATTACAAGCTGAATTTATTTCAGTGAATTCAGCACAGAACAAGAATGTTATGGCCCTGTGATCAAGAAGATTGCTTTCTCCAGACACTGTAGGATATTAGTTGTTACTGTAGCTAAAGCAGACTAACACAAAAAGCTGATGTATTTGCTAACTTAATGAGTTTTTCTCATCAGCTTGTTAATGACATGATGAGTGAATTAGATCTACAGCATAGAAAATAACTAATGCTTATAGAAACAAATTTGGATTTAAAATTGTTATGTCATTTCACTACAAAACAGTTCTGAAACAGAGAAGTTCACTGAATTTTACCCAGCTGACAAGTGGCAGAGCTGAGATATGAACACAGTCTGCCTATAAAGATTCTGTGCATAGAAGAGTTATACTACACAGATGCTATAGCAAATGTGTGACTTCACATGAACTCAGAATCTCTTGGGACCATTTTGTGGCTATTTCAAACAGTTACACAAGTGAAGAATCCATGGCTGACTGACGAAAATGAAAAGACCAGAATGAAGAGAGCCGTAAAAGTGATTAGTGTTATTCCACGAGGAAGCAATCTCAAAGTTTCCTTTCTGTATCAGGAAGCTTGCCATATATCATCTGGTTCAGTATTATGGCGTACCTCTGATTCCATAGACTAGGCCTTGATTTTGTTCAAGCAAGGTCAAATTTATCTCTATTCATGGCAACCAAATGAGCCTTAACTAAGCCAAATGCTTTAATTGATTTAGAAATATATTTTACATGGCACCAGCTGTTGAAATGAAATAATGACTGCAAAATAATGTTTAAGCAGTAATTTTCAGACATTTGGAATTATGAATTATGGAAATTCATAGTAATGTAAAGTCTAGGGCAGATACAATTAAAACAACTTGGAGAATGCAGGCTATATTTGAAACATGCTGTAAGGTAACCATTTCGGAAAGTTGTGGATTGGAGAAGAGTGGAAAGTCAAGAATATAGGAAAAGTGAGGCAAAATTAATAATGAAAACATCAATGAATATCAACAGATATTACAGATATAAGTGTGCCTTTGCTTTCTAAGTAAATGACAAAACAGACCAAGTGGAATTAGCCATAGCACTTAAAATAAAATCAATAGTAATTATGTGAAAAGAACTCTTGCGAAAGCAAAAGTAAAATGAATTGTATTTTGACAAAAGGATATGAGCAAGAAAGCACTAAAAAAAAGTATTGTCAACAGCAATGAAATACATTTCACATTGTAACTACTTGGAGAATTTAGGTTATAACAGAAAGTAACATTTTCTTTCTTTTGAAATCCTAAAAATTAGAACAGTATGTTTATGGATGTGAAAATATTTTTCCACATAATTTATAAACAACTGAATATCAACTGTAGGATCTAATAATAATTTGAATATACAGAAACTGAATAGCATCTTTTATGAAAAGTAAGACTAGTCACAGATAAGTAAATGTTTTAAAATATTTTTAAAGGCTTTTTTGGAATTTCATACCGGCACACTGCAGTTAAATCATTTCCATATCTCTTTCCCTCCTCCAACCTTTCCTGTGCCCCTATTCCTTCTCAAATTCAGAACATCTTTAATTCTTGTTATATATGTATGTATATAAAAGCTAATGAGACAAGTTAGTATGACTCATGTATTTGTATGTAGTGTTGAACACATAATATTTCTATAATTTTTATTAAGAATACATTATTTATATATAGCTACAAGTGCATATAAATAAATCATAGATATATATTTTCTAATACAAATATTATTTAAAGAATGAATCATTTATAAATTTGATAGCATAATTTCTTTTTACAAAAACCAAACATGTGTGTATATATATATAATATTTGTAAATATATTTATTTGTATTCGGTTGAAAATTACATTCTTTTCTTTGGAAAAAAATTGTCACTGTCAAATATTGTAATTTTTTTTCTGTAACGTCAAATGCACCTCAAGGTTCAGTTCTGCAGGCAAAATCTATTTTAGTTATTCTAAATAGGTGGGATTTTGATACAGTAAAATGAAGGTTATAAAGAATACAAACACACATGCACAGATAAACAGACACATACACACACATACACACATGAATGAATGATCACGGGGTGTGTGTGGAGAAACTGTCCTCAAACATATTTAGTTTTTTGATGGCTTTACTACTTAGCTATGAATTAATCTTTCTCAAGTTTTTGTCTTTTGGTTGGATGGGCTCTATTCGTGTTTTACCTTGGTGCAGATATGGCTCCATCCAACCTAAAAGTTAGCATGCCCTCTCTTGCTTGATTGTTCATGAAATGGATTTATGGTGGCATCTGAGTCTATATTCATTTGCATTTGTATCACTGGAAAATTTCCTCTCATAGAGCATTCCACAGAGTGAGAATAAAGATCTTGTCGGCTTCTCAGCCTGGCTTCAGAAATTGCAAAGTGACAACCTATCTCTCTAGGTCAAGTCAAAGAAAGTCACTGGAACATCTCATCAAGGTTCCATCTGCTACTGGCAGGAGAATCAGAGTGATGTTGAGCAGAGACAGTCTGGGGTTGGTATCAATGTGTGATACATTGCTAACTCACACCACAGACTTAATAATGCTGAGTGATGATTTGTTATTCCAGAGGGATATGGCTGCACCTCACCCAGAAAATAACAGGCTCACCCTCACTGAAAAAGGAGACAAGAAATGAAGATGCTCTATATTATTTTCAGCCTTTCTGAGAGACTACCATATTAAGATAGCAGACTAGAAAAACAACAGAGCATATGTGATTCACTTGAGTCACAAGAACTATGGCACAAGTACCCTCACTGTTTCTGGGTCTTGACTGTAAGACACAAACAGGAACATACAATTAGAGGATTAATCTGCACAAAAACATTGCTCTTCACTTGGGCACAGGATGAAAACCTGTCACCACCTTTGGTTTCCATTTCTTTCCTTTACTTTGGGTTACCTGTTTACCTTTGCACTCAGAAATTTTTGTGGTCTGAATGAGAAATGATCCCCTGTAGGATCATGTATTTGAATACCTGACATACAGTTTGTGGAACTGGTTGAGGAGTTAGTCACTCAAGGAGAGCTGATCTACAAAGCAGCAACATCTAACTTTTCTTCTGTCCTGTTCCAAGTCTGAGTTACAAAGATATGATCTTGTTTTCAACCTTTATGCACAAGGTGCATACACACACACACACACACACACACACAAAACCTTGTGATTATTGCAGACTACTAAACAGGTGTAAAAAGTGACGTGAAGCACAAATAAAACCAAAATGTTTGAGTCAATCACTTTTGTAAAATTAACAAATTTTAATTTTATTATCACTTTATATAGTTTTTTTTGTCTCTTGTTTTTTTTCTATTTATTTATTTATTTATTTATTTATTTATTTATTTAAGATTTCTGTCTCTTCCCCACTGCCGCCTCCCATTTCCCTCCCCCTCCCCCAATCAAGTCCCCCTCCCTCATCAGCCCAAAGAGCAATCAGGGTTCCTTGCCCTGTGGGAAGACTTCTTTTTTATTATTATATTTTCAACCCAATTTCAAACAGTACACAAATAAAATATCGAAATAGTGAATGCTTATAAAAGTTCATTTTTTAAATGTTATGTTTATGAGTGTTTTCAGGTATGTATGTATGAACACCACCTATAGGCCTACTGCTCATGGAGGGGAAAGACGAGTCAGTTTCCTTGAAACTGGAGTCACAGTGTTTGTGAGCTGCCAAGAAATCTGGGTGCTAAGGAGTATACCTGGATTCTCTGCAAGAATAGAAATTATTCCTAACTGCTAAGCAATCTCTCCAACCACATTTTTTAAAAGATAGCAAGGTATAAGCCAAGAGATGAAACTACAAGAATTTCCATACACCAAAGTACTGTGCTTTTCTCTTGCATCATATTATCAAACATGTCCAATAAAAGGTGGTGAGACTAGCAGCCCACACATTCCATAATGTAAGTACTCAAAATACGAGTACATGTCTCCTGTATCATTTTAAGTAAGAATATACTGATGCAGAAATGGGCATGATGGTTTTCTCAGATGATTATGATAGAAATATGTAAGTCATATTTTAATGAAAGCAGCACTGGTGAGTTCAGGTAACCCTTGAATATATCAAGTTTCAAAAACTGCTATTCGCAGCTTGCAAAGAAAATATATCAGCATCCACTCTGAATTTAGGAATAATATATGCAAAGGTTTTTATGCTTTTAGGAAACATAATAGTGTTATTCTATGCTCCATCACTTCATGGTTTCGGAATATTCCCTCTTTGAAGTCTAGAGTGAGTTTCAAATAGAATGCAATTTTCACTAGTTTAATGTAAATGACAAGTGAGTGCATGATTTACAGGAGACAGGAAATTATATTTCTTATACATATAAAATTATATTCCCTATATATTTAGGATGACATAAATGTTTTTAATTACAGAGGAATGAAGAAGAAGATTTATAAAATGATGTAGATTACCCATGAGCCCCCCAAACTAATGCTTTTAAGGTTTTAATTTGAACCTCAAATGGTTCCATGTTACGACTTTGTTAATCAGCAGAGAGCCCTTATGTTTACATACTTTTTCACACTATTTCAGTGAATAATAATTCAGTAACATATTTTAATATGTAAATCATATTAGAAAAACAACTTTTGGTTTTCTCATTTTCCTTGCAGCTGTATATTTGCCTCTTCGTTTTGAGTCATATGTATCAGTCTTTTCCTACTTCTTCACACTCCCTCATTCATTCTTCACTCATTCTATATCCATCTCTATATAAGCTTAATGCAGCCATCAGAAGCTTCATAATAAAGAATGATTTGTAGCTTGTCTCTGTGAGCCCATAGGAAACCTGCTTAGTTTATTCAGTGGGCAATATTCTCATGGTACCCTCTATTCCCTCAAACTCCTACAATTTTCCATGCCCTCTTCTATGGCGTTTCCTGATCTCTAAAGGGAGGAACCAAAAGGAGTCCTCCAATTTAAACTTTCTCATGCATAATGTCTGTCTGTGAGTTTCTGTCCTGCATCCCATTTGCTGCTGGGAAGTGACTTTGTGGTGACTACTGGACAAGGCATGTCTAACAAAACATTAAGAATCAATTCATTGATACTTTTTCACTGTGCTGTTTGGTGCTACCCTAGGTCTCTGGGATGTCCAGTCTTCAGGCCCTGGCCATTCTAGTTGTATAAGACATGGACTCACTTTCATAGCTTGGGCATTAAGGTAAACCTGGTATGTGTAGGCAGTCCCACAAGTCCATGCCTCCATTGCCCCAGCATATCTTGAAGACAGGACAGATTGTAGGGAAAAGATTGGTGACTAGGTTTCTCTTTTTGTAGCTTGCAGAGTACATTCCTGCACCAAAGAAGGTAGAACATATGGGCACAGGCTCCAAGCAGGCACCAGCTTCACCTCTCTATATTCAAGGAACTGTTGTTCTCTGCAATGGGGATCTGCTGTCAGTTTTTGGAGAGTGTCCCTCTGTACTAGAATCAGCCTGGGTTTGTATAGTGATCTCTATGGGATCCTCTCAGCCAACAACCCAACTGAAGGCAATCAAATACCAACACAGGAAGCCTTGACTGACTACAAAAGATAGCCAGTTCAGACTATATTTTTCATCACTAGGAGTCTTACTAGGTTCATATTCATGGATTTCAGGAACTGTTCACTGCACTGTTTCCATACAGTTCCACAATGCCCTCCAATTCCAGCTGCACCTTCCCACACTCTATGCCTCCCTGAAACCCACCTGATCTCTCCCACTTTAGTTCCCACGTGTTCTCAGTTCAACCAGCAAAATCTATTTATTCTTCCAGAGATATCCACTTATCCTCCCAGAACCTTCCTTATTACTTAACTTCTATGGGTCTGTGTATTGTACTTTGCTTAGCATTTACTCAATAACTATTATCTACTTACGAGTGAGTACATACAATATTTGATTTTTCTCGATCTAACTTACCTCATTCGGGAAGATTTTTTGAAGTAGTGTTCATTTAACTGAAAGCTTCACAATACCATTTTATTATATATATTTCAACTATGTTCATGGAACTTTTCTATATGATGTCTAGGATGCTGTTGAAATCACATCAACGCGTATCTAAAACACACAACATGAGGAATGGTATTAAAAGGTCATAGCATTAGGAAGGTTGAGAAGGTTCTAGAAGGAGACAAAGAATTCAAAAGAGAGGTTTAGAAACAAACATTTCAGATCAGTCTTTTATATCTACATTGCTCAGCAAGTGTGATTCAAGTATAATTGAAAGTATGAACACACAATGCATGCATTAAAATTCATTTCTGTATAACAAATGATGTAGAGAAAAGACATTTCTCATGCCATGAGAATTATGTGAAGTCAGGTGTCCATTTCTGGGAACCTTGCTGGAATCCCAGGGGCTAACAGCTGGCTTCTGGGCTCCCAGGATGGCTGAAGAGCAGACTGCACACCCTACATTCAAAGCACTATGCAGGTCAACTCACTGCTTTTTTGTAAGTTGGAAAACACTGTAAGCTGTATTTAAGCCCTATTGCTTTGGATGAGACTGCACAATGTTCCCTTGAAAACTCTACCCTTCCCTTTTGAGCCTAGCATTCTTCCTTGTCTGGGAGAACACTTTGGAGCAGCCTGCCTCACACAGATTGCTCAGACAAGGCTGATGCCACTTTATCTGCTGCTTACTAAGGTGACTATTGTTTAAATTTGCATTAGGAAAACCGTTTAAAAAGAAACTAAATGCCAATGATTATAATGTCTACACTACATTAAAATTGTTAATTTGCAGCAGTAATAATTTAGGATTTTAATTATAAGCCTGAGAAGCAGATTCAGAAATGTAGTTGGCACGGGTAACGCTAATCTGCCCTGTAACATTTATTGAAAGCAATATATCCATTTTAATTATAGTGTGTGTCAAATAACCAACTCTCTTGTTTTTAATGTATGATCCCTTAATTTGCTTGATTAAGTTGACTTACCATCTGTTAAGATTTCTGTTGTGTCACTTTCTCTGGGCTTCTCATTCTTTATCAGCTTAAGAGCTTACCTAGAGCCCTTCACTTTGATTCTTAGAAATCATTTACCTGATGCTTACCCAGTACATCTCTCACTGTGTTGAGCATCATCACTTTCTCTATTTTTATTACCTCAAGCGTCATGGAGAGTCTGCTTCACTAAAACTGCAGATGTTGCCAGGATTCAGGAATGTATTGTCATAAGAGACGTGAAATCAATGCTAATCCTGGTGTCTTCAGTCAAATCAAGTACCATTTTCACCATCATGTCTAGAGCAAAAGGCTACTTCCAGCCATATTTTGTATTAATCTGCTTTTCTCTCCTTTATCACAACTCCACAGTGAAGACTCTGAGACGCTGCTTACACTGTTAATTTAATGTGTGTTCAACTTTTTTTCTCCTCATGACTTAACGTGAGGCATGATCTTTGTTGAGCACGTTCCTCATGGTAGTACCATTGTACAATAGTACCAAAAGTATCACAAATTTCTCTCTCATTGTCACTGGGTGAAGACATAATAGAACCTATTAAGTATCTAACTGGTCATTAACTGATCATTTTCAGATATATTTAAAGTCTTATTCAAACCTAAACTGGACTTCCGCACCACTCAGATCAGCTCTTTCATCCTAACATTTGCAAGTTAAATTTTATAATCCCTGAGAGAATAAAAACAAAGTCAGATAGTCCAAATTATATACCACTAAGTCTAAGGCAATGGGTTTTATTTTTATTGATTTTTATTGAACTCTACATTTTTCTCTGCTCCCTCCCTACCTCTCCCCCCTTCAATCCTCCCCCGAGGTCCTCATGTTCCCAATTTATTTAGGAGATATTGTCTTGTTCTACTTCTTATGTATATTTTAAAGAGTGAAAAATCCTTTCATTTAAAAATATGCATTTCACTTAGTAGTACTGGAGGAAGAGTCTCAATCCTCCCATATGCTAAGACAATGTTTTACCAGGGACACATCATAAACCCAAGCTTTACTGTCTTTACTAGGAGAGTGTGTAACTACTAATATTCACTCTCAGTTGTTTTTAGTGTCAAAGAAAAATCACATAGACACTTGTCTCAGGCTCACGTACCACATAGTTTCTGACATCGGCACAACTCTGACAATCCTCTTCTGGCTGTATCAGGATAGGCAATTCACTGGTTTTCTACTTGTTTTTGCAGTCTACTTAAGAGGGATTTTATGAGACCCTGTAGTCATGTGAGATTGAATGTTATACAAAGCAATTATTTAAAGTCAGTTAATGAATGCTGCATACAGCTATTTAAACTGCATTATCTAGAGAGAAAACGACATCAACAATTATACTATGGATTTATTTAAAGAATCAAAGTCCAAAGTTAAAGTAAACATTATTTTGTTTAAAGCAAAGACAGAGGTTCACAGCAAATAGCCCTGTTCAAATATGCCATTGATTTTCAGTTAAATGCTCATTCAATTACTCTTCCTAAAAAGTGTGCCTTAGGGGCTAGGGAGATGAAACAGAGGGTAAAAGTGCTTGCTCTGCTCGTAGGGTGACCTGACTATGAATCTCAGACATGTTCATAAAACTCCAGGCAGGAGGCTGCATGCTTATAGCCCAATATTTTAGTGAAAGTCAAGCAAGTCCTGAGTTTGCTGGCCAACTATCCTAGACAAAACTGAACCTCCAATTCAGTGAGAAAACCTGTCCAGAGGGAATAGGTGGTGAGTGGTAGAAGACATCCCAATGCCTTGGTATTAGTGCACAGAGGCATGGTCACAAATGCATTCTCTTATGCCACACACACATAAAATATACATCAGACACACAGACACACCAACCACACACACGAGTGTGTGTGTTCTAGAAGTCTGGTTTTACAGTCGCTTAAAATCATTCTTGAACTACCATGGGACTGCTGCTTGGGAGTGAGCATTTGTAAGAGACTGTCACAAGCATCACAGGGTACGCAGCATACGGCAGGACAATCAGGGAGTTCCAGTTCAGAAACGTCACATGTGAGGTGAGACAAAGACCAAAGTGTGAACACACTTCAAGGTGCGTCACACTAATTCATCATAGAGGGAGAACCTAGAGTTTGTGCATTTTAACCCAAGAGTAGAAATTTTTATCTCTGACGTTTTCGATTTATTAAATATAGGATATTTGATATTATAAAAAATGATCTATTTGATACCCATGAACATGTATCTAAGAGCACAAGAACTTTTCTCTTTGCAATTATTTAACACTGGTATCAGAATAATAGATGCTTCATTATACTGCCTGGAATGCTACATTTCTGCAAAGGAGGCTTGAGACTGGATAATTCATAAACTTTATATTCAGTGATGGCATTAGAACTCTGAAGATTGAGAGGTTGTGGGGTTGAGTGTACCAAAGCCAAATTATCGCATCTATGTATTTTCAAGCTTGTCATTTTCAATATATTCTTATAGAATGACCGCGAGGGGTGCACCCACACACTGAGACAATGGAGATGCTCTATCGGGAACTCACCAAGGCCAGCTGACCTGGGTCTGAAAAAGCCTGGGTTAAAACCGGTCTCGCTGAACACAGCGGACAATGAGGATTACTGAGACATCAAGAACAATGGCAATGGGTTTTTGATCCTATTGCATGTATTGGCTTTGTGGGAGCCTAGGCTGTTTGGATGCTCACCTTACGAGACCTGGACGGAGGAGGGTTTTCCTTGGACTTCCCACGGGACGNAATGCCTTCACTACTGCTTTCTTTGGAGAGGTTGTCACTGATCTCTGGGATGGAGAGGATGAGGATGTTTACATCTCCCAGGATTCTCCATGCCTTCTTTAAACCAGACTAAGGGATCCTGAGTCTCACTTGGTATGTCAACTTGTAGGTAAATGTATAGATGCATTTGACTCCAGTTAGGATTAGATAGTGGGATATGTGGTCAAGGATGGCATAGGGTAGATTTGGGCTCTAGTGGGTATCTGTAAAGATGAAACCAAAAACTAGAGGAGGCAACAAGCCCTCAGAAATGGCAGCTATTGCCAGGCAGTGGTGGCACACGCCTTTAATTCCAGCACTTGGGAGGCAGAGACAGGCAGATCTCTGTGAGTTCGAGGCCAACCTGGTCTACAAGAGCTAGTTCCGGGACAGGCACCAAAGCTACAGAGAAACCCTGTCTCGAAAAAACAAAACAAAACAAAAAAAAAAAAAAGAAAGAAAGAAAAAGAAAAGTAATTGGGGACAGGTGTGAGTTGCCATGTAGGTGCTGGGAATTGAAACTGGGGCCTCTGGAAAAGTAGCCAGTGCTGCTGAACCATCTATCCAGTCCCCAAATAATAAGTTTTATTTTTCAAGAAGCTATCTTTATCTTATAGAAAATCATTAACATATTTTCAATTCACAGTTTTAATTTTGAACATTATTATAAAAAATAAAGCAATGGCGAACCAAAAATTACCCCAGCAATCCAAAGTTAAGATGCTTAGTCTTCTGTTTGAACACTTCTATGCATATTTCATGTGCTCATGTAGGAAAACTTTGTGCTTACTAAATGTTGAATGGCTGTTGGATAACACAAGCACACATGTATCTACTCAAATATGATATACAGCTCTCTATTTCAGTCTGCCAGGTTGAAAGTTTTATTGACTATTCTGAATTCACTAAAGCGTATTAGAGTACCTATGCCAATATTAGTCCAATAAATTATCTTCTGTGTATATATCAGATATGAAAGGCACAGGTGATAATTAGACACATTGGACTTTAAAGATGTGAGACTGTTGGAAGATATATTATCTTTGCTTATGAAATTAACATTCAAAGTTCAAATGTTGAAGAGATGCATTTTCCAGGCCCAGATCAACTCCCTATAAATGATCCTGAGAGGCACTTTAAAGAAAGGAATTATATATGTGTGAGTGTACACAACTATTTGGCACAGGAAATTATACTTAAGTAAAAGCATGTTTTAAGATGGGCATTAGCAAATTAGTAGGGAATGCGTCGCTCCTGTTTTACACTCTCAAGCACTTAATGGGGATGGACCTACAAATCACATTATCATCACAGTCTGTACCTTCGTCAGATGTCATAGCAACAGCTGCCCCAGTGACTTGGAGAGCGCCAGAGGCTAACGGAGACATCTGTTTGCTGACAAGCTCAGATCAAATGACAAATGGTAGACAGAGACATCAGGGCGTGGCAAGGTCAGAGGCCTTAGTTATTTGGTCGTTTCAGTTGTAGACACAGAATTTATCATCTTTTGATGGACAGACAGGAAAATGACTAACATAAAGGTAGTTAATGGTGATCCTAATTCTTCCAGAATTAAAATTAAGTGTAGTTTGGAAAGGAAAATGATACTCTTGTGATGGGCAGGTGTTTGTGAACACACCAGGATCTGTGTAAACTTTCATTGTGCTTTGAAAATAACCACAGATGTTTATTTTAGTCTGATCAAGAAAGACTAAAAAGTTACAGATGTCATTTATTTTAATAACAAAGGGTAACTCTTTAACTCTAACTTTAAAGGGGTTATTTAGTTAAGATATTATTACTGTTATATCAAACTAGCAAAAACCATATTTATGGCTTTCATTTAACTATAAAGTAGCTATTGTTATTATTGTTTATTTTTATTATTATGTGCTCTACAATTGTACTACAAACCCCCACTGTGTACACTGATATTTTAGTGAAGATAAGTATAAATATTAAGACTTCTATGATCTCAGTCACATTAAAACACTTCCTAAATTCAATAGAGAATTAAAGATTTCTATCAAATTATTCTAAAGGATATTGTGTTTTTCTATTTTGTATTGTTTCCTCCTAAAATGGCAGAGACAGATGTTGTCTTTCTTGTTGGTTTAAAAATGATCCAGGAAGTCTTTCTACATCAAGTTTTAATTTTGTTAGGTTTCATCAAGCCAGTTTGAGATGCCAGCTTTTGGTTAGTGAAACCTTGATGATTAAGAAAGATTATAGAACATTCCCATAGAGATGTTCTTTATCTTTCAGTCTAGGGGTTGCTTTATAATATGTCTTGGTTATTTTATACTTTATTTCTATTTGTTTCTGTGCTGCCTCTGCTACTACTAATCTCTCTTGACTCTAATGTAATCAATATAGTTCAATGATTTATTGGCCCTATTAAACAGCAATTAATAGTGATGTCCCCTGTTCTAAAAGGTTTATTATGTGCAGATGAGCTTATCAATTAGATGGAGACATGCATTTAGAACTTTGCTTTTTTTTCAAATTTCAGTATTTATCAAGTCCATTAAATCATTGATATATGAGCAACGGTTTAAAGCAAATAACTTTTTCACCATGTCTAATTATTCATTTAAGAATGTGTTTTCCTTAGATATTTTTAACTTTTATTTCCTACAGTGTTTTCAAATTTGTTGATGCTTTATGATTTATTCAATGCAGAATAGCTGTTCTAAATCAACACTTTCTTTTCAGCAGTAAGGTTATAATACACTTTGTAATTTAATTTAAGATCAAATTAATGAAAACTGTTGATTATTACCAGGGCCTGGAAACAGAAATATTATCAATACCTCAGCATACTCTTAAAACTGAAAATTCTGACTTTAAATATTTAAGTAATATTAATTTGTTTAATTGAATAACAAAATAAGCGTAAATTTGTGTTTAAAGTCATTTATATTTGGGTGGTCTATGTGCTAGAACAGGATTACAGTCCCCATGCAGCTGCGAGATATTTGGTTGTCTCTCGGTCGCTGCTGTTCTGATGCTATTCCCTCTGAAAAACTGGTAGGAAGAAAGAAAAAGAAAAAAGAATATGCTTTTTGTTTTTAATGAAACATTCAATTATCTTTTATTTATACTATTATTTAGAATATGTGATTAAACTATTAGAAGTGCTATTGTTTTCCCTGTGTATCTTGTATTTTCCTTTTACGCATCTATATTAGTCTAAAGAAACAACTGACAGAAAGAATTGTGTGGGGTGGGTTATTTAGTATATTGTCTTACACAATGTGGTCTGATAAGCTCAAGAAGTTCTTACACTGAAGAGGAATAGAATCTGGTAGTTATCAGGCCATGAGCCCTTATGTGTCCAAAGTCCCAGTTTGACCCTGAAGGAGGATCTCTGTAGAACTGCTTACCTTCAGTTTTCCATGAAGAACGAGTAGCTTGTTTCAAAACTTGGTAAAGAAATGCCATCACAACCGGGAAGAGAGATAAATTTGTTAGCAGTAGTGCAAACAAGACGACAGGGTGCAAAGTCTCCTCCCCTGTGTTCTTTTACCTGAGCGGTCACTAAAAGTTGCC
Organism: Alexandromys fortis; assembly: GCF_014885135.2. Taxonomy (NCBI): domain Eukaryota; kingdom Metazoa; phylum Chordata; class Mammalia; order Rodentia; family Cricetidae; genus Alexandromys; species Alexandromys fortis. Next base: position 33,982,236 of record NW_026067909.1, on the reverse strand, counting down.
ATCCACACTTATGGGTTTTTCCACTTCACCTGTCTCTCATGTCTTTCACATCCTGCCCATTGGCATGTGTTTGAGTTGGTTTACATCCAGTCAAGTTGACAACCAAGATTAGCTCAAATAATGTTCTAAGTGACTCCTTCTTATCCTTCCGTTAGTGAGTTTTATATGAATTTTATATTTTGAAAATACTAGTTAAAACCCTAAAATATAAAGAATGAGAGAAAATTAAAAGTCCAGAGGCTTGCTGACTAGCACAGATAGAATAGGCATTTATCTTGTTTTTTTTTTTTTTTTTTTTTTTTTTTTTTTTTTTTTTTTTTTTTTTGGTAATTCTATTAGGACCATTACTTATATTTCCCAGTTTTCTTTCAGGAGTCATTTTAATTTTTACATGATTTCTTTCTTCCTCATGATATATATATTTGAAATTGAATTAGCTATACTTTATAGTATAAATAAGGTAATGAATGGGCTTGTATAGTTTATAATTTGAAAGTACAATATTTTGTAACCCATTACTCACTGAGTTATGTAGTAATATATATATATATATAAATTAATACAGATGAAATATATTTTAACATTTCACTGGTTTATTTTTAACTTCTGTTTATGATATTTTGACTTCACATGCATCTATGAATCAGTTTGCACAGTTCTTTTGGGGGCCAGAAAAGGGCAATGGATCCTCCAAGTCTGGAGTTACTGATGGTTTTCAGATGGCAAGTGGGTGCTAGAAGCAAACCTTGGTCCTCTGGAAGGGCTCCCAGAACTTTTAACTAAAGACCTATTACTAAAGACTCTGAGTTGAAATGTGGCAATTTTAATACTGAATCTTGAAATTAATGCCAAAGAACAGAAAAGACATTGTATGAGAAATATAAAAGGAAGAAAGAAAATGTCTTAGTTACTGATTAATCAAAATCCTGAAAAAAGTTAATATGAAATCTACCTCTTTAATGATTTGTGACTTACAAGCTCAAGTTCTAATATGGACTTTTTAAATCAAATTTTAAGTGATTATAGAAAAGAAGACGAGAATGAATTATCATAATTATTAATTTTAGGTACATTTAGACACTAGCATACAGTCATTAGTAGTCAATACTGTTTTCTTTCAAAAATACAAAAAAGTTAGGGTTAACAGAGCTTCTTCCATGAAGTTTATAACCAATACTCAGAGTACTTTTAAAATTGGTTCAACAATATTTTGATCAGAAATAGTATTCAGAAAATTGATTGCTTATGTGATTATGTTATAATCTCAAAATTAAAAAAAAACCAGATTTTTTTTAAAAAAACATTTTACATACACAGAGAGAGAGAGAGAAAAAGAGAGAGAGAGAGACAGAGACAGAGACAGAGAAACAGGCACAGGCTTCCTGAATTCTGATATGTAGACCTTCTTCCAGTTTGTACTTCATGAGAGAAAATTGAGTGAAACTTTGATTCATGGATGTTTATCTGGCCATGGTCTAATAACCTTGTGAGATTTCCAGGTTGCTTACTGAATAGCCCATAAGATCAACTTAACCAAGAGAATGATTAACTTGGTTTATGTATATGGAGCTTGCAGCTCATGGTTATATTCATTGCCTTGCGCCCATATTAACCAGTATATTTTACTGGAGTGGGAGACAACAGAAACCTCCACAACTAAAAGCAAAAGGAATAGGCAGGAAATGTCTGGGTTTTAATGTCTCCTCTAAGGGAGCATCTCATCTGACCCTCAAAAATTAAGATTAGAAATAAACCCAGTTCTGGAATAAACATCAAGTAGATCAATATACAATTTGTAGCAGGAAGAAATTATGAAACACAAACTTGAACCTTATGACTTTCGTTTCTAAATAAAAATCATGCATGTCTCATATAGATAAAAACCAAATGGTTATCCCTAAAAACATGCATACAAGTAACTGTATACAAACTTAGCAGGTTGTATTTTAGAACATGTGTGTGTGTGTGTGTGTGTGTGTGTGTGTGTGACTGTTATATGTATATGAGGCCATAAATTTGAAAGGCAGCGAGGAAGGATATGCAGGAAGGTTTGGAGAAAAATAGAAGGGGAACAATGGTGTAATCACTTTATAATCTAAAAAGCTCAAAGAGAAGACTAAAAGTAAAGAAACTAGTAGATTCAGTCTGTGACTTCCAGTATTCACAGTGATCTGAATACAAAACTATCTACAGTGGGGAAATTTCAGGCTATGTGTGTAAGAACTATAAAACACAACAACAAATTAAGCACAAGGAAAGGACACACACTAGCATATCTGAGTGCTAGTGTGACTGTGATTTCAACAATAGCCATCTACAATGAAAAAAAAAGTTAAGGACTTTGATTTCTTTGTTCTATAATACCTTCTGTTTTATGAATGCTGTAAAATATTCATATCATTGTACATCATGGAAGAATTATTTATATTATAGTAATTTACTCACATCCACCTTTTCATATATATATACATATATATACTATATAATAAAGGTAAATCTCAAAGCAGTTTTAATATATCTTCCATAAATTAAAAATATACTGCAGCATAAAATTAGTCCCTTTAATCTCATAAATGTGAAGGTCCAAGGGTATATCCCAATGTATACAAGCATCACAGAGTAAAATTTGCTTTAAGTTTTACAGAAGGGATAATTTACAAAACTCTTGTCATCAAAATGTCATTACAGTCTCTTGATTCACTGTTTCTTATTGATTTGAGAAATCTGTTTATTTTTTCATTTTGTTGCCTAACATGGATTGTATGTGAATATTTATAAGTTTTAACGTCAACAGCCATGGAAATTATGACATGCCTTTGTGTGAGGTGAAGTATAAGCGTTTTGCTGGGGTGCCGCTTCTTCTGCATTCATTACCTTAATACTTTCATTGCTTGATCCATTTGACATTACCTTCCGTAGACGTGATTTCTATTACCCAGCATAATGCAGCCATCACAAAATGTCATCTAAGATGATGGAGCTGTGAGGAGCTTTCTAAAATAAATTATACATGCACTTATGAAGAACATAAATAATGATTTTACAATGCAAATTTGAGTGTTAGCGGAACTCTCAGGCATATTTGTTGCCTCTTTTATTATTCTTTTCTAGTAGGTAAAAATATAAGAAAATGTTTGGCCCTAGCAAAGATATCAGTCTCAAAATATCATCTAAATTTAAGCATTATACTATAAAATAAATCACACGTTCTACAATTTGATCATTTTTCACATATGTATTTCTGTTTCATACTTATCTGGCAATTTGATTGGGTCATTTTGGTAGTTATAGATTGGCCCCTATATATAAGGAACTGCATTAAGGACTAAATGAGTTCTTCATAAAACTAGGTCCAGTCTGTTACTTCTAGTATTCAGTGATCTGAATGCAAAACTATATTTAGTGGGGGAAATTCCAAGCTATGTTTTATTTTCAGTAAAAAATCAGCACAATGAAAAGAAATATCTAGCAGATTTGAGTGAGACTGTGTAAGACAGCTAAGGCTGCTGTTGCTTGGAGCTCAGGCAGATAGCTTATGAAAAGCTGGTTATGGAGGTGTTTGCTTTTGATAAAACATGAGAAAATAATGTGTTCCAACCCATGGCTGTTAGCCACAGTGAAGGGAGTACTACAGTCAATCCATTTATTCTTTGTGAAACTTATTTTTTTCCTGTAGGATTAGGGTAACTGTCCTGGAATTAAATGTTTGGTGAAACAATAAATGATGTCAATGTGAACTATCAAATAGAGTTATGATCATGGGGAAAAGTGATTATTGTGGCCACTCTAAAGGGAAGGATATTCTGAACTTATGTTGTGTTAAGTGGCTTACCCAGTAAAATATCAGTGGGTGATAACACAGGAAATTCACCATTAATATTCTTTGGACTCATGTTGGTTCCATTTGGAAAATAGCTTCTCAAGTTTCTTAGGGTGCCTAGTGGTTCCTAAAATGAAAAGATGATGACTTTAGTCCTCCCTAGAATTTGACTGGACTTTGTGAATTCCATTGATGTGCCATTTTTATGTTTGGTCTCATGAAAAGATTGTTGAGACCACCAATAACAAGGTGGTTATAGATGAAGGCAGGGCAGTGCAGCTCTAGATTAAATTCTTCACACACTTTATGCCTTTGCTCACGAATTATTATTTTGTTTTGCAATGAAGGAAATGTTAGAGCCAAACATGCATCTACTTTTGGATTTAGTTAATGCCAACTATCCTCTAAAATTCCAAAATAATTGTCTTTTTCTTTCTTAAATGCCAAGATAAATGTAACATCTTGATTCAAAAACGTGAAATAGCAAGAACATATCTAAAAGAATCATGCTTCCTAATTATTACAATAATGGAGGTAAAATTATTCTCCCTTGTCCTTAGTAGCACTAACCATTCAGAAGCACACATAAGTGATTTATCACAATCTACTTCTCACCTCTAATGAGAAAGGCCAATGTACCTGCAAGCATTGCAATTGCATAGTCCTCAGTAAAAATGAATTAAAATGTTTATGTCATATCATTCTTCATGACCCTGCTCATGGTCTTACTCACCTGACCCATCCTGAATGACATCATGCTATGAAAATTGTCACACAACTGTTTAGACACAGAAAGAGATAACAGATGCATTCAAGCAAATACACCCGTGGGGACATCTAATAGGCAGGTTACATACACAAAGGAGGTGTGTTGTTCTGAAGGTTTTCGGGTTGGTGGGAGCAATGACTGTATATAAAAATACATCTCAATTATTTTACCTCAACAGAGATCTTATCTCTAATACATAAATGACCATAAAGGAGGCTAAAGACAGTCCAAGATGCTATCTCATGGCACAATGTTTCAGCTCTCTGCAATAAAGACAGTCTTAGGTTCTTTGTATGGGTATGGCTTTTTCAGGGCACTTAAGTTCACAGAATCCAAGTTGACCATCATAACAGAATAAGCATCAGCTTTCTTTTTTATTTTTTTTATAGTTTTTACTATGCTATAATGCCACCCGACTCAAGAGCACTTTTCCATATCTTCACTTTCAGCTATTTAAATTCATTTTGTTCGTATTTTTATTTGCTCGACACTCTTAATGTCTTCATTATTTTTGGCCTGCTCCTTAGGCTGTTTCTATTTTTTTTTCTAAATTCTCTTGGAGAGATTGCATCTGCTGCTATCATTCAGAATTTGATCCCAAATGGGAAGCCCATATTAACTGCCCCCAAGATTATTTTATCATTTATTGATGGATACGTTTATGTCTCTGTGTACTTGTATGTACACATACACGTGGGTACCTGCAGTGAGCAGAAGAGGAGACCTCATGGACCTCAAGTTACTGGTTGTGAGCCAGCCAAGGTAGGTGTTGGGAACCAAATTCCAGTCTTTGAATGAACAGAAAGCACTTTTATTTGTGGAATGATCACTCTAGCCTGTTATGAGCTTACCTCAGCCTCACAAAACTTAATCCCTACTGCTGTCCACAGCCTCATGACACCCACCTTCCTTCGAGAGCTTAGCTCTGTCTAGCATTTCTTCCTCTGTCTTCTCCCTTACTTTTATTCCTTCTTCTTTGACCTGGCTAATCGCTGTCAGCTGATATGGCAACCTTTCTCCATCTCTTGGTGTTCCTCTCACAGAACACCAGAGATGATTATGAAAAGATAAAGGAAATGATGGAGGTTGGGAATTCCAAGACAGGTGCACCATCAGTGTGTTAGTTTGTCCCCATTGCTGTTTCAACAGTGCCATCTAAATGTTGCTTCCTTCACAGGGAAGGAGCCATCTGTCCTCACAGAGAAGAGCAAAAGTAAACAACTAAACTATGAGCATTTTTACAGGAGCACTAATAATTAATGAAGATGGGATAAGTTCATAGGATCTAAACCAAAAGTGTTACACTAGAGATGAAGCTTCTACCAGCTAAATTTTGAGGACCACATTGTAATTGCATCATAACTCTCTCAGGAAGCCTTCTTTCTCACCATCCATTCCAGAATCAATTAACTTTCCATCACATTCTTCCACAGAATGACATACAAATCCCCATTATAGAAGCCACTATTCTGTCAGATAAAAGTTCTGTGTACCTTTCTGTACCCAGAAATCTCTAGATCTAACACTCTTATTCAGTAATCAGTGCCATTTCCCAGTTTGATATTTTAGCAGAGTGAGCATACTAAGCACTCTGTGTAAAGTGATTGCAAGACGGATCTTTAAAATAGGGCAGACATTTTTCTTCACAGTAAACTTTAATCCAACATTTGGATAAATCAACTGATAGTTATATATAATTTTTAAAAGAAGCATAATATATTATCTGTTAAATATTGTTAACAACAACAGAGATGTTCTTATTTTTCTCTAGGAAAATATGTAAATGAAATGCTTGACATTAAAGTAACATTTATGTGGGAAACAATAAATAAATCTGCAAAAGCATTTACAACAGCTTCTTGGGTCAAACATGTGAATCACACAATCTATGTCCTTATATGATACAGGATATACAGATTGAACAGAGAGATGTCATGAAATAAACATCATGTAATAAGCAAAAACTGCAGAATTCTTGTTTAGCTTTTCAAAAATCTATTCAGTGTCTGCTTCTAATTTACTTCAGCTTGCCTCTTTCTTTAATTTCTGTGTGAACTGCTCTTCTCGCACTATAGTTACATTTCATGCTGCCTCAGATAAAGCCGCCCTAGCTCAGAGCAGCCAAGTGGTCCACTCCATGCCTCGCGCATCCTGACCAGATGCTTACTCTTAGCTAGAAGTGGGTTGCTGAAATATTCAACTCCAGCCTAATGCAACAACTGGCCATCTGTCTTGCCATTTCTTTAAGAGGCTGGCAATTCAGTTTCCAGGAATTTTATTCTCAGAGCATACACTGAATAAAAGCATCAACGATCCTTAAATTAGCCACATTCTGACAAATTATTCTTACTGGAAATTCATTGAAAATTAGTAATCAAATTAAAATAGGAAGCCAAAAGAGGCACTGTCATTTGTTCATGCAGATAGATATATAACTTCCTACTCTGTATGGTGCACAATATGATGTATAAATGTTAACACAGGGCCAGCATATTAAGACTACTGTTGATGCCTGGTTGGACTTTGAAGAGATTATTTTTTTATCTCATTTTTATTACTCATGTAGAGGAATTTTTCAAGTTACAGTTTATGATATTCCAGCCAGTTAGAAAGAATCTGTATTGTTTACATTTGTAAGCAAATTTTATTATAGTGTGAGTTTAAAAAAAATTCCCAGTTAATGGAGTACTGTAATTCTTCTAACTCAATTTGAAGCAGGGTGATTACAATTGGAAGTGAATTGATGAGTGAGGCTGGATCTACTCTGAATCTATGTATATTCTGTACTTCTTGTGTGCAACCAGCAGTCACTGACTGTAAGGTAAACACCACTAAGCTTTCTGACAGGGGAGAAAACTGACAACACATACGCAGCACACCACCTTCCCAAAATCAGGTGCTGAAATGAGGCAGAATTGAGTCTGGTTTGAAGCACTAAATTTATGTATGAATTTCACAGTACTTCATTTTCTAACGGCTTTACTTAAGGTACTGCATTCATACAGTCAGTTGTGCATAGCTCATAAAAACAGTTTCATTTTTAAAATAATTGATATCTTGTAAATGACAAATATTAATAGTACATCCTTCTATATTTTGATATAAGTATTCACATGAAGCCATTTATCATGATTAAAATTATGAGCATATCACTCCTAATGCCAAAATTTTCATCTCTGATTTAACTTCTGCTTCTGATCATTCTCTCCTGTAACTCTCTTTCCAATCCATTCCTGATTGACTTTTCTTCTCTCACATTAATCTGTGCTTCCTATAACACTATAGGAATGATTCAAATAGGCATCGTTTTCTTATCTATCATCATTAACTGTCCTGTCAACCTTAAGTATCATTCCTGTTGAAATATGTGTCAGTTATTTACAGCTTTCTAAACAAATGAGTAGTATTTTATTGTGATGGTATATACATTCACTTACTTTTACTAATAATGGTTAGGGGCTTAATGGTTTGTATCTAGTACAAAGGAAGACTTTTATGAATGTGTATGCATATGGCTTTAAAAAGATATGTACATGTTTAAACTTTCAAAATGAATGGGGTGGAGATGAGGTAGTGATAGATGAAGAATAAGCTGAAAATTATAATCCATGATCTCTAGGTGACTCCTCTACTTCCTGATTCTCACCAAATCCTAGTACACTCAGTATTTAAAATTGGATTGCTGTGGTTATAGTTTTTTTTTTCCTGATATCAACTGATGATAGTGTCTTTGCATGTGTTTATTTTTCATCTTTATATATCTGTATACCTTACCTCTTAAGAACATTCAACAGCTCTTTCATTGTACAGGATTGTGCCAACTATCCTGTTCTTTTGTTTTCTTTTTTTGTTATTTGTTTGTTTTGTGTGTTTTTTTTTCTGTGTGTTTACACATGAAGTAGAGAATTGCCATTCACAACTATGAATGGTGTATGAAGAATTGGTTGGAATTTTAATGGGGAGTGCATTGAATTTGTACATAGCTTTTATTAGGACAGTCATTTTTACTATGTGAATCTTACTGATCCATGAGCATCAAAGACCTTTCTGCCTACTTATACCATCTTCATTTGCTTTCTTCAAAGACTTAAAGTTGTGATCATAGAAGTCTTCACATGCTTGGTTAAAGCTACCCTAATATATTTTATATTATTTAATGCTTTCCTGATTTTTCTCAGTCAATTTGTTATTTGCATATAGGAAAGTTGCTGATTTGGGGGTTTAGATTTGTATCCAGCTACTTTGCTGAAAGTGTTTATCATTTGTAGGAGTTTCCTGATGAACTTTTTTTGGGTACTTTATGTATATTATTATATCATCTGCAAATATCCATAATTTTATTTCTTCCTTTATTGTCTCCAGTTGTCTTAATGCTCTAAGACTTCAAGTACTATATAGAATTTATATGGAGAAAATGCAAAACCTTGTCTTGTTCCTGATTTTTGTGGAGTTACATTGAGTTTTTCTCCATTTAGATTGATGTTGGCTGTGTATTTGATGTGAACTGTCTTTATTGTGTTGAGGAATATGTCTTGTATACTTAATTTTACCATGACTTTATACTTATAAGTGAATAAGAAGTCACCATGAAGACACATTACACAAGTGTGAAATGATAGCAAATGAATCCATATATAACTTGACATTCAAAAATAAATGTAGACTAAAAGTAAAGAAAACAGGCCTTGTGAAACATCAGGCAAATGAATCAACTATTTTGGGAGAGTCTTAAAATAATAAAATAGAAACAAGGAATTAAAAATTAGACTCTCTTCAAGCCTGTAACTGAATATTCAAATGATACCTACACAGTACATCCTAGATGTTTATTCCTTATCAGTTTTATACAGTATTCTGGACACTGTTAATTTAGAACTGGGTTAAAATGTAATAGATTTTCAATTAAGATTCATATAAAATGTGTAGCTCCTAAAACAGGTTCACAAATTTTACTTAGTGCTATTTCATCTAAATTGAAAATATCTTTTAAACACAAAAAATAATTCTAGTAGCTGGGATATTTAGAAGTACCACACTGGATAAAGTAATTACATTTTATAGCCACCATTTTGGTTAATAGAAATTCCTAGAAATGGCATTTTCCTAACATAACAGGATAATCAAAACATACTTTTTATGAGTGTGTGTGTGTATAGAGTTGGCAATTGAACCAAAGACTTTACCAATATTAAATAAATACCTTGTATGTATAGTCTCAGTTCTAATAAAAAGATTGTTAAATGCTTTGCTGACTACTCATGTAAAGAAGCTGTATGTACTTACTGTTTGCAGCTTGATGAAATTGGACACTCATGAAGTCATTACCCTAATCAAGGTATAGGAAAAAGTTATGATTTTATATCTATTAAATGCATATAATAATAGTAATAATTCCATTTCACATATAAATCAATGAAATAATATTTCACTACATATATGATTATTCAGGTCTGGGTGGCCAGAAACATTCGAGCAGTCTATGTCAATAAAAGAAAGGTGTAATAAACACCCCTCAGATACTATTGTATGTGTTTAGCAGCTACATGGTGTCTCTCTGACTCCACCTACTCTACATATCTCTTCTACATTAGTTATATTCTGCCCTGCTATAGTTCAAATTGGCTTTATTTCTTAACCAATAAAGGTAACACATATACAGAAGGGCATTCCACATCATCTCCCCTTTTCTATATAAATAAAAAGGGAGATTTTAATCTTAACATAATAAATTACATATGCAAAACTGGTATCAAGAAAGAATTACAGATACACTATTTATATATAATTTATCTTTTATCAAAACTATAAATATATTTATCTGTCTTCAACTCTTCAAAGACCCCAAAAGAATATAATATTACCTAAGTAAACAGGAAGAACATTTTAAGCAACATTAGACTTGACAAGGATATCTTATTGCTTGGACAGTCACCCAAAAATTAACTTTAGGCTTTATGTTGAATATGTTATAGATTTTGTCATTGTAAAAGATATATGTTGAGGCTGAACTTCTCTTCATTGTTAATGCAGATTCTTGTATGATTGTTGCAGTCAAGACACAGAGAATAACTTTCTTGACACCTCTTCATGGTCCCAGCAGCATCCTAAACCCTTGTGTTCATTCATCCACTCCATCTCTGTAATCTTAGAATTTAAATAGTTTTATGTAAGTGACTAAATACATACCATTTAACCTAGTTTTATTCCCATCCTAAATACTATAGGGAGAGCTTTCACAGCTATCGTTGAAATATATTTGCTAATACTTTGCTATGGTATATCATAGTTTTTTCCACATTCATGTACTGAGATCAAATTTTTATTATTCCTGGTTTCAGACCATTTCAGCAAATCTTGATGCATTCATGATTTAGGGTGACATAAATTTTGTTTCCTCTGTTTCTTTTCTTGGGTCATAATACTAGCAAACTGTGATGCAGACAGACAACAGTAGATATATTGGCATGGCAGGATGGCTTAATAAGATTCTTCATGACACAGCTGTCTTGATTTTTCATACTCGCTTATCAAATTAATACCCCTGTGATGGTCACTGAGAAGAAGCAGGCTGATGGGAAATTATTTCATTTCTTCAAGTCGTCAATTCAGTGTGTATTAGCTAGGATTACTTTTAGGATTTTGGCTCAAGTAAGGTTAAATACTTTCCTCTATAATAATTGTTGAACTTCACCTTTTGTGAAATTCACATAAACATTCATCCTCGACTGCATTGAAATTGTCTATAATATAATACTGATTTGTTTAAATTCAATCATTTTTAATTAAATGCATTTAATTTCTTAAATTAATATTCAAAATTATTTATACCAATTGAGGATGAAACAAATGTTATTGGGATGGTATCTTTTAGACAATTTGCTACTTTTATGGTAGAGTAGGCTTATAAACACACTGAGGGAGGGCTTTAATGAGTCACAGATATTCAGATGAAAAGAACAGTGCCTAAGTTTCCATGCCTGAACTATTTAATGGTTAGCTGTCAAAATTAGCCAAACTTGTTTCCATTTAAAACCCTAGGGGTATTGAAATAACTTAAGTTCTGGTTCCAGATTGGATATAAAACACGTTGAATACAAGAAAGAAGGAAACCTCAAAACCACCTTCAAAACACAATGAAACCCTAAAATATTTCTGAACTTTTAAAGAGTCCCATGGGTAGAGAGAAAAGTTTGAGGATATTGTCTTAAAATGAACAGATGAGAGAGCATTCTCAGGTCACATCCCTCAGGCCAAATAGACTGTGTGATTTTGCCTATGGCACCATTTCCACTTTCTGTTTTGCTTAGCTCCAGTACATTTAATAAAATGTAGTAAAGAATAATATTTGCTTCAGTGATCTTACTTTCTGTTGCTCTCTCAGCATATCCAGTTTATGTAGGTATAATGAAAACTTTTTTAAAGATGTAATTTTATGTGTGTGTATGTGTGTGGGTCTGTGTAAGTATTGCTGTGTGTTTGTGGATTCCAACAGAGGTCCAACTTAGGTGTTGACTCTGAGTGGTAGAACTACAGGCAATTGTAAGCCACATTATTGGGTTCTGGGAAAGGATATCTAGTCTTTAGCAAGATCAGCAACACTCTTAACAGCTGAACTATGTCTCCATCCCCGTATTTTTATTATTGTTATAATTAATATATGTCTGAGATTCCTCATTAATTATTTCATGTATTTATTCATTTACCACAGTTACCACCCAGCTCCATAGCCAGGCATGGAGTAAAAAATAAAGGTATAGAGAAATAGAAAAAGGTAAAACCCCAAATATATAGCGTTGACAGGGTGATATAAGTTGAAAACAAGCTGGCTAGAAATAAGCCAACCTAAGGCTGTGCATTTGTAAGGAAAAATAAGCCTCTGAGTATTAATTTGGGAGCTGGGAGATAGGCCCCAAAAGAGTAAAGTGTTAAAAAAACAAACAACTGCTGAGTATATGTCACTAATCTGTTTGCTGAGATTGTACAGTTGTTCAAAAAAGACACGTTTTTTATGAGACTTCTTCAACTGGATGTACTAACAACCTCTGTAATATATGAGAAAATGAATATAAGATACAATTTCAGGTAATGATATAGACTCTGGGTGATAATGAGGTGGACCGGACTTGAGGTTAAATGGATACATTAGTATAAGTTAAAAGTGTAGTCCCCTTTGACTGCATAATGGAAGAGAAATTTAGACAGAAGGGAAAGGCTAGAGTAGTTCTTTTTGGAAGACTTTTTTTTCAATCAAAGAACAGAATATTCCTTGGCCCCATATTAGACTAACTGATATCTCTCATAGTAAGATTGTGAGTTATGTGAGATATATGGTTTTACTGACTGGTGAAAGCATTTGAACTTGTGAGAAGATGATTTTAATACGGAGCTCCAAATTCTGCTTAATCTCCCAATTGTTAGTAGTTGATCACAGAACCCATTTTATCATA
>NW_026067909.1:33958164-33966657 GCF_014885135.2 Alexandromys fortis | reverse complement strand
TTTACTTTCGTAGAATTCACATTGAACTAGCCATATCCTTCAGGAAGTGCTGATAGAATAATCTCCCTCAGTGTGCTAAGAGTATAGGGAGTTCACATCTTCTAGTTGCTGCGCACTGTGCCCCCGTGTCTGCGCTCTGTGCGCTGGCACCCAGTTACCGAGCTTCGGGCAAGGGGCTGGAGGTTAAAATACACAGACACACACAGACAGAGAGACAGCGACACGGGCCATCCTTGAATTCCCAAGAATGCTCCCTTTATTGTGTTCAGGGGCAGATTATATAGAGATAGCCACACCCCACCCAAACCCACCAGAAACCACTCTCCTGCCATCAGGAACTCCTGACGGTCTCGTGCTCAGAGCAGCTGTAGGCACTCAGATCAGGGGATTACAAGAAATTCAGGATCTGGGGTCTCACTGCTCCCAACATCTAGTGTCTATGGGAACTCAACTGTGATCTTTATTCTTAGTACTCCACACAATTGGATAATAGAGCTTGAAGTCTTCTGTGCATAGCATATTCTTTTGGAGCTTTACCTGATTTTTGAGGATAATTTTGGCAATCTGTTTTTCCTCCTTAGAAAAGTCAAGCAAGGAAGAAACACTGATTTATCTGAGAGTCTCATAGGCATAATATAAATGATTCAGAGTTGGAGATTATTATTCAGGCAGAAGAAAGAATTTGTGATATCAATTGAATGTTCAATGAACTCGAGCTAGTAAATCACGTGTTTAATTGTGACTAATAAGTATAAATTAATAGGGCATGAAAAAGTGTCAGAGGAAGTTTGCTCATCAATATGTCTTGAGAAATTCGACTGTGGGCACTATAGACATTTAGCACAATTTTAACTTGAGGTTTTTGCCCTGATACCATATGGTGAAACCATGGCTCTGATGTTATAGGACTTGCATGAGGGGTCATTGGTAGGCAATTAGTTAGACAAGTTCTTGAAAGTTAGGCAAAAAAAAAAAAAAAAAAAAAAAAAAAAAAAAAAAAAAAAAAAAAAAAAAAAANAAAAAAAAAAAAAAAAAAAAAAAAAAAAAAAAAAAAAAAAAAAAAAAAAAAAAAAACTGAGCTAGGTTCTTTGTCCAGATGAGCAAGGAGGCCAATGACCATATAGCAAGATGACAGAAGCCTATAAACCGAAGGAAGGTAATCAAATGAAAGATGTATAAAGATCCCTCATCTTGAACTTTTATTCCTAGCAGCTGGAGTTTTGAGAAAATAAATTTTTATTGTTAGAGTCAGGTAGTCAATAATATTTTGTATAACAATCTACAGTGAGGGTATTATTTAGAAAAATACACACCTAACATATTTTCAGGAACATATTATGGTTGAATGTGTACCACAGAAATTGTTCTGCCTTAAGCAAACCAATGTCTATTTCTGTAACTTAAAATTTAGTGCTTGCACTGATAGTAGGGATCCCTGACGTGTCTTCATCTCCTTTCAAATGTCTACCTCTTTCTCATAGTGGTCCACTATTATATTCCCTTAGACAAAACTGGGTCACATAAATATCAATAGCCTTTAGCAAATCTGGGAGGATGTGTAACATGTTGCCTGGACACATTGATATTTTCAAATAAACTGGAATGTCCTTAAAGGAAAAAAGGCTGAAAAAGAGACTTACACAATGTAGGAAACTAAACTAAAGATATTTCTCACAAAAGTTTTCTTAATATATTTAATGAGAAGTTCTTGAAGAAATATGGTATAAACAGATAGTGAAAAGGGAGAGAGAAGGGAGAGAAACAGAATGGAGAACTATGGTAGGAAGAGATATAACCAGCAGGAGGGAGAAAGAGTGAGGGAGATAGGAACAAAGTTTAGCCTGGTGTGATATTAAACAATCCCAGAACTCTAAGGAAGAGTCACGTAGAACTCCATGAGTTCAACACCAGCTTGTTCTACTTTGTGATACCCTGTCTTGAGTCAAAGCAAGCAAACAAGGAAGAAAGAAAGAAAGAAAGAAAGAAAGAAAGAAAGAAAGAAAGAAAGAGAGAGAGAGAAAAGGTTTGGATTCATATATATGAAAGTGTTCCAATGAAACACATTTCCTTGTAGTCTATGCAAAAATACTTTTAAAAAGGAGTTCTTTTACCTTAAAAAATAACTTGTATAAATATCTATAATTTTCCTTTAAAACAGTTATCATATTAGCTGCATTAATGAGTATGCTCTAGATAGTCTGCTATATCAATATTACAAATAAAGTGAAGTGTCTTAGAAAACAATAACAAAAATTGGAAAAGAAAAAACAAATAAAAACAAGAACTCAAGAGAATAAATACTCAAAAAGAATTTTGTTTATATTCTTTAATAAATATTGAGTTCAAGTTGAATTATCAAGTCCTCAACAAAGCAAAGTTTTTGGTAATTTTATCAATTCATGTAGGTTGATTTCTCAATATACTATTGATCATTTTACTCTTTTTAATGCTAGTAATGAATTACTTTATTTAGAAAATATTCTTAAACTAAGATTCTTACTTGACTGACATGTTTCTGACAGGGTATCAGAAAAGATTCATCACTTATCTAAAATATCTTCTTTGCCATTAAGAAAAACAGGTACACTTGTTTACTCTGAAGATTTATACATCAACATCTTATTATTGTTTATTTTATTGTTTATTCCCTTATTATCCTGTTTTATTTCATTGAACACTTTTAATGCATGATGGTGAAATCAAGCCCGAGTAAGAGGAAGTTGGTGCATTTAAATAAGGCACAAATAAGGTAACACCCAGATAGCCTGAAGGCTGCAGAAGTGGATTTAGGGTGTATAATAATCAGTTCATAAATGATGCACAATCCAGCCCTTTTCACCTGAGGCACTTGCAGCAAGTCCAAAACACAGCTGACTGAAGACACACCCATCTGTGGTTTGAGCCAACCTCACGGTCCGTTAGAATAAATAAGAAATGGCCTAATTTTTTAGACACAGTTGTCTAATAACAGTAAAAATTTTAATGCATTTTAACCTGTATGTATCAACATACTCTTTGTCTGTCTGGATTTCACCATTGACTCACTCAATTCTGTCCGGGGACATTTTACAAAAAGTGTTTGGTGTATTTTGTCTCAGGGCACATTTACCC
The DNA here is from genome assembly GCF_014885135.2 of Alexandromys fortis. Taxonomy (NCBI): domain Eukaryota; kingdom Metazoa; phylum Chordata; class Mammalia; order Rodentia; family Cricetidae; genus Alexandromys; species Alexandromys fortis. The sequence goes on along the minus strand of NW_026067909.1, from coordinate 33,963,546 downwards.
AGTAGCTTAAAACATCTATGAGCATCTGTAATATGTAAGTGTGTATTTGATTATGTGAGTGAATATATGCCTGTTTGTCATGGCCTGTGTGTGGCAGTCAGGCAACCTTGGGTGTCTATCATTACTGTCCAATGTTTGAGACAGGTTCCTTTGTTGTTTACAACTGTGTATGTCAGTGTGGTTGACTTACAATCTTTCAGTGATTCTTTTATCATTGCCTTCACAACAGAATAGAAGCAGTGGGATTATAAAACCTTGCTACAAATAAATTTCCATCTTGTGTGTGGGTACTTGGAACTTACTCAAACCCTTATACTTGTCTATCAACTGCATCACCTAATGACCCAGTTCTGAGTGTCTTACTCAGTATCCTTTCTTCTTGAATACGCAAACTTTGTTCTCACAAAACACTAGAAATTGAAGAGAGAAAGAAAACTTTGAGAAAAGACCATAGGCAAGGTTTTAATGAATGTGGCTTCATGAGTTAAGATCAATAGCAGCCCAAAATTTTAATAATCTTACTCTTCTTGTCTTTCTTAAAGAAAAAAGAAAGTCTAGGAAATTTCTAGATGAAGTGAAATATAGCACTGCTAAGATGTAAATATGATTGTGAGGTAATCCACAAAAAATCCCACTTTCTATGTTTCATATTTTATGATAAATATTACTATAATTAAATTAATTAACCTTAGCTATTCTGAAATTTCCCATTCTTACAAATTATGGACTGGAAAGATACTTATTTTATGCATGTTCAGTGTCCTTCCCAAGGAGGTCCATGAGATGGCTCAGGGAGAAACGACTGTCAGCTTGGTGACCTGAGTTTGATGCCCAGGACATACATTGTGAAAGAAATCCTCCTGCAAATCAGCCTCTAACTTCCACATATATGTCAAGGTTACTCCATTGTGAATGTGTATGTGTGTGTGTGTGTGTGTGTGTGTATGTGTGTGTGTAAAATGGAAAAACAAACATAAATCGCAACAGATCACATCTAGAACCAACGTTCAATGAAACCTGAAATGTTTATACACAGCATCTTAGAAGTAGCATGGGTAATGCTGAAATAACCACAAGCATTGGGGACATTGTTTCAGCTGATTCCTTGTACTTTCTATCACTGGCAGGCCATTTCTTTATTGGAAAGTTTGTCCATCTTTCATAACTATTGTGTATAATTCTTTATTTGCTTTTTCAATTATTTTGATTCTCAAAGTTGTGTTTACTTCATGGCAAGTTCTACAAACTCTTTTGTTCCTAATTTTCCGTTCCATTCTTGGAAGTATTTCTCTTTGCTTTCTGTCAGGAGACTATCCAATCTAGTTAAGCAATGATAAACTAAAGGGAGAATTCTATGGAAATCCAACTCAGGGATGACTCAACCTTGAGTTCACTGGGGTTACTTACAGGAACATGGGTGATTCAAAGGCAGTCACAGCACAAGGAAGTCCAGTTGGCAACTTATGGGAAACTGTACAGTTCAAGAGTCCCACATGATCCATAAATCGTATCGACTGGAAACTTATGTGTAGAATCATAACCACAAAGCTACACTTCCAATCAAACTTCTACCTCCTACATAAGCTCTGCAATGGGAGGGGCCTGGTGAGGATCTCAAGAATGCTTTGAGGTCTGTGAGCTGTCTCTGTCCTGTCAATCACACAAGCCTTAAGGGGCAAATATATTCCTCCATGTTTATAGGTCTGGGTTCTGAGGTCTTGTGGGTTCTTACATGGTTACTCTAACTCAAAACAGGGGTGATGATGACGTCTAATTTCAATTAAACAGATATAAAACCTATTGGAACAAAGGTATATCTTTATGCCTCCATAAACTATTTTTTCCTGTTAATATTTAAAGCTTCAATCATATTTCCTATAAAATGTTATCTATTTCTATCTACTTCCTGTTTGTATATCAAGATCAGTATTTCAGATATTTGTACTATACCTTCCAAGAAGCTATACATTTCACAACTCTGTATAATTTGACTTTTCTTAATATTTCATATGCTTTTCCTTTCAGCATCCTCTTGGCACCATTGGTGATTATTGACTTATAGCCAAGTCAGATGCAGTAACCATGAACTGCTGTCTGTCTTGTTCACTGCTTTGCATTCCTTTTTTTCAATTTAAATCCAAAGAGTGACTTGAGATTCATCTTTATCAAATTCCATATTCTTGGTATTCATCCAGCATTCAAGTATTTTCAGATAACCTGAATCTCAATTTTGTCATCAACTGTTATATTACCTATCCTCCAAGTTTTAAATCATCTCAAATTTGGAAACTGACACGTTCAGCCTTGTTCATAATCTGCACCCTGAATCTTCCTCACAGCTGGGGCCAATTGATCTGTGTCAGCAGGCAAGGACAATTGCCTATTCTGAGAGCTGTCTTATCCTTCCCCAACAGGAAATGTTTAAACAGTTTCAGTCTCAATTTTGGCAGAAATTTCCCTTGGTAACATATGGATTTCACAGAGAACTGTGTATAAAATTTGGACATTACTGTGCAGATTTTAATGGGACTTACTATTGGTAGATAAATTATAATGCAAGTAAGTTGGAATATTGAAGAGCTATAAAGAACATCATATGCTATTTTCATGTGCACTTGTTGATATTCAATGCAAATTATAATACTAGTTTCACTACATTTGTTTATAGGTTATAATCCTAAAAAAATCAGATAATTCACATTTTACAAATGAAGTTGAAAGCAGTAAACACAAATCCAATTCCTTTTAACTACTAAAGTATGTAATTCAAATTTTCCTAGAATCTATGAAGGCTGTCAGATTAGAACCAGATCTCATAGTTAACAAACTAATTCATTCACTCTAAGCTATTTAATAAGTAAAAGTCCTTATTGCAGATTTGAATTTTTTCCCATTATTGGAAGAGGAAAATACTTTTGTGATATTGACATTCTAGCATGAGGACGTTGACCTTCTGCTGGCAGGATGGAAGTTACCTCTTCTTTCTTGTTTCCACCTTCCATTTCTTCCCACTCTTAGTGGGATTGGAGGAGGAGTAAGGTTATAGTGAATCTTTCTGCTCACTCTGATAAACCTGAGTCATAGACTGTTCTCTGTTGCGTATGTTTTGAAAGGAGAGTTGATCTGGGTAGGACTAGAAGTCCTACTATCCTAGCTGCTATTATGATCTATAACTGAGTAAAAGTGGTCATTTTTAAGTTCCCAACCTACTATATTTAGTTTAGCTTCTTAAGTTTAAATTTTTATTGGTCTCAAATAAAGAACTAGCATGAGGTCTAATTCTTAAGATATTCTATAAGTATATTATAAAATGTGACAACCTTAATGTATTTCCAATATTACAAGTTACATGCATTGTAACTTATTTAGCAATATTATATCCCATTAAATCTAAATTACAATGCTCAAATTTCATATGTTTCTATATCTCATTGTTTGTTAAAAGTGCAGACTATAAACTACGTCTTTAGGACCTACTTATCTTGCTTACCTAAGGTATACTTGATGTGGGAGTGTCATATATCAATCTGTTGATTTCATTGGTTAAGCAATAAAGGAACTCCTTGGCCCTGATAGGTTAAAAGATAGGTGGGAAGAGTAAACAGGAGGAAGAGGAAGTGAGGTCAGACTCTGCTCTGCTCCTGGAGAGCTCTGCGTCTCTGGAGCAGAGAAGCCATGCTCAGCCCTCCCAGGTAGACGCAACAGATCTGCTCTCTGGAGCAGAGATGCCATGCTTGCCATGCTCCACTCTCCCAGGATGGACGGAGGCTAGAATCTTCCTGGTAAGCGCACCTTGGGGTGCTTACACACATTATTAGAAATGGGCTAGTCCAGGTGCGAGAATTAGCCTGTAAGGGCTAGAGTTCATGGGCCAAGCAGTTTTTAAATGAATACAGTTTGTGTGTTGTTATTTTGGGCATGAGCTAGCCAAGCGGCCGGGGTGTTGGGGACGCAGCCCTGCCGCTCCTATTACAACATATACTTTTTGAGTAATAGGACAAAGAAGCTTGATATGTATAAACAACACATATTTAGACATCTAAACATAACAAGATCTGTCACTCTCCATGATCAATGTTTTAGACTTGGAGCAGTAAAAAGCAGAAAAGAATGGGTATTAAATACTGGTAAGATATTTAGACTCCTTTTAAATAGAAAAATATTTTGCTTACTATTTATATTTTCTGCTTATCAACAAATATAAATCCTTAGAACACTGACTTTTTACAAAATACCATTTGACTAAATATTTTCTTGTACTAAAATAAATAACTAACAATACTACATGCAAAAGTTGTTTTATACTGAATTCTAGTAATTATAATAGGTGAGTTTGATTTGACATATACAACACAGTTGTAAAATAAAAGGGTTGTTTCTGTGGTCTTGAAAATATCCTATAATCCCTAAGATAAGAGAATTTGTAACTTTGAAGATGAAATTCGTAGATTGTTTTAGTAAAAACAAGAATTTCTGTATTATGTCTATTATTTGCAAATTCTTTTTATAGTAATGTATATTTAATAATAATTCATTGAATTATTTGAGTAACCTAGCATCATTTGTTTTTCTGTTTTTGCCTTGTTCAATATTTAATATCAATGTATCTGTATGAATTTATTTCATTGTATATTTCCCTGGAGTTTTTAGAAAACAGAATTGGTTGTAAAGAGACAGAAAATTTTATTTATCTCACTGTTATTTTTAATTTAATAAATTTAAGTATTTGTTTTCTAAAATATCGAGTATTTTGATGATACTGCATAGACAGTAATGTGTGTTTTGAGGAAAAGAGACTCTGTAGTAGTTCTGAACTATTGACATTTTATTACAGTGGCTTCTCAATCACTGACAGACACAATGGTAAATAAGAATCAAAATGAAGACTCAGACATAAATCTACACACCTATGGGGGTACAGATACAAACAGAAAATTCTCAGTAGAAAAAAACTCAAGTGTCTGAGAAACACTTAAAGAAATATATAATGTCCTTAGATATCAGGGAAATGCAAATCAAGAGTTCTTTGAGATTCTACCTTATATCTGCAAGAATGGCTAAGTTCAATAACATCAGTGACAGTGTGTGTTGGCAAAGACGTGTAATAAGGGAAACACTCATCTGTTGCTATGGGAGTTAAAAAGCTGCTCAAATTCTACTACGTTCTTATTCAGGGGTCCAATGTTCACCACATTTCCAGTTTGATAATAGATTCTCCATCTCTTTCCAACCCTGCTATCTGGCCTCCTTATGCCACACAAAATCACTTCATCACGTCCATGAATGGCTAAGATCCACAACACAAGTGACAGCTCATGCTGTCAAAGACGTAGAACAAGGGGAATACTCCTCCATTACTCTTGCAAGTACAAATTTGCAGTA
>NW_026067909.1:33683489-33958080 GCF_014885135.2 Alexandromys fortis | reverse complement strand
TATCAACCCAGCCACAAAACCTTTGACCTGCAATCTGTCCTCTGTGAAAGATATGCTAGAGCATTGCCTGTGGGAATAGACAGACGATGCCTGATTTGTCTTAATGCCCACTTCATGGGGCAGAACAATACCTTACTCTTTTTGAATGATCAAGGACTAGGTACTAGATTCCCCAGAGACCTAGGGTAAAACTTCTACCTCAAATTCTCATTGGTCTTAATAATAAAAATCCCAAATCAGGAGTCTTAGCTGGGGTCATCCTTGTGGATTCATGGGAATTTCCCTAAAACTCTTAGCAATAATAAAGAGGGAACCTGAATTGGCCTTCTCTTGTAATCAGTTTGGTGAATACCCCAACTATCACAATAGAGACTTCATCCAGCAACCGATATAGCCAGATGCAGAGATCCATTTCCAAGTACCAAGCCGAGCTCTAGGAATGCAATCAAAGAGAGGGAAGAGGAAAAATATGAGCAAAGAGGGGGGTCAAGATAATAATGGAGAAGTCTACAGAGACAGTTGAACCAAGCTCATGGAAAATCATGAACTCTAGACTGACAGCTGTGGAGACTACATGGGAGCAAACTCGGCCCTCCATATATGGGCAACAGTGGTGAAACCTGGACTATCTGTAAGGCACCTGGCAGTAGGATCAGGATCTATCCCAGGTGAGTGAGCTAGCTTGTTGGAGCCCATTCCCTTTGGTCGTAAGCCATGCTCAATTAATGCAGGGGGGAGAGACTTGGCCCTGTCCCAAATTAACATGCCAGAATTTGTTGACTTCCTATAGAAGCTCTTATCCATTGGGAGGAGTGCATAAGGGATGGGGTGGGAGGAGGAGGACTGGGAGTGAGAACTGTGAATGGAATTTAAAAATGTAGATAGATAGATAGATAGATGATAGATAGATAGATAGATAGATAGATAGATAGATACATAAATAAATGAACCCGAATCAGACATAGGGGTAAATGCTGGACAATCAGAGAAACAGAGCAGCCTGCCACTAATTCTTACCTTGATTGAATCCTCAGACTGAATGGGCAATACGGTCTCTAGGAATTCTCAGACTGATTGTCTTGAGCTCCTGTCTCTTCCTGCCTTAAATTCCTCTCTCTGCCAGTGGTATCCCTTCTAGTCTTCTCCTTCCTAGTGATAGGAATAAAGGCATATGCTATCACCTCCTGCTTTTGTTTCTCTTTTAGACTGAATCAATCCTTTGTAGGCCAGGGTGGCCTTGAACTCACAGAGATCTATCTGCCGCTGCCTCCCAAATAGTGGGATTAAAGGTGTGTGTCACCACTGCCTAGCATCTATAGTTAACTAGTAGCTAGCTCTGCACTCTGATCATCAAGTAAGCTTTATTTGTAAAAGCACACAAAAGAAACCACCATAAAACTAGACATTATTTGTCTAAAAAACAAAATGATTTCTGCTGTACTTAGAGATCAATGTCTTCCTTATTCAGTCATCATCAAAGAAGCTCCTTCCTGGAGCAGATAGGGACAGATGCAGAGACCCACAGTCAGGAGAGAGAGAGTTGATAGAATGCATAGCTCTAAAAATGGGATGCCTCCATCAAACTCCTTCCTTCAGAGCTCAGGGAACCACATACAAGAGCGCCAGAGAAACAAGTCCCTCCTAGTCAACTAAGTATGAACTCACTGAGAGTGAAGCAGGAAGCACAGGGCCTTCCCGGATCTATACCAGGACCCCTGCATGTATGATGGCTTTCACCTTAGGAATTTTATGGGACTCCTGATTGTGTGAATGAATGGGCCTATGACTCTTGTGCCTGCTATTGGGATTCCTTTTCTTCTATTGGACTGCCTTGTCCAGACTTGATCAGAAGATTTTTGCTGTATCTTATTATATTTTATTTTGTAGATAAATTAAAAACAAGATTGGTTGAAAGAGTCAGGAAATTTTACTTCCTTCATTGCTATTCATACTTTAATACATTTCAGCATTTTGCTATCTAAAATATTAAGGATTCCTGATGATACTATACACACTAAAGTGTATGTTTTGAGAAAATAGACTTTCTAAAGTACTTCTGAATATTGACTCATTACAATAACTTATCAATGATTGACCATTCATGATTACACCATTCCTATCATTTTAATTAAGACTGTTTGGACTTTTATTTATTATATTAAATGTGAAGTATTAAAGTGTAGAAGTTCCAGCTGAGCACTTCTGAAATTTACTTCTACACTTTAATACTTCACATTTAATATATTAAATAAAAGTACAAACAGTCTTAATTAAAATGATAGGAATGGTGAAAGAAAAATTTTCCATTAGAAGACATTTTCTTCCAGGTGGTGGTGTTTCTTGTCTTTAATCCCAGCCTTCGGAGGCAGAGACAGACAGATCTCTGTGAGTTTGAAGCCAACCAGGTCTACAAAAGCTAGTTCCTGGACAGCCAGGGCTGTTACACAAAGACACCGTGTCTCGAAAAACCAAAGCCAAAATCGAAATCAAAACCAAAACCAAAAACCAAACAAAAAAGAGATATTTTTATTGCTATTTTAATAAAATACAAACTTTCCTTCAAAATACATTTATTATGTAGCTGTTATTTTAAAAAAGGATTGTATACTTCAGTTTTGCCTTTAAATAAGTAATATATTCATTTATCCTTTCCTTATTAGATAAATGCAATTATTTACCATAAATTTCAATGCAACAAAAGCATTGGTTTTTATATGAAAATGTAAACAAAGAGGATAAACTTTTGTCTCTTTTCGGTGCAAATATTTTTAAAAGAAAAAGTAGGGTTCAGCTGCTGTGTCTAAGTTGGGGTAATGTTTTCATAAAGATACCAATCTACTTAAAGACCAAGTAATTTCCATTCAGGAAAGTTGTGGAAAGTGGTATTTAGTGCCCTCGTCCTCTTGGGGTGTCTCGCTGGGAGCACAGGCCTCAGGATGCTGAAGACTTGCACAAAACCTGGAATTAAGTGTGAAGCAGGATAGAGCTTAAGAGAGCGACCCGTTTCCTGTCCGACAGGCTGGAGGAGTCCAGCAGTTGCGGCCATTCTTAACGCTAGGGAGCACACTTTCCCCAGGAATTATCTCAGGACGGGGCGAGGCTTCCCATCTGCAAGTCAGCTCCAGGCAGGGCGCCAGCCACTGCTGCAGGGGAGTGACAGGGCTCGCAAATACAACTGCGCTGACGGTAAACAATGACAGTTCTGTCAGGAATCTGAGAGGCTTTCATACCTTGGCATGTGCCGAAAAAGAGGCAGAGTTATGTTATTTGTGGCGTATAAAAATGACAGCCTGAACTCTTCACCCTCTTCCCCCCCCTAAACAAATCAAAATTAGAGCGTTAGCAGGTTTATAGTTGCAGGAATGGAGAGGAGGAGGCTTTAGGAATTTGAAACTAGAAAAAAAAGGGTTATTCCTTAACTGAAAATATAAACTTACATTAACTATATTTCAATTTTAATGACTCTGTGTTTGCAATGATCTTAACATAAAGCCCTCTCTTATTCTAAAGAACATGTAAATGTTATCTGGCGGGTACAGAACAAACAGATGCACAAAAGGGCACCTGATGTAACAAAGCCTGTGAGATGTCAGATTCTGAAGAGCAGAAATTAGGGTAGAATGGACACCCAGTTATCTACAACGGAAAGTCAAAGCGAACTCATTCAAAAGTTTATGATGTGTCTAATATATGGAAACTTTACCTTACACATTCTTAGAGACAAGGCAGGAGTCTCCTCCCAGGAATTAGCCATTTTTATGGGGAAAATGAGTACATACAATATACGCGATGAGAGCAAATGAAGGACAAGGTAATGTTATATTTCAAGTGGGTCTTTTGCCAAGGGCAGTATGATAGATGTTGGGAAATTGCAAGAGTAGAAGGATGCGGCTCCAGATCTTAACCAACATGTAATGCAATAAAAAAATTACACTTTTGCGTTATATCCGTGAATCTGAAGATAGGATATAAAACTCCTTATTTACCAAGAAAGCATGCAAGACCTGCTAACTCACGCCACCGTATTTAAACATACGGCTTTCTTACTTTTATAGGATAGAAGTAATCCGTTGTTCTTAGGAACCAAAAACTTGGTACAACTCCAAATTAAAGTAATAAACATGATCACATCCTCTATTTTCTCATTCTCATGCTTTTAGTTTTCTCAATGATCATCTCATTCACCAATATAACAAAACACATTAATTTCCCCAACTACATAACCCTAGGTATTAAATATGCATTCTTTATTAGTATTATTCCTTTGTCTTCCTTTTTCAATTCTAATACAAAAGTAATAATTACCAACTGACAGTGAATCACCATCGGATCCATAAAATTATCTTTAAGCCTAAAATTTGACTTCTTCTCAACTATTTTCCTGCCAGTAGCCCTATTTGTCACATGATCAATTATAGACTTATCCATATGATATATGCACTTAGACCCATACCTAGATCGATTTATCACATACTTACTACTATTCCTGATTACTATAGCCATTCTAACCTTTGCTAATAATCTATTTCAACTTTTCATCGGTTGGGAAGGCATGGGAATTAAATCCTTCCTACTAATTGGCTTATGGTACGGCCGAGCCAATGCAAACACAGCAGCCCTACAAGCCATACTATATAATCATATTGGTGACATTGGATTTATCCTAGCAATAGCCTGATTCTACACAAAGACTAACTCATGAGAACTCCAACAAATTTTCATGATAGATAACCCAAAATATCATCCCACTTATAGGCCTCCTTATAGCTGCTACAGGTAAATCAGCACAGTCCAGCCTACATCCATGACTCCCACCGGCCATAGAAGGACCAACCCCTGTATCCGCACTCCTTCACTCAAGCACTATAGTAGTAGCAGGAGTCTTTCTGCTAATCCGATTCCACCCCCTTATCTCTAATAATAGTACTATCTTAACAGCTATACTATGCGTAGGTGCAATTACAACCCTATTTACAGCAATCTGTGTGCTTACCCAAAACGACATTTAAAGAAATGTAGCATTTTCAACATTAAGCCAATTAGGCCTGATAAAAGTCACACTAGGTATTAACCAACCTTACCTAACTTTCCTACACATTTGCACAAGCGCATTCTTTAAGACTATACTGTTCATATGCAACGGATCTATTATCCACAGCCTAAATGATGAACAAGACATTCGAAAAATAGGTGGCCTAGCAAAAGCCATACCATTTACATCCTCTTGCCTAATTATTGGTAGTCTTGCCCTAACGGGAACACCTTTCCTCACAGGCTTCTACTCTAAAGACTTAATTATTGAAGCTGCCAACACCTGCTATACCAACACCTGAACCCTCTTAGTAACAATATGATTAGCAGACATCAAACAGAGAAGGAAGGTAGTGACATGATATCCTTAACAACCAAATGAAACATAGTTACCACATCAAGTGTTTAAATAAACTATTTTTTGTCTCTTCAAAAACACATTTTAAAATAGGAAAATAATAGTAGGACACTAATATACCAAAGAAAAGATACATTTATGGACACCTATTCAAAATGACTCCTCCTTGCTCCCACACTCTAGGGTACTCTAACGGGCTTTTTGGATTTGGGTATCTACAATGCCTTTCTCACTTTGGATGAATTTCTCTCTATGTTGTGGTTCTGATCTTCACTGTTCTGGATAAAAGGGTAGGAATACAACCTAGGTTTGCATATCACATGTTAGACCAGAAGTTCAGATCGACTCAAGAAAAGTAGTAAAACCCTCATCTTGCAAATATGTATCAAAATGTTGAAAGACTTACCCATCTTCTTTCCTTTGAGGTTTTTGTCCCTGATAAGATATATTAATACCTTTCTACCTCAACACCCCTTTTTACTCATTGCATAAAGACCAACTCCAGGCAAAACAAAGGCACCCAAGTCTGACTGAGGTGGGCCCTGTTTTTCAGCCCACGTATGTCTCAGTCTAGTGACATCTAGCAAAATATTGATAAGTTTCAGCTGAGTCCCTATCACCGATAAACTATTGCTAATAATTGAGTATAGAAATAAACAATCCTAATTATTGCATCAGTGCTTCAAGGATAAAAACATATAAGGTAACTGAATAAAGAACAGAATTCCAAAGGGGGATATTTATGGAAAAAAATAACTCTTCATACAAAGAAAATTATAAGGCAAGATAAAGTTACATATATGTATATCCTAGTATTGCTGGATTAGTTTGATTTATGAGTGGAGTTCTTTTATCCTACCCTTTGCTTTTCTTAATAGCTTTCCAATCATCATAATAAATCATATGTTTTAACATCCCCACTCTCATGTAATCATTATAAGAAAGAATACATGCCTAATACTTATAACTTAAAATTTAATTTTAGCAATATTATGCTGGCCTTTAGATATTATATTATATATTTATATATTAAGATCAAAGCAGCTTTTTAGAGGAAACATCAGAAGAAGCATTAGGCTTCAATTATAACTCTTAACAAATATTAGGTAGTTAGTCAAATTTGGATTAACTTGTCAGTATATTTCTTGCTAGGAAAAAAAAAGAACCTAAGAAAATTTGTTTTGACTAATGGCCCCATGGCTTTCCAATGTTAGGGACTAATATCTCTTATTGGCCAATGTCAGAGAGATTTTGCTAGCAGATTTGTAGGGAGTAAATCATACGTTAAGAAAAAATAGTATTTGGTGTGTGTGTGTTTCATAAGTTTCTGCCTCTCCAGCTAAGGAAGTCATAGGCTTTCAAACAAGAAGTCTCCACTTTTGTAACGTTATCTAGTCCTTTTTGTTTCTCACAGTCCTGGTCTCCGGACACTTTAGTCAGGAGGGGTTTCCACTCTTTTCATAGCTGATACTAGGAACTGATTTTCAATGGAAGCCATGGGGACATAAAAATTGTTTGTTATGGTTTGGAAATGAACTCTACTCGCCTCCGAAGGATAGGATGCTAAGCCTTGGTGATAAGATGGTGCAGCTATTGAGAGATGGCTGAATCATAGGAGTGATTAATTAAGGGATTAATCAGGAAATTAATCCATTGATGACTTCTCAACATGGGAGTAGATCCTAAACAGAGGAAGAAGATCGCTACAGGGCCTTGAATAAATCACTATAGGGCCTTTCTTTTTTCTCTAACAATCTCTGTTCAGAATTGTGTGGAGTAACTGGCTTTCGTTTGTAACATTCTTAAACACACCTACAGAAGTTTATCCAGACCACTTATCTGCTCAGAAGTAACTAATTTCGTGACTATTTCTTCCTTACTTATCTGCAATTTATGTTGATGCCACTGGCTACCACCAACAGTTGAGAAATATGGGAAGCATATTTTTGATGGATACAAAATGTCTGTATTAATATTTGATACAAAGAAATGATGATGAAGTGAAAGTAGTATTAAGTAAAGAAAAAGTACAATATATTACAAATGCTATTCTTTTATGGAATAAAATACATGCAAATTACTTGTTCAAATGTACAAACTCTTTCAACACCAAAGTCTATTACTTGCAATAATGATTATCATTAGAAAGAAGTGCTTTTACTACAGAGTGAAGATTTCATAATAGACAAACTCTATGTTGTGTTTTAGATACAAAATATTATACACCAGACATTCATGGCATGGAATCCAGTGCTTTGAACCTTTTATCACCATTATCCCTTAGTTATTAATACATACAACTATCTAATAAAGACATACTCTCTAAGAGATAGGAATTGCCAATATAAAACTAGTTTGGAAAATATACAGCCAGCCAGTTTTCCTTCATGCTAAATGCGTGCGTACGTCAGTAGTGTCATGTGCACTTCCTTGTAAAGAGTTGCTACGTTCCTACTCAGCTCACTCATTTGGAGCCACAAACTTTAATTTAGTTGTTGCTTTCTCTGTTTTCCTATCAGAATTTATAATTCCTTAACTTTAAAAAACTTAGGCAAAGTAAGAAAAAAAAAACACCTGGTTGTAGAGGAGGTGGAAAAGCAAATATGTTAGCATTTATTCTTGATGGTCTAGTTAGCTTCCCTGGCTATAAAAGCTGTTGGAGTTTGACCTCTTTACAGCGCATAACATACTAAATGTTCTACATTAACAACTGATCACTTTAAAGGGGGAGTGGAAATGGTGACAGAGCTGTAGCTGATTCCTTTGAGCGTGATGCTTACATGAAGTAGAAGAATTCGGTTGTTCCTATTCTTGTAGTCTGTGGACTGAATAATACCAGGTATCAAAACTGCTATTTGAAACAGGTTAATTATCCTATGAGGGATAAAATTTGAGTAAAAATGTTAAGAATAATAATTTTTACTTAATTATAAAAATTATCACTTAATTTCAAGTGTAACAAATTCAAATTCTTGCTTTTTTATTTTCTAATGATGGAGCTGTGTGGTTACATATATAAACAGATTTGAGAAAAATAATACTTCATATGCAAATGGAAATTCCATACCCAGTCTGTGGACTTGATTTATATTTCATGTACTTTAAAAATCAAACATTGAAGAAAGAAGGGAAACAAATATTGATACTGATTAAAAATACTTAAGATCAAGTATTCATTATGAAATTACCATTTGGTTTAAAGACAGATTCTGGGATGAAGTTATCTTGGTGGTTTTGACTCTCTGCTCTTCCAGAGGACGCCATTTCAGTTCATGGCACGCAAGTCAAGCATGTCAAAACTGTCTGTGGCAAGCTACTCAGTAGCCTGTACCATCCTCTGGCCTAATTGTCACCTGCATAGATGTGACACATATTCATATCTACACATAAATAGAATAATAACAAATCTTTAAAATTACAATCTATAAAAGGTAGAATATGATAAATATAAACTATGCCTTTTAATTTTTAGTGATTTAGATACTTTATTCACACTTGTGTAACATTATCTGATGAAAGTAACTTATAATTTTGTTCTTATCTGTGCTTCTAAAAAGTGTCCAGAACTATGGAATGTGAAATGATCATTTAGGGGAAAGAGAAGGAAAAGAAGGACAGAAACTTGTAAAGGGAGGAAAGTATTTACCAAAAGTCATCACCTGAGTTATAGAATGCTTGTTTAGTTAACATTAGAAAAGGTTTATATAAAGAGAAAATATGATCTTTCAAGCTCAGTGAGTGAAGTGCATACTAACATAATATACATATAATTTGCTTTGGAGAAAAATACCTATTCAAGTTTTAATAAGAAAAATTTAAAATAAACACTAAAAATTTTCTTCTGATAATGAGGTATGGATAGCACATCAAACCATCTAGGGTAGTAAAGTTGGTTATAGGTAAGTGATTATGACTCTTTTTTTTTTCTTTTTGGAGGAATCAATTTTGGCTCACAGTTTTAGGGGTTACAGTCCCTTGTGGGAGGGCAACATGAATGTGAGGCAGCTGAACCCATTGTGTCTACAATAAGAAAGCAGAGAAGAGTGAATCCTGGTGCTTGGCTAGATTTCTCCTTTAATTCAGCCCAGGATCCCAGAAGCTGGTTTGGTAATTCTATATCTTGTCAATGGAAAAGAAAATCAATTTCAGCCATTACAGTTATCTGTAGTGCTATGTCTGGAAGATTCTACACCATTCTATGCATCATTTCACCAACTTATTTCAATGTACTCAAGGGTCAGTGAACCTGGATTGTACTTTCTTACCCACCTCTGATCCAAGAAAAAAAAAAGAGGACTGTGCTTTAGCAGACAGGACATTCTTAATAGTCTTTGTAAATGATGTTTTAAGTTTAATTTGATAGCAGTATTATCATTGTTATCGAAACATTTCTACATAGGTGTCAGCCATGATTTTTTTCCCAGACAATGATGATGTAGTGAGATCTTTTCTTTTTTTTCTATGTTGTTGTACACTTTACAATTGTACTTACAGTGTTAAGAAGTACCGAATTTGTTATTGACTTTCTGAATGGTACAGTTTTCATTTCATGATATCAATATGGTTCTAGGAGCTAGTGGAGACATTCGTTTTTATAACACTCAACACTAACAGTACTGTTAGGTAAAACCCTGTCTTCATCATCTAATGGATGATAAAATGTACAAATTAATTTTATAGCAGATTAGCTCCTTTGCTGTCTCAGGAGGGTCCTGCCCACTTGTCAGCATGCAAAATGCAGCAGCTGTGTTATAAGCATGGCAGTTCTGTATGTGTCCTATTAATGGAGGAAGATTGCTCCAATGCTAAGTGCTTCTTCAAGTTTGGCCTCCTTTCTACCTACTTTTAAGTTTCTGAAATCCCATTGTCTAGTAAACAAGATAGAGTGGTGATGGTAATTCATAGGCAGATTGTTAATTTTTAATTCAACTTTTTAAACTCAGTAGTTTATTTTACTTATGCTCCCATAATGTATAAGATAATCAATGTATTCATATATGCTTTGCTGGAATTTTAAATGGATATCCTTTGTTTCTTGGATGATTTATTATGCTGCAGAAGAAAATCCTAAGACTCTCAGATACATTATATTTAACTTCACTCAATTTTCCTATTGACTTTTTTAAAATGAGCATGAAGTTTATTCTATTTGGGGAAAACAATTGGCCTGCCTACAGGGACTATTACAAAGCAGCAAATAAGCATTAGATTTAAGGTAAGTCTGAGTGATCCTCCCAGTTTGATGTCCATTCTAGGATTGCCTCCTGGGCCTCATTAAAATATGTTTTCGTTGAGTTAACCCATTCCAAATATTCAAGGTCGTTTCCATAGCCAGCCAGCTAAACCAACACTGATTCCATCTGATCTGTGTTCCCATCTACCTCTGGTGGCTTAGGATTTTAGCTGTTTACAAAAGGAAGATTGGATTTGCACTGTGATCATTCATTAAATTTGGATGTATTTATCTTGCTCAACTTTTAATCTGCATATGAGTCAAAAAGGTGAATGAGATCTGTGAAATCTTTTTTTATATTTCTATTAACCATGCAATCTTTCAAGTGCTGTGAACTTAGAAGAAAGGCAACTTATCTCAACTTTAGCTAAGATTGTTATACAAACAATTATGAAAAATATTACACACATCTGATGCAGTCTAGTAATATATATATAAATGCATACACACATATATGCTTTTCTATACATCATTTAGTCTAAAAGTATCTGATTTATAATATATAAATACATGATAATATTTATATTAGATAAGAGTGAACTTTAAATTTACCCCTAACTCATCCTGGTTTTATCTTTTTAAAAATGAATTTTCAGTTCACCCTAAGCCCAATTTCTACACAAGAAGTAATGACACCTTCTCATATTCAGGGTGAGGTGTTATGTGATCTTTTAGTCTTTTGGCTTTTGAGGGGCCCACCACCCAGCTCCCAAATAAATGACACACGAAGGCTTATTCATAGTTATGAATGCATGGCTTTGCCGTGGCTCGATTCTAGCCAGCTTTCCTTAATTTATATTATCCTAACTACCTTTATCCTTGACCTTTTATCTTCCTTTACTTCCGTACGTTTTTTGCTTTTTTCTCTGTGGCCGGCCTCTGATGTCCTCTCCTTCTCTTGTATGCTTCCCCTTTTTCTTATTTCTCCTTCTGTTCATACTCTCCACCTGCCAATCCTTTCTCTTGCCTCACTATTGGCTGTTCAGCGCTTTATTAAACCATCAGGTGTTTTCGACAGGCAAAGAATCACAGCTTCACAGAGTTAAACAAGTACAGCCTAAGCAAAAGCAACACAGCTTAAAATAATATTCCCCAACAGAGAAGCAGGAAAAAATGTGATGAAATTTCCAGGTTACTCTCAACTCCTTTCTATATCACTAGTTCTTGTCAAGGATATTGGGCTAATTAGTTTCTGTACTTTCATTGACTGTGATTAATACGGCACCTGTCCCTAACATGATGTAGAGGTCATGCTGCCAGCACTTTGCCATATTAACGTCACCCTTGATCTCTACACGATGAGAGATTCAGCGGCTATGGCAGTCCTTAGTAGCATGCCCACAAAAAGTTTTATTTTTAGGAACAAAGATGTAAGCAATTCCATACTCATATATTTGGTCCATTCTTTCCCATCTTATAAAAATCATATGCCCTGTTACATGAATTAGCACACTTTAACTCAAGGTTGGCTAAAACAAGAAATGTCTTCCTGGATTCTTTCATCCTCCTTGTATTTCTTTGACCTCCATTCTGATTTCACACTTTTTCTACTACATCCTTTGTTCCTATTGTCTAACTTACAGATATCGGGTCAGCTTTGTGTTTCTTCTAACCTTCTAATCAATCAGGAAGCTGAGGAAGATTAATGCAGGCTGCCATTCAATTATACCTATTTCTGAATTTATACATTCTTAGATCCAGCCAGGGGAAATTACAGTTCACAGTAGCCAGATCTTACTGCCTCAATTAGCCAAATCAAGGCACACATCCCCACAGGCATGCATACTGTCCCAGAGGTACATATAACAGATGACTCTAATTTTGTCAAGTTTTCATTAACTTTAAATGTTAAAGGAGTATTTGGCTAAATTCATGCAAAAAAGAATGCACAAATATAAAAGAAAAAACACACACATCTTTGTGTTCTTTGTAGTCAGGCTTAAATCCTACAAGCTCACTTTCTGCTTTCTGCTAACGTTATACTCAATAAATTTACTTAATTACTTTGGTAAGGAATCATATTAGGCCCTCTATCATAAAGTGATACATATATAGTATATTTTAATATAATCTATGCTACATAGATATTTATGTAATGCCATGTAAACTTTGTTCAACACACATGCAAAATGTATTATTATCATATTTAATTTTTGTGGTTTCCTTGAGAAATTCCATTTGCTTTATTCTCTTAACTAACAAAATATTCAATTTTAGCATATATTAAACATATCAAGTACGCTAAATAATTCAAGTTTCTTTCTAAAAGCTTTCATCATTATGGTCCTCATCTTTCTAAAGAGTTGAGTGATTGCTTTACAAATCCATGCACAGCTGTCCTCCTTGCTTCTCATTATTTGCTTTTTGAATATGGTCTATTATTTTCTAGATATCTGTGCTCCTATTTTATAGTTTAATTCTCCATTTATCTCAAACATATCCTAAGGTAAAAAGTTAGGAAACGGCATGTGGGGCAATATTTATCATACATTGGTGTCTAAAACACTCCAGCCCTGTCTAACTTTTCACTTTAGAATTCCAAGAAAAACTATGCTGTGATGAAAGACATTTTCTTTCTAAATCTTACCATGGATCATTACCAATGAGGCAGAGGAATAAAGAAAGACACCTTGATACCAGATCTACATAGAGAGAACCCAGCAAGTCAAAGTTATGTATTGAGACCATGCCTCCCTCCTTTCTTCATTTCTCTGTCTCTAAAATATGTGGGGTTTTCTTTGTGTATTCAGTAATGAGTGCATATAGTAACAATATGTATATATGTATATCATAGCAATTACTTGGATGCTAAGTTCATATTTTTTGTCTAAAAAAGGAAACAAATTGTCCTTCATTTCTAAAGCAATAAATATTTCTGTGCCAAGGTATTTTATACTTCAGCAATATTGTGTTATTAATCAGAACACATTTAGTGCCAATTAGAAAATAAACTTATTTTTAGCACATATTTTAAGAAAAGTCCCTTACAGTCTAAACTTATTTAGTTTTACTAATCAACAAGAACATCAGTAAAATGCCTGAGATCTGATACTCCAGTTAGAAAATGTTAGTGATCACTTCATTTGAGATCTCTTTTTGCAGCAGCTGTTATGATATGGAGAGATGCAAAGAGAAGTAATGTTGGAGAATATAACACATACAATAAAGGTAAATAATATTTTGCTCCTGAAATCATAGTCTAAACCAACCTGAGCAAAATTATCTTATATTAGGATAGAGATTTCATGTGTGACTTATTTTTCTCATCATTGACAACAAACATGAAGAAGCAACATAAGGAAGGAAGGATTTATTTGTACCCATTATTTGAGGAAACAGTCTTTCATGCCTGGGAAAAATAGAGGTGGAAGTATCAGAAAGCTGTTAGGGACTTGAAATCTGAAGCTAGAAAGCAGAAAGATTAGTGCTGGTGTTCAATAGTCTTTTTCTATTTTGGCTTATTAATTTTAACATTTTTATCTCCATAAAGATTTGATACTTAGAACTTTGAACAATGATAGAACTGGTAACACTATAGCATCTGTAGAAATGGACTAAAATAGAAAATATGAACAAATATACAGAACAGATGAGGCCTAATAAAAAGTGAATTCCCAACAAGAGAAACAAAAATCCTAAAGATCCGTGTCAAGAATCTGGTGATCTTGGTGGCACTATCCAGCCTCCAGCACCCTTAGAGGGCCCTGTCTCTTCATATTGGCGATGCAAAGCAAAATAACTTTCTCTTGAGATGATTCTGCTCCATGCTTGAAGCTTTTTTCATGGGTGTACTTATCCTGACATCTTGAACATACTGACTTTCTTCACCGAAATTCAGGCTTCATCAAAATGCTTTATGGAAAAGCTTCTCAGGGGCTCCTGGCATAATATCAGTTTACTGCAACCTTGATGCAAGTGTCCATGACCTATGCCCATTTTACCCCTCAAGTCTCCATGATCTTTGTCCATTTTACCCCTCAAGTCTCCATGACCTATGTCCATTATACCCCTCATATTTTTTAAAATTAGCACCATGTGAATGTTGTTTCCAAGTTATACTGGAGCCCAAGATGGAGAATTCATTTCTACTACATGTGTAGTAGACTCTGAACAAGAAGATACATGGGTTTAAAGGAGACTTTCCTTGGTGGGTCTTTGTGATAAGAAAAAAAATTCAGAGGTATTCCTTTCTTCTCCTTTCAAATGAATTAAATTTGACAACTTTTAGAGACTTTGATGGGTGAGCTCTTATCCTCAACCTTTTTGCTATCTTGATAAAAGGGCAAGATTTACTTCTAATAATACTCTTCTTTCTAACAACTACAATTGCTTTCTTTTTATTCACTCATCTTGATTGTGATTATGAACTCCACATGCTTCTTTTATGATCAAAGTGGATATTTTTCAAATATTTCTGCTGTCTTTCACTGTAAAACTGACTAGGAGTCATGATTAGGAGCAAGGATACATAGCAAATGTTTTGCTACCTATATTTTTTCTATCAAATAAATTTTCCATTACTGCTCAATTTAATTTTAATGCATACATAGAAAGTACCACAAATTTTAAAGTATATGTTTATTTGTATCATTAATTACATGTATGTTTGTAGAAAATAGGAATATAGGTAAATGCACTCAAGTAATTATAGACACTAAGAGAGGTCGTTGGATTGCTAGTGCTTGAGTTGCAAGTGGTTATGCGCAAGTCAATATGAGTGATGGGATTTGAACCTGGGTCCTCTGGGAGAGAAACACGAGCTCTTAATTGTTCACTCTTATCTTCAGTCCACAAACATTTTTTTAGTAAGAAAGAAGCATAAATTACTAATAATTGAATTCTCTGTGGATTCTTTGTTTTCTCTGAAATTTCAAGATTACAGTCTTTATTCTGTATTGCTTTTGGTCCCCTGTTCTTTGAGTTCTTATCTGAATAACCTGTTAAGCTCTAGCTAGAGCATTCTAAGAATTCCGTAGCCCATAGGTCCAAACTTTTTCTAATTCAACACACAAACCATATTCAAAGGCTTATAAACCACATGATGTTTACAAAAGCATTTCAATTTCACAATTCTAATTTATTTTATTTGTAAATTGAATCACTGCTATAATAAAATACCCGATAAAAAAACTTATGGAAAAGGAGTTTTATTTTGGTGTATGATTTGAGGATGCAATTCATGATGTGTAGGATGACTTGGTTGTATAAGCATGAGTAGCTGGTCAAGTTATATTTGCAGTGTCGATAATTTATTTTTTGTGAGTGGTGATAAAATCAGAATAGGCAACACATGTATCTCCATTATCAAATTGTATGATGATTTTCAGTTATATGTCCAGAATTGTACATCTAGATTATACAGGTGCTCTTAATGAGTGTTTCTAGGGCAAATCATACTGATTCTCGGAGAACTGTTGTTAAATAACTTTCTCACTAGTGTTTTACAGTGTAGAGTGACTCTTTCCTGCAGCCCTCTCATCACTGGGTTCTGTTCTTTATCACAGATATTCTGACTGGAGTAAGATGGAATACCAGTGCAGTTTTGATGTGTGTCTCTTTTAGAGCTCAATAAGTGGAATATTTTAATAAATCTCTTTTGTAACATGCTCAGTTAACTATGAAACCTCTTCCAAAAGTAGATTCATTCTCAGTTGTAACTCTCAGATGATTGTGGACCCTTACGATTGTTTGACCCACTTCATCAGTATTTGGTTAGTAACAATATTGTGAGACACTTTTGTATGAGCAAACCACACTGTCTTATCATCTTTAATTAGTATTATATAGTATTCTCACTCTCAAAAGAAAGTGGCATTTGCAGGTTATATTAATTTATATATCGGTAATAAATGTTTTGCTTACTAAAAACCTATTTTGTATGGTAGCATCATCAAATTTTAGAGAAAGGCATTTGGTTCATTTGCTTTACAAAGAACTCTGGATAATAGAAACAGATTTAAACTTTTTGGCTTGCTGTGTCCAGTTAAATAAAAAGAAAAAAATCATCAAATGAAATTGTCTGTGTTTGTGTACATCTGTGTACATAAAACTAAATTCATTATCAATTCTTATTTATCACTTTCTAAGTAAGTATCACTTTGGAAAGATCAGCAAAGTAGTAAGAGCTATTTTCAGACTATAAGGAATGCCACAATTTATTGTGTATATTGCCTGATTCAGCAATATGTGCAATAATGTTTTATAAGCTTAGAGTTCATTTCATGGGATTATTATCAAATGATAATGCTGGAGTTTAGGAATTTATCAGGGGTTTTCGTTGAGTCTAGATATGATGCTAGAATCCTATGAAAACAATTTCTTTTCTCTGAAATATGTTCTCAGTTGTGTCTCTACATTTTTGCTATGACAGTTTGTCACATCTCCCTCTAGGCTGAATCAATAAGGACACTATAATCCTCTCATATTTCATCGAGGGGGTGCTTCTCACAGTTTGCAAACCTTATTTTCCATGCGAAATTGTGCCTTGGATGCATATGGAGAACAAGTATTCATTCTGAGAAGCTCTAAACCCTCAAGGATCCCTGGCATTTCTTTCAGTGCCTTAGTTCTTCCTTATTGAAAGATGTTATCATCTGAGACACATACTTTCAAAGTCATGTGGAGGAGTCTTAACACTTAGCATCCCAGAATGGGACTGGATTTGGATACATAGCTTTTAGACTTATACTCAAAGCCAGTACATCTTGCTTTTTATAAGAAGAACACTAAAGAGGGGCAACCATATGCACAGAGAAGAAAAACTGCAGTCAGATAGAACAAAGACAGCTGTCTGCTGATGTGGGGGTCCCCTGTGTGTGCTGTAATTACCATTAATGAATAAAGGAACAGCCTTGGCCTGTTGATAGGGCAGAGCTTAGGTAGGCGGGGAAGACGGAACTGAATACTGGGATAAAGAAGAGCTTAGAACTTACTATGTAGCCTAGGTTAGACTAGAACTTCTTGAAAGTCTCTTGCCTGTATCGTTTGGACTAGTATTGCAGGCATGCACCACCAGGCCAGATAAAAGCTGGAGTTGTAACGCTTAATTTTCATAATATATATCTACTTATATTTATTATTTTTACTGAGATTTATTTGTTTTTATTTGGTTATTTGGGTGTTTTTTTCTGAATATATTTCTGTGCACCACAAGCATTTTTGGTGCTCATGGCAATCACAAGAGAGTCTGGAATCTCCTAAAACTGGAGTTACAGAGGGTGGTAAACCTGTATGTGGGTTCTGGATACTGACCCAGGTTCTCTACAAGAATAGCAAATGCTCTTAAACACTGAGGTTTCTTTACAACCCAATCTTATGTCAGAATTATACACACATGACATGTTTAGAAATATGTGACAATTGTGTAGCTTGTTCTATTTGTGGGATTCCTAGCAGTGGGATCAGGATGATACTTGAGCTGATTTGAGGGAACTTATTCTCCATCTTGCGCTGCCTTGGTCAGCCTTAATACAAAGTGGGGCGCTTAGTCCTACCCCAACTTGTTATGTTATGCTTTGTTGTCAACCACGAGCAGCCTATCCTTTCTGAGCAGAAACAGAGGAGGACAGGGGATGGAAAGGACACACAGGAAACAGGAGGGAGCAGGAGGAGATGAGAGAGGGAAAAATGAAGTCATGATGTAAAATAAATAAAAAAATAGAAAATTAAAAAGAATATAATGTGGGTATAAGGATTAATTTATCATGTACTCAAAAAAAATTCAACCTTAATTGCATGGTGAAATTTTGTTATTTTATCAACTGTTTTCTACAAAGGAGAGTTTTACTAATAGGATTGATTTTAAGTGTATCTCTTAATGGGTTTTCTGAAAAACAGTTTGTTCTGACTATTCTAAACCTGATTTATCATTCTGTATAGCAACTTTAAATATTATATGAATTACATCTCCTAATGGCTCATTGCTTTCTTCAGGGGGTATTGTAATGTGATGAATTCTTTATACTCCTGTAGCATAAGAGAAACTTCCTGGGGTTCCTGGCGATAGAAATTAATTCTACCAATATAACGCCTGTAGGAAGCCAAGGGGGCACAGTTGAGTGCATGCACAATAAATGGTCTCCCTTAACTTCATGATAACAGTGTCTGCTGAGATCACCTAGCATTCTATTTTATGCTTAAGAAGAAACTTTCCCCATAGAGTTATGAGCTAAATCTTTAAATATTTGGTACCTACAGTTAGGACATAAAATACTTTTTAAAGTAGCTTTTGTTGTATAGCCCTAATTTACCTGGATCAAAATGTGTGGACCATATTTCCTCCCTCCATATCCTGCATGCTTGGATTAAAGGCATATACCACCACATTTGGGTAGTTTTAGAATATTTTTTTAATAATTTGTTGTGTCCTTTGTTATTTACTACACTTTCCTTTTTCTCATATACTCAAATAAATATTCTCTCAGAAATTAGGATACTCCCTGGTGTGTTAGTTCAGATAAAACAAGTACTAGGAATCATGCAGACATAATTGGGCCAGTTTCAGACTTGGGAAAACAAGAAACTCTGTCTTTAAACATCAGTTCTAGATTTGTGGTTACGTGTGAAGAAAGATTGCAAGCGTGTAGCATTCCACCCTGTAATAACCAGAGTCTCATTCTTATTTGCTTGACCTATGTCGTGACTAATCAGGCCTAAAAAGTAAAATGATAATGTAGATAATGTTGGCATAAGAAAGGGATACTCATGAAAAAGCATGATTCTGACGCTTTGTGTATCAGCTTCCACCAAAAATAAGCACACAAAACTGTGAAAATATAAGTCATAGTGCAAGGAGCACTTTCTGATATAAATATTTCTTAGCTGAAATGTGATTGATATGCCTTCAGTAATGCAATTTCCAGTCTTGTCCTCCTCCTGGTGTTTTTCAGAGTAGCGAGCACCTAATCTGCATCTATCTTAGAAAAGGAAACTTTTCTAAAGGTTCTTTTGGTCACATTGCTATTTTGCACATTTTAAGATCAAAATTAACAACGATGGCATATTTAGGTTCAGTTGTTCTTGCATTAATGTTTGTCCTCAAATTTTTATAACAGGCCAGACTAAAAGTTCACATTTAACCTGTTACAATTTTTCAGTAGAGAAAAAAATGATACCTCTAGAACAATTAAATCATTTTAAGTGATATTTAGTTCTATTTGCTAAGATAATAGGTATATATTTCTGATATAACCTATGGAACTATTTTTGTCTATAGTATTGTTATCTCATTAGCATATTTTGTTGGAAAAATACATCTGGCACGTAAAAAGTATTTCTTAAAATTTATTGGACTAACAGAGCAAAATAGAATAACAAAGAAAGATTCTATAGCCAGAGAGTCTTACAGCTCAGAAAAAAAATGCATTTGATAATAATGAAATTTGAAGCATGGCCATGTAAATGGAGAAAGAGTTGGCTTTGGAGTTAAGAACACTGACTGTTATTAGAGAAAACCCTTGTTTTTCTCCTAGTACCAACAGGGTGGATCATGACCACCTGTAACTCCAGTTTCAGAGATTTAAAACCTCCTTTTGACCTCTGTGGTCACCTAGCATGTAATAGTTCATGCATATAGGGAAGATAATAAATAAAAATGAAATAGATAGATGTAAAATACATTTAAAGGATGGCAACTTTATTATAGTTTGGGAACCCCTAAGTACAGGTGGAAAGCATATTTGATAATATTGATGAAAATTGTTAACAAATATCAAAACTGACCATGAAATATCATCATCATCTTACTGACTCAAGGACATTAAGTGTTTAAATTTTGTAAATAATTTCATTATATTTGCAAATACCCTATAATTCATGATTGAATTTTCTCCACTGTCAAGGGGATTTTGCTTGCTCATGTATAAATGGTAAACAATGGGGAAGAGACTTAAAAGAGGCAGGAGAATTACAGACATTTAATATACAACAAATGGATGATAAATAAAATCTTATAGTCTTGAAGATGTCTGCTCAAAGGTCAGAATAACAGTTTCTCATCATTAAAAAATAATTATGTTAAATGACAGCTGGGTTATTTGACTCCAATTCTGTATTGTGTCTGTTCAATAAGCATATAGAAAAGATACAGTTTTTATTGCCTGTAATTTCATGAATACATAGAACGTCTCACTATAGCTTTCTCCTAATTATTTCCTGTCTCCTATCAATCCCTCCTCTCCAAATTCACGGACTCTTTCTGAAAGTGTTTTATTTCACTTAGTACTATCAGACTCTCCAAGGTGCAGGGTCACCTACAGAGGCATAAGTAGCCTCCCAGGAGCAGTAGCTCTGCAGAAAACTGATTTCCTTTACAAAAACTGAACTTAAAAAAAAAGTGTTTTCGGGGCTAGAGAGATGGCTCAGCGGTTGGGAGCATTGCCTGCTCTTCCAGAGGTACTGAGTTCAATTCCTGGCGACCACATGGTGGCTCACAACCTTCTGTGATAAGATCTGGTGCCCTCTTCAGGCCTTCAGGCATACACACAGACAGAATATTGTATACATAATAAATAAATATTTAAATAAATAAATATTTTAAAAAAGTGTTTTCAAAAACAGATAAAGAGAGAGAACATAGGTTTTCCTAATATATAAAAATAATTCTTGTTCTATTTTATTAACTCAAAGACTTTTAAAATTCTTATTTTTATTATATTTTATGCTTATTTCCTTTAAGAGGTTTTTATCAAATGTAATCAAGTAATAGAAATGGGTGATTAGGCCCTGATTGACCTTATATCTTGAAGTAATTCTACACAGCATTCTTTTTCATTTATTAGTTAGAGTTATTTTATGTGTCTACCCTGACAGTTGAAGTTATGGCTGAACTGTTGGAAGAGGAATCTTATTGTAATGATGTGTGTGTGTGTGTGTGTGTGTGTGTGTGTGTGTGTGATGTATTTTAATACAGCTCTTTCTCATCTGTGTTGGCTCAGAAGCCATCTATAAGACAAATTTGCTGTCTTCTACAGTAGTGATGAAGTCATTTTACATATGAAATGTGATATATCAATTTCACTATGCCGTTTTATTACTTACAATTAATCTGCTGATATCAAAGTTGATTTAAAATTACATCATTTTTGTCATAGCTAATTAATTTGTGATTTAAGAAACTCTACATTGGGGATGGGGATGTGATTTTATTCTGCATTTTCTCATGGTTGTGGCTTGCAAAGAACTATTTGAGGAAATATTTAATATTATTGAAAAGAAAAAAGATAAAGAGTGATTAAACTTATCGTTAAATTATAATTCTCCTCTTACTATGGAGATATTGTACCTGAACCTGTGGATCCTCACAGATATTCCACGAACATGTAAGTTCCAATCAAGATGTTTTAAAGTGTCTACAACATAAAAAAAGGTTTTTAAAAAAATATTTTTTAAATTTATAAAATTTATTCTCATACATCCTGATCACCCCCTAAACACCTCACTCCATTTCCTTTTCCTTATCCGTGCTATTCCAGATCCACAGCTCCTTTATTTCCCTTCAGGAAAAAGCAGATTTCCCTGGGATATCAACAGAACAGGGCATAGAAAGATGCAATAACACACCCTTACATCATGTTAGAATGAAAGAAGCAACCCAGAGTTCTTCCTAATGTTTGATTGTGCTCTCATCAGCTCACTGGGAAGCCACTCTGAATATGAGGGCTAGGTACTGATCTATAAGTATAACAGAATATCACTAGCAATCAATTCAATGGCTTCCTTCTCTTTTCTTTTCTTCTTATTCCTTTTCTTTTCATTTTTTTTAAATGTCAGTGTTGTTGGGTTCTGTCTTTGTGTAGTTGAACCATCAGTTTCTGGTTCCTGACAATCTGCCTGAAGCAGAGGCTGTGAACCAACCCTTCCTTCTGCATTGTGTTCAGGTGCCTAACTAGTATTATGCTTATTTTTGATTATGAAAATTTTATATGTGAGCTCTATATTTATGTAATCTTTCCCTGTATTCTTTCCATCTCCTTTCTAATAATCTTCCTCATTCCTTCTTAAATTCAAGGTCTCTTATTCTTTAATTATTATTACTACATATATGCATAACTATAAATATACATTTATAACCAGTTAAGATTATTCAGTGTGGCTGATATGTGTATGTTCAGATACTTAGCACTTGAAAGAGATTAATGGGTCGTGATGATCCTGCCTGATGAGGACTGCATGGCTATAATGGAGAATATCCAGTTGACTATAAACCCGATTATTTAACTACTAGTGAATTTCCATCTCATTCCCTTTCGAAACCTCAAATAATCCTGCTTCAGCCTGAACCTGCATATGTGTGAGCCACAGTTTTAAATATAGCCCTGGTAAACACCAGGGATTCTCTCTCGATTGATCCTCACATGAAATCTTCCCATATGTGTGGAGGTTTTTTGCTCAGAATGTAATGCTTACTTTTATTTAGCTCAATACTATCTTCAGTAGCCTTTCTACTTACGACATTTCTATAATTATGGCTGAAATATGTCTCTGCTTGATCCTAACCACTCATTTCTCCTCATGTTGCTTGTCCTGTCCTACAACCTTTATTTTTCCACTAATGGTTCACTTCTGTTCTTTTCATCCTTTTTCCTGGTCACCTCTGTGATATCACACATTTAACTAAGGTTCAGAATAGCATATGTTTTCCCAGCTGCACTCTCCTTAGTCATATCTCAAAAATTTCTATTAATAACATATCTCTATGAAAGGACAAATACACTATTTAATAATACTACACTACTCCTGTTTTTTATAATTTCAGTGAGTTACGTAGATCATTTCCTTGTCTTCTGAGATGTTTATACTTTCCTGATAATATCTGCAAAAATTCTATTTATCACTGAAAAAGTTGGATCAAACTATTGGTATGTACAAATACATATTTAATCAGCTAAGCAAGTAACATTTGTTTGAAATTTGTATTTATTTTGTTCCAAACATAAATGCACATTGTTTGAAAAATGTAACATTTGAAATATAAAAGCAGGTGTTATTTATATATACTATGTGTATAGATGTGTACAAAATTACTCTTCTTTTCTAAAACGTTTATTGTCTATTTTCTCCAGTTGCACTCTGCACTCAAATTCTTCTAAATTCAACTTTATTATTTCTACCTATGGACATTATAAGGAGATACAACTCCTGGCCATAAAATTCATTATGATTTCTCAAGTTAACGGCAACGTAATGAACAATATAATCAATATTTTTATGTAGGGCTTCCAAATGTATTCATAACAAGTATGTAGTATATTATGTCAGAGGTCATGGTGACAAAATATGACACAAATTTTAACATTAATCATTAGGAAGCAGCTCATGAGAAAATAAACTCCCATCACCTGCCTCATAAAGGTGTTTTTATCCCAACTGTAACATACATAACAATGTAATTACCAAATGTAAAGGAACTGCTAAGACATATAGTTTATTAAGAACTATAGTTTATTTTATGGATACGAAATTCAACAGAAAAGTGAAAGTCAAAATACAGTGATTTCATCTCACTTCTCTTAGAATTCAGGTTACCAAAAATAAAAGTAATAAGAGAATAGCTCCTTGGTGAAGACTAGGAGTCACTTGAACACTGTACATGTTTAAATTAGCAATAAGAAAAGTAATCAGGGCCTCCCCAGAAAATAACATACAACCCTATGATCCAGCAACCCACCGCTGTTTACAAACCCCTGAAAAATAATTCAGTTTGCTGCGCTTTGCATGTAAAGCAAGAAATGGAAAATGTCCATCAAATGATGCATGAATAAACAAGATGTAACAAAGGCACAAAATAGAATAAATATTCAGGTATAAAATTATGAAGTGTTGTGGAATGTTAGTTTAAGAAGTGCTTCATTTGTTTATGCTATGGAATATTTGCTTAATGATGCAAAGACATGTTGCATTGCTTTAATGTTGCATTTGTTTAACTCTGTAAAGCTTGCCTAAAACACTTAATTGGTCTAAGAAAGAGCTGAACAGTCACTAGCTACGCAAAAAAGAAAATAGTTGGGACTGGTGGTCAGAGAGAATAAATAGAAGAAATCTGGAGAACAAACTGAAGAGTGAAAAAAGGAAGGGAGAAAATGACGGGGCCAGTCACAGAGTAAGAATAAAAGAAAGAGATACAGAATAAAGGAAGGTGAAGAAGCCAGGTGGTGGTGGTTAATGCTTTTAAACCCACCACTCAGGTGATAAAGGCAGGGAGATCTCTGTGAGTTCCATGCCAGACTGGTCTAAAAGAGCTAGTTGTTTCAGGGCAGGCTCCAAAGCTGTTACAGAGAAACCTGTATTGAAAAAAAAATAATAAATAAACCCCAAAACATAAAACAAAACAACATAAAAAGGAAAGTAAAAAGCCCAGAGGCAAAATGTTGTTAAAGAGAAATGGTATAATTTCAGTTAGAAAAGCTGACTAGAAACAAACCAAGCTAAGGCAAGACATTTAAAAGTAAGAATAAGTCGCCTGAACTTATTTGGGAGCTGCAAAAGAGAAAGAAAAGAGAAGACTACAATGAAACAATGGCCATCTGTGGCAAAGTAAATGGAACTGGTGATGACACTCTTAAGTGAAACAAACAAAGCCCAAACATCAGAAACATATGATATCGCTCATATGTGGAATCTAAAGTGTTGCCCAATATATCTGTACGTTATTTTAGAGTGTATGCTCTTTGCATACAGAATTGCTGATAGTCATTTTACAAGTTCTTCATGTCAAATATGCAATAAGGAACAAGGATGAATTTGACCTACATATTTTTCTTCAGAGAAAAAAAGCTATGAATTACTTTTTATGCACTATTTTAAAACAAATACATGGAGATTGCAAAACTTCAGAAATGAAAGTACTAAAATAAAACATTAAATTATTATGAAAATAGTAAATTTAATGTGGCACCCTAGGTACAATCTTGGGTCTGAAAAGGAATTGTCACTTAAAACTAAGGACATCTGAATGAATACAGATTATCGTCACAACTAATGCCAATGTAAATTGATTGTTATAGATATGGTACAAGATTGAAAATATCTAATGATAGGAAATACAGTTTAGAATATGCAATTTTTTTCACATGTTATGTGACATATAACTATATATCAAAATATATTATAAACAAATATTGTTTTCAAATATACTTGTAACTATCCTCCAAACTTCTTGTGATATGATTCACAAAGAAAATCTTATATTCTGAGGAAGCCAGTTTGATATATGTATCAAATTTTCTACTACTATGAGAATACAGCATGACCAAGGAAACTCATAGAAAGAAGGGTTATTTGGAGTTTATAATTCAAAATGGTCATGAGTCCATCAAAATATCAGGGAATCATCAGGCATATATAATAAATGGGGCTGGTAGTAAGAGTTGGCCAATGACTCACATCTCAACAACAAAGAGGGAAGTTAAAATGATAAAGTTTTTAAATTCTCAGAGCCTGTCCCCAGTGACATTCTTCCTCTGGCAAGGTCACACCGTTTAAGCTTCCCCCAAAATTGCCTCTTGAAGAAAAGAAGTATTCAAATCCCAGGGCTTAATAGGGACATTTCCATTTAAAGTAGCACAATCATGAATTATATAATTTGAACTAGCAGGCAAGTTTCTTGTGAGAGGATGCCCCAACACCCCCATCTCATCCCGGTAAGCTACAAGTCCAACTCTGCCCCCAAGCCCTCTCATCTGCCACGACTTCAGAGGAACTCTGACACGAGCTGCAATTACAGAGAGAGGACAAAGAGAGGAAATCTGAAGCACAGGCTGTGACTGTACAGACTGGATCCAGAGAGCAGAACAAGAGAGCAGGCCAAGGGAGACCTCAATGACTTCCTGAGACACAGAGAGCGACAGTACAGAACAGACCAAGAACAGCTCCCAAAGACACAAACGACAACGACAAAGGTTGGATCAAGAGACATAAACACCAACACAACCAATTGAAGGAAGAGATGGGTAGGCAACAATGCAAGAAATCTTTCAACAACCTAAAAAGCAACATGGTAACACCAGAATCCAGTGGTCATATGACAGGAAGACTTGATCAGTCTAACCCAAAAGAAGAAGATTAATTATTAAGCTAATAATGTAATCAGGGGAGGATAGTATTATTATCATGATCATCATCATCATCATCAAATTAAAAAGAAAAGACAAAGTGTTGAATGCTAGTGAAAGAAAATATATAAGATTTATTTTGAGCTTTGCAAGTTTTCTGTGCTTAAATATTGATCCACTACAAATCCTAAAAAAAAGAGTAGAAAAACTACTTTCCATAATACCTGAGGTGAGTAAGAAAGTAGCTTCAAGAACAATAAGAACAAACACTGCAATTTGTTTTCTGAAAGAATAAAGCTTTTAATGGGAGGGACTCAGATAAGAGACTTGTGCTAGCAAAAGAGAATGTGGGAAATCAAGAAAGGCCTCTGAAAGTGTATTGAGTATAAAGTTTGAAAGATAATTCACATACAGAACATAGAGACAAAAACACAAATAATTGCTGGGAGAACAAGATAATGAGGATAAATGCAAGGCATCAAACACTTGATGCACTAAAATTAGCTTTAAGTATAGTCACAAATTGCTGAAAGGAAGATTATTATCTGAAAGTATTAGCCAATACCTACTAGAATTGCAGAAATTTTTCGATCCACAATATCATAGGGTCATCCTGTGCCTCTAGTGTATAAAAGTCCAGTTGAATTTATTCACACTGTCAGAAGATAAGAACTGCCTCAAGATTGCCTGTTTCTACATGATTCTAGAAATGATAACGCAAATCACATAAAAATTACAACATGTAAACTATCAAAACTAAAACAGTATATTGTTAGATTATGTTTTGGAATATTGACCAAAAGTAACTTGGAGAGGAAATTATCTTATAGGTTGTAGTTCACCATCACGCGAAATCAAAGAAGGAACTCAACTAAAGGAGCCTTAAGCAGAAACAACACAGGTGTTCTGCTTATGAACTTGTTCCAAAATTCATGGATAGCAACCTCCTTTCTTTTAAATAAATATATTTTTAAGTATTTTTCTCATCAGATTATATTTAAATATTTATAATGTATAAGTACATGTATTATATATATTATATATGCATAAGTATAGTGATAAGCTTCATCTTTTATATGGCATAGGCCCACCCACCTAGTAGGGATGGTAACAGAAACAGTGTTTTTGTTTTTCGAGACAGGCTATAATGCAACAGAGAAATCCTGTCTCGAAAAACAAAAACAAAATGAAGCCACCAATGTAAGAAAAGAGGTCTAGGAAGTTAAAAACATATTATTTTTAATTTCTTTGTTGCTAAGGGAACAAAGATACTTGCCAATCAAAGGCACCTCTGAGTTGACATAACCACAGGTTGCTGCTGTAGGATGAAGATTGTTATTTTTATTTTTCTTGGGAGCAGAGTATGTGATGCTTTTAGGTGTTAAGAATCAAAGTCATGAGTGAGTACATCCCATGTTCCTCTTTTTGGGTCTGGCTTACATCACTCAGGATAGTGTTTTCTATTTCCATCCATTTGTATGCAAAATTCAAGAAGTACTTGTTTTTTACTGCTGAGTAGTACTCTAATATGTATATATTCCATACTTTCTTCATCCATTCTTCTATTGAAGGGCATCTAGGTTGTTTCCAGGTTCTGGCTATTACAAACAATGCTGCTATGAACATAGTAGAGCATATACTTTTGTTGTATGATAGGGTATCTCTTTGGTATATTCCCAAGAGTGGTATTGCTGGGTCCATGGGTAGGTTGATCCCGAATTTTCTGAGAAACCGCCACACTGCTTTCCAAAGTGGTTGCACAAGTTTGCATTCCCACCAGCAATGGATTAGTGTACCCCTTTCTCCACAACCTCTCCAGCAAAGGCTATCATTGGTGTTTTTGATTTTTGCCATTCTGACAGGTGTAAGATGGTATCTTAAAGTTGTCTTGATTTGCATTTCCCTGATTGCTAAGGAAGTTGAGCATGTCCTTAAGTGTCTTATGGCCATTTGAACTTCTTCTGTTGAGAATTCTCTGTTCAGCTCAGTGCCCCATTTTATAATTGGGTTGATTAGCCTTTTACGGTCTAGTTTCTTGAGTTCTTTATATATTTTGGAGATCAGCCCTTTGTCAGTTGCGGGTTGGTGAAGATCTTCTTCCAGTCAGTGGGTTGTCTTTGTGTCTTAGTGACAGTGTCTTTGCTTTACAGAAGCTTCTCAGTGTCAGGAGGTCCCATTTATTCAATGAGGTCCTTAATGTCTGTGCTGCTGGCGTTATACGTAGGAAGTGGTCTCCCTCCTGTGCCAATGTGTTGTAGAGTACTTCCTACTTTCTCTTCTATCAGGTTCA
This sequence comes from Alexandromys fortis, assembly GCF_014885135.2. Lineage (NCBI taxonomy): Eukaryota > Metazoa > Chordata > Mammalia > Rodentia > Cricetidae > Alexandromys > Alexandromys fortis. Next base: position 33,929,119 of record NW_026067909.1, on the reverse strand, counting down.
TTGTGTTTGGACTGATATTGAGGTTTTAATCCATTTGGACTTGAGTTTCTAGCCATAAACAAAGGACATTGAGCCTATAATTAGTGATCCTAGAGAAGCTAAATAAGGAGAACCCAAAGAAAAACATATAGGCATCCTCCTGAATATTAACCTTCATCAGGTGATAAAAGGAGACAGAGACCCATATAGGAGCACCGACAGAAATCTCAGGTCCAAATCAGGAGCAGAAGGAGAGAGAGCACAAGCAAGGAACTCAGGACCACGAGGGGTGCACCCACACACTGAGACAATGGGGATGTTCTATCGGGAACTCACCAAGGCCAGCTGGCCTGGATCTGAAAAAGCCTGGGATAAAATAGGACTCGCTGAACATAGTGGACAATGAGGACTACTGAGACCTCAAGAACAATGGCAATGGGTTTTTGATCCTACTGCACAAACTGGCTTTGTGGGAGCCTAGGCAGTTTGGATGCTCACCTTACTAGACCTGGATGGAGGTGGGTGGTCCTTGGACTTCCACAGGGCAGGGAAACTTGATTGCTCTTTGGGCTAACGAGGAAGGGGGACTTGATTGGGGAAGGGGGAGGGAAATGGGAGGCGGTGGCGGGGAAAAGACAGAAATCTTTAATAAATAAATAAAAAAATTAAAAAAAAGAAACAAAGTTGTGGAAATGAAGTGATTACTCATTTATGGCAGTCGGAAACCCAAGTCCCATGTCTAATTGTCCCATTGCCTTTAAATGGTCCGCAAACAATCACCCACTTCTGAAATGTTTAATGCTTCCATCGTTTCCAAGCTGAACTTTGGCAATAAAGAGTTTTCATGAAATACAAAACATGACTCCTACCTCATCTCTCCATGGCATCTTGGTAATGATTCATGACCTTATACTGACCCCGAAAGTTCTTGGTTCATGGTTATCTTGGTTTCTTGGAAAACATGGAAAAAACAGGAACTTTGGAGTAATTTTATTAAATCCAGGTTGTACATTTCTGCACATAACCAATGAAATTTATCACTGGGTTTTGTCTGTTCAGTTATATACTGACTATTACCAGCTCTTTGATATTTACACAAACTTTCATAGAGATCTTTTATTGATCCAGCTTTAAACTCTTATGTGTTTATATCTCTACCGTTTTTAGGGAATATATTCATATTTACCTTTTTATTTGATTTAACATCTTTTGGGGTAGAAGTAAGGTTTCACCAGATTCTGTGTGATCCTTCTGAAAGAAATCTTATTTTCACGGCAGAAAGTTGAAAAAATAGCTCATCTTTGTGTTCTGGGGTTGTTAATGAAAGTGTTCAATCTTAGTTGTATGAAGTCCCAGAGTTTATGAGAAGTTCCTAGGAAAAGGTAACTATATGTCTGTAATTCTTCAGATGTTTACAAAAATAATGCTGTCTTATGATTTTATCTTAGCAGCAGGCCTCTATGGGTTCAGCCTGGGCGTCCAGCTCTTGTAATCACCCATAGTTGCAAGTTGCAGCACTCAGATATTGCCAACAGTTGGCTAGACCCACATCACAGCGCTTTCTGCTCTCGGAAATCCTACTGCCTCAGGTGTTTTTGTGCCTCAGGCTACCTCATTAATTTATTACAGTTTCTCCCAGTTAGTGCTTTACATGACATATAACTGGTCTTCCACCTGCCACTCCATATTTCCCAAGAACTTCTCCCACTAATTTTTCCAAATATCAATACATGGATCATCCATGTGAAATTGGAATTTAATATTTTTTTAAATTGTTTGTCCTTTTGGATCTGCTTTTCACTTTCATGATGTTTATTTTACTGTATATTTTTTTCTTTGAAGGTCATCTCAAGTCATTCTTTGGTAATGAATATAATAATTACATTTACTTACTAGCAATAAGAAATGAGACACATCTGTTCTTTGCATTTAAGTGGACTTTTACAATATAGTTAATAGAAAATAAAATGTTTTCTGATAGCAGTAAATTTATACTAGTTCTTTCATGGCTGCTATCAAAGGAAGTCTAACAATAAAATATAAGTAAGTGATTCCTTATAAAACAAAGCCCTTCAGGAGTTTCCTTTGATCTAGTGAACAGAAATAACCTCAGCATTCAAGGAGTTATTCAAGTCCTGAGTCCCATGATGCTTGGATTCATGACACATGGTAGGTCACACTCGTCATTCACTTTTGAAGACAGGAAACCGCAAGCTGCTCAGGTGCATGTCTGTAGCTACAATAAAATACCTTTATGAAAAGAAACTTTGGGAAGGTATTTTGAGTTCAAAATTTCAGATTACAGCCCAATAAGTGAGGGTAATGAAAGCAGGATGATCCTGAAATCACTGATCACATCACATTCATAGTCAAGATCACATAGAAGTTAAGACATGCATGCTGGTTTCTCAGCTGCCCCTCTTATTCATTTTGTGCCCTCTGAACTCAAATCCAAAGAGCTGTGTCACTCACTTCCGGACTGGACCACCCCAAATTATATGAATCAGTCAAGACAATTCTTGCAGCCATTATCACAGAGCAACCTGATGTAGACAGCCCCTCACTGTGGCTCTCTTCTCAGGAGATTTTAAGTTTCCTCAAGTTGATGATGAAGCAAATGTATCATAATAGTAATTTCCAGCTCTGTCCTCCATGCTATCAGGCTGTGAGCTGGAAACAGTGTGGAAGCAGAATCTATACACTGAGAATGGAAATAGCTAATAATAACAGCTGGGCCTTCTCTCAATTGTTTGAAAATCTGATTTACTAGTATCTTAAGTAATGGAACTATTTGAGCATCATATTTCACCATATTACTTTCCTGAAATTGGCCCTTTCTGTATAACCACAGATAGTGTATGAAAGCCTCATTCCAAAATGGTACAAAATACCATTAAATTTTCACCTTATTTAATTTCTGTGATTCTTAGATGTAAAGGTACTTCTGCACATGCAATTTTAGTTATGAATTAATAAGACTTCTTACTATTTGCATTTTTGTGTCCTGTTATGAAAATTGTCTATTGGTATCTCATCATATTTTATTAGGATTATTTATTCTTCAACAGTAACATGGCATGCTTTTGCTATGTATAATACAATAAATATGTCTCTCAGTTACATTTACATATGTTATACTTTATATTTTTAAAACTTAATGTCATTATAGTTTCATATATTTATATAATAAATTGTAGTTATTTTCAGCCTTTCTTCATAACCCTTTTCTCATTCCCTCTTTCTCTACCTGGGACCCATCTTCTCAACAAGTCTATTGATATTATGGTTTCTATTTTTGTATGGCCCAATGAATTTAATTGTGATTTCTCTTGTTTGGATTGGAAGGAATTTTGTGATTCCAAATAAGGGCACCTTATATGTAGGTATGCCACTGAAGAAAACAGCATCCATTCTCTAACAACTTTAAACACCAAAAAGTTTCTAGCAAAGTATCAGCCTTCATAGGTCCCTCTTTCATCTATGCTAAGAGGTCTGATCTTGTACTTCTCATATGTAAAGAAACAGAGGTACATGGTTTCACAAATACAGAAATTATGTCAGGATCTTGAGACATATTTTTGCTACACATTTCCTAATCCTCTGAATCTATACAGAAGTATGGCATATAAGAAATCAAATGGGATGACCCGAACTAACACCCTAAGCAATAGAGGAAAGGGGACCTGATCTTGACTTGCCCTGTAGTCAGACTGATGAATATCTTAAATATCACCATAGAACCTTCATCCAGCAACGGATGGAAACAGAGACCGATAACAACATTGGAGCACTGGACTGAGCTCTCAAAGTCCAGTTGAAGAATGGGAAAAGGAGAATATGAGCAAATAGGTCAAAACCATGATGGTTACACCCACTGAAGCAGTCTACCTGAGTTAATGGGAGCGCACCAGCTTAAGCTGGACTAGAAAGGAACACGCATAGGACCAAACTTGTCCCTCTGAATGTCGTTGGCAGTTGCATGGCTGGAGCAGACTGATGGGCCACTGGCAGTGGCACCAGGATTTATTCCTCCTGCATGTACTGGCTTTTGGGGATCCTATTCTCTTTGGATGGATACCTTGCTCAACCTAGAAAGAGTAGGGATGGCCTTGGACCTTCGACAAAGCAATGTGCCTTACACTCTCTGAGTATTGGATGGGGGTGGTGTGGGAGGGTGTGTGGAAAGAATGGGAGGAGGGAAGGGAGTGGGAACTTGGATTGGTACATTTTAAAAATCTAATAAACTTAAAAAAATAAATCAAATATAAATTTCTAAGTAAAATAGGTATTTCTTGAGAGTCTGTGAGAAAAATCTAGGAGAAATGCCCAGATGGTTTTCCATATCTCACTTTTTCCTGTTTTTTTTTTTCTTGACAGGAATGTACCTATTTTCCATCTTTCATAATGCAAGACTATATATATTTCTGAACACCCAACCTTTTAGGGTTAGTTATTGTTCCAGGATCTACCCATTTTCTCTCAGACCATATGTCCCATAAGCTAAAGCTACTCAGTCTCAAATCCAGCACAGAAATCCGCACTGACTGTTACAGATTGGGGCCAGATCAGACAATAACTTGGGAAGAAGCATGGCTTTCGTCAAGTTGTCATACTACTTGAATGGCACAGAAACTGCTGCTACTTCTAGCTGTCTGGGCGGCTGTTTGATGAGCCAGACACAACACAAAGGCACATATTTATTGTTCATAAGAAAGGAAGGAGAAACACACGTGGCTTCCTAAGCAACTTCCTTACAATGAGCCAATTAGACCACTTTAATACAAAGACTTATTATTCTTGTTTGCAATTGTGTATAGAATTATTTTCACTGTTTAGGCTTACAATATTTAATAAGAGTATATTTTCCTGAGCTCTTTTTAGTTAGCAATCTAATAAAAGTTCATAATAATCACATGATACTTAAATAAAAACATGCTTTCATATATTCATATTAATCAAAGTATATACCCTTAGAGGGTATAATTAAGTCAATAGAAGAAGCAAGTCTATAATTATTTTATAGTGTTCTTCAGTTTGACAAAGGAAAATGAGATTCTGTTATCTTTTATCTTCAAGCTGAACAAAACAAATCCAACAATCTTAACAGGAGATTTTAAACCCTCTAAACAATTTTTTCAAGCTTATGATAAGGTTGTGGAACACTGGAATAAGAGAGATAAAATTATGCATTTTTCTCATTATAATATTCATGGGAGATGAAACTTACAGGATAAGACTAATTGCACAACTTTTATTCCAAACAGTTTTTAATGCCCTATTGGATGTGTGAGAATTCTAGCATCAGTTCCTATCACAGAATGAAGGAAAGTATTTCTGGAAAATAACCATGAAAGAAGAAAGGACGAGACTAAGCTACTGTCTGAGCTGAAAATGCTAATTTAAAAATAGCTGTCCATTTTGTTTCTGTACAAGAAACAAAACAAAACCATCAGAGCACTACAGGTAATTATTTGCATGAATATAGATACAAAACACTCAAAAAATACTAGTAAACCAAACACAGATATATACCAAACAGATTATACAAGTTGACTTTATCCCAGAGATTCAGTGATAATTTAAAATATTTAAGGAAATTATGTAACAAACTATAAAAATAGAGTTATAGATAAAAACTGCATGATAATTTTAATAGACACCCAGAGGTCCTTTGACAAAATCCAACATACCTTCCGGATAAGAGTTCTAGAGATAGCAGGGTTGGAAGTTTCAGCTAATATTTTAGAAAGTATTGAACATGCTTACCACTTATCACTGAATGAACACAGGTGAATATTATATCCCAGCTCCAGCAACACAGTCAATGAGCACATAGTATTTATAAAGGAACATTTATCTCTGAAACATATTTTTACCTGTGAAATAGGGGATATCAATATTACCTCAAAGAATCCAATGCTACTGAACATACTGCCATGCAGGAAACACATATACAGTGATTTTACAAATGAGTAGAATTTCACAAAGCTGCCATGACAAACATTAGACAGAAATAGAGCTAGAAGTAATGTACTATATAGATATATTTAGTATATTTGATTGTGTATGATGTTTTACTATGCTAAAATAAGTAGTCTTCAAGAAAGCATGGTAGTTTTATAAAGTGAGTCAACCAGTGGGACAAAATGGAAATCCCAGACATGATTTTATACATGCAAAGTTAATTGAGTTTTCCTCAAAGGTGCCTAGAACACCTTGTAGGGCAGCATTTTTAAAAAAACTTGGTATCTACCTGTCAGCGTGAAATTACCTGGTTATCATTCATCATTTGCAAAAGTCAATGCAAAATTAATTAAATATTGAAGTATAAATGAATTAAGTGTTGAAGTGTAAAATTTAAAGCTGCAAAATGATTAGAAGAAATTTTATAGGATAGTGTCTGGGTAAGCAGTGGGGGTGTATGTCTACTTTGAGCTCTAGGCACTAAGTTGGTTCAGACTTATTCAGGCATTGTGCATTCTGCTGTAATCTCTGTTATTATGTGCAGTAGATAGCCAAAACAAAATAATATCCGTAGCTTCTTTGGGTGTTGCCTCTTAATATTGTATCAAGGCATTTTTTGACCATTCAGGTCCTTCAAGTATATATTATGGCTTCTAGTATTGTGTTTGAGGAAAATTTTTGTGAATGAGTTTGTATGCTGCTACATCTATATGTGTTGTTGTTTTTATTTGGATCTTTTTCATTTTTTGTTTATTTTCTTCCATTTCCACTTTGTTTTTGTTTTATGTTACTATATTATATTAATTATATTATATTATATTCAATTATTCCTTAGATGCCAGCTTGATTTCTAAAGAAAGAAAGAAATGTACGGCTCTGGATGTGGGGGAGGCGGAAGTGAACTAGGGAAGATTGGGAGAGAAAGTCTAATAATACTATATCATATTGAAAAATCCATTTTTTAATAAAAAATAAAAATAAAGCAAAATTCGTGGAAATTTATAAATATTTTGCAATCTAAGAGTGGATGAACAACTTATTTTGTTTGCTTCTCATAAATAAAATTATAGAAGAAAAAATTAGTGAAAAAAATCTACACAACTTTAGTGGGCTCAGTAGCTTTCTTTCTTTCTATCTTTCTTGCTTTTATTCATCCTGACAGTAGACATAATATGACCAATCACCTCACACTCCTGCCACTCACAATTGTTTTGTGAATAAAATAAATCTGTTTTTTATCCTTGTGAAAGAGCCATTATGTCAAACCAAAAGTCTTCCAATCATCTAAAGAAGTAATTAAGGTGAAAATGAAACCAGTGGTTGAAAAGATAATACTATAACATCTCAAAAAATGGCTGAGCCTTAAATAGAAGAAACTTAAACACTTGTAATAAATATATTCAAAATTTGACTTGAAATGGACAAGAAACGTTGGTGAATATTGATATTATACTTTATTAATGATTGCTCATTTTTAAAAATATTTCTTTCATAATATAATTTTTGTTTTAGTGCAAAATTTAACAAAGTAGTACATAACAATTTTTATTTTCTCTTTTTTTTACTGTTTTACTCTTGCTTATTCTTAGCATATTTTAATTATTTATGTGTATTTATTTGTGATTTAATAAAACATATATAGAATATACAAACAAATCAAGGCCAGATACTCACCAAACTCATATTAGATACAAATATAACACTGCTTTAGAAATTTTAATGAATTATTCCTGAGATTTTCAATTTTAATATTAAGGGAAAACCTTTCCTACAGAAGTATATTTTTTCAAATAATGAACGATTAATATTTAGATATCCCCCACCAGTACCCAGAAGACAGAAGGCTGTAACCTACAACCTTGTTTCTATAGGATAATTTATAGTTGGTATTTTTTCAGAATTAATTGTGTAAAAAATTATACATGGGAACTTTTAGAATACTAAAAATTAAGAGTTTTTTAATTATATAATAGTAAATTTTAAGTATACTCTAAAATATTTCAATTAAATTCTTATATATTAAATACACATACTGTAATAAGACTAATTAAAATACACATTCCAAAAAAATGTTTCTTTGTTATTTTCACAAATTAATAATTTCAACTTATAAAGGTCTATCCTAATAAATCTGCAACAAATGGAGTCTTCTAGGCTCATTAGGTTTCAATTCTAAATCAAATTCTATTTTATGTAAGTGTTGTTAAATTTGTTCTAATTTATTAAAAAGAGATATAATTAAAACTACTATTTAAGTATTTATTTACTCACCAAAGTATGAGCACCATGTCATAGGATATGATTAACATCTGTGGCTTTAGCCTGACAGGACACTTCATGTCCAGTTTAATCAAAAGTAAGATACAGTATCTCACATCATTTTTGTAAGTCTATTGCTTTAAAATATCCTGAGATACTGAACATAGATTTTATTCACATTTTATCTCATTTCAAAATGTAATTCTCATTGAACGTTTCTTCTCTTTTATTACGAAGGGTGTAGATATGAATTTAGTCAAGCATTTGAATTTAGGTGGGATGAAGGGCCATGAGTCTGTCTTAGTAAGAAATTCCATTTTTCATCCTCTGTAAGACAGATTTTTACTTACCAAATATATTCCAAACTTATCTTTACCTGTCATCTGCCAATGTATTACAATGTGGAATTAGATAAAAAGCATAAAATTCAAACTATTTTTCAGCAAAATTTTAGGAAGACACTGGTAAGATACTGGTCAGTATAGTACTTTCCTTGTATACATGAGGATCAGACTTGATTCCCCATAGTTAGAAGTATGTCCGTGTACCTTTGCAATCCCAGTGCTGAGATTACAGAAATTAGATGATTCCTGGGATTCACTGGTCAGAACAGTGAGTAAATAAATTAATCATTTAAACGTGGAGCACTCCTAAGGAGTTACACAGACACTTTAGGTTGGTATGGGCTCCATTTGCTTGCACACATAGACATACTCAGTGAACACCCAAAGAATAATATGCTGGCATACACACAAGAACATCCAAAGAAAATGTATGTTAACAATGTATTATGAGCTTTTGTTTTCTTATATTACATTACAAAGTTTAAAATTGAAAGTATTTATTGTCCAATGAAAAGCATCTCTCATTTTTTTCTCAAATTACATAAATATTTGCCCAGGGATTTAAAAATGAACTATAGTTACTTTATTATCATAATATTCTAAATTATTGATAAACCCTATTAATAACAAAATTAAGCAAAATCTATTTTAATGTAGATTTAAGAGATATATTATAACTAAGTTAATATATAAATAATATTTCCTAGCATGAACATTTTTACATCTTTTATTGTTACCAACATATTCTTTTAAAACTATTTTCACACCACTTAACTTTCTAAATTTAATATCACACTTGAATGGTGATATGTAATTGGCTTAATTCAAAACTAATTCAAACTAAAAGCAACTTATCATTACAAAGGGAATTCCCTTTGGTGATTGTACCAAGGTAATTAATTTTTCCTGCTATGTAGGTTTTAATATTGTATTTCTCCAAAGCAGATATTTACTGGCTTGAATGTTTTAACATAAGTAAGCAGACATCTTTCTCTTCTCAAAATATCTTTTTTTGTTGTTTACTACATTATCTAAATTTTCATTAATTAGTATTCAAAGGCATTTACTTTTCATATCTGAAAAATATCTGATTTGTCTCTAGTGAAAAGGCACCAGCTCTCGGTTTTGAATGAGTTTATAGCTGGTGCAAACTAGCCATGGTTTGGAAATCTCAAGAGTTTACAGCTAGAGTATTAGAACTTTATTTAGTAATGGAAATGCAGGAATGTCCACTTTGTCAGCTTTACCATAAATGTAAGCATTATTTTATTACATAGTAATTAGTTAGCACATACAATGTCAGATACTTTGTCCTGTACGTTGGTCTATATTTTTGTTTTCAAACTACTCACTTATGTATCATTCAAATACCAGAGCTTTTCACATTATATTTAACAAGTTTTTCTGTGTGCGTTCGTGTTGGTGACTCAGGGATAAAATTGTCTCTGTTTTTATGTCTATAATTATAATAATTAACTCTGGATTTTATGTTTTTATTGCTGGTATTTTTTGAATGTCACAAGATGTCAGCTTTACACATAATTCACAGAACATAGATGTATGAGTTTCAAATATAGTCTTTGTTATGGATAGCTTACCACTGCCTGGCTTTAAAATATATTTGTTTAACTTTGAAAATATACCAAACATAACTACTAGTTCAATTGTTGTAGATGACTTGCTACCAACCCTCATTTCTTAATTTTCCTCAGCAATGTTTAATAATAAAAACCCCATAAAAATGTAAAATATTTGAGATTAGTAGTTACTTCTTCTTAGCCTAGAAGTATATTCAATAATTTACCCTTTCATTCTATTATTCCAGTATCCCACTCTTTTTTTTTTTTTCAGGAAGAGATGCCTGAATCTAACCTCCTTTACTCAGTTTTCTCATTGACCATGACCAGTAAAAATTTGCAAACTATGCCCCAAATGATGAGAAACAACCATAATCTACCAAATACCCCCTCTTGGGAATGAGGGTGACATGTTCTCTAGATTGCATCCTATAGTCTGGTTGCAGTGACATCTTTAGGGGAATTCTGAGAAAATTAGGATAATGGTCAAGAACTCAGAGAGCTAGCTATATTATTTTTCATTTAGTCTCTGTGGAACTGGAAGGTGTAAAGCTTCTCTGCAGTCCTGAATGGAGTAGTCTGTGAGACTGGACCATCTAAGCAAACAGCTTTGAAGTTCAGGATGCAGAATTTTGAGGAGAATGCATCAGAGGCATATTGAATCTGGAGCACCTGGCCTACATATTTTCACTGGTGTCTGATCTTTTGTTTTGAAAGTACACAAACTTTTAAAGGTAACATATATATATATATATATATATATATATATATATATCTGCTTTGCATTAACAGAAATAAGAAAATTGTGGTTTGCATAAGTCAGCTAAAAATAAATTTTGTCTTATGTTTGAGCAGATGAAGGGTATCTTTCAGCATTATAAGTACATTAGGAAATTATAATTAAACTGTAATATAAGTCCAATCCCTCTGTGTGAAAGGATGGCATGTAATAATACATGAAGATTCTGTAGCAAACAAGATTTGTCATGTCTCATCCAGTCTCAGAGTTTTTTCCATAATGAGGGATCAGCATATATGTATGTACCTGTCCTGTAGTCTTTTTTTTTTTTTTGGTTTCTTTTTTTTAATGTCTGTAGCCAAGATTTTCTGATTTTCAATTACTTTTAAAGAGAACCATAACCCTTTGTTTCCTGTGGAAACAAAGATGTATCCTCTTCCCTAATGCAGCATATTTTCTAGCTTCCATTTTGAAGTTAAGGCGTTCTTAAAATATATAGGTTGGTTTAATTTAATAATTTCCATAATCAAATGTCTCTCAGCAGTGAAGCATGAATTCACATTGGTCTTATCAATAAAATTCAGAGTCAGCTATTGGGGGTGAAAGCTAACGTACATAGAAGCAGAACAGCCAGTCACTAGAGCTCTTAACTCTAACAAGGCTCAGACATAAAGGGCGTTCCTGTCTTGTCACTTGTCTCACTGCGCCCTCAGACTGACTGCCTAGACTCTAGCCTTAGACTACCTGCCTCTCAAAACTGCAATTTGTTCCTTTCTCCTCCCTCCTTATATTCCCTTCTCCACTCCACCATATGACTCCTGTCTCCACTTTCCTAGTTCTGTAATTAAAGGCACGTGATCCCAAGTGCTAGGATTACTGTTGTGAGACTTCTGTTTCCCTAGCACAGGTGGCCTTGAACTAACAGAGATCCACCTGCCTGGGATTAAAGGTGTGCGCCACCCCTGCCTGGCCTCTAGTGGCTTAGCTCTGCACTCTTCTCTTTGGGTAAGCTTTATTTGTAAAAACACAAACAAAATACCACTACAGAACAGCTATTTTTTTTTACATTAGTATTTAAAATTCTCATAGTCAGTAAAGTATCATACAGAATCCTGGCACCCTGTGTATTTCCCCTTTTGACATGACTTTTCTTTATACTGATTTACTCTTTCTTTAAAGATTTTACTTCATTAATTTTAAATTATTTATTTTCTCTATGACTGTGTATATCCATTTTTTTAACTGTACCTGTTTTGAGCTTTTCTTGGTCTGGGCCAATTTACTACCTGCCTTAAGACTTCTCTGACTATGTGAGTCAAAGCCTAAACCCACTTCTCCTCTCTGTGCTGGCAGCTGGTTCTATCCAGCTCCAGGGAGAGCTGAGTCTTAGTGATGCCCATGGCACTGGGGAGGAGCAGCATTTACCTGCCTCAGCTCTGGAAATTTGCTGAGCCTGTACTGTTTCTACTTAGTGCTCCAATTGCTCAAGTGCTCGCTGTATAGCAGCCGTGCCTCTGCAAGCTGTGAGCACTGCAAGCCATGCTTATTTTGTTTGTTAGTTTTGTGTAAAGATTTCTCCAGCCATATGTGGAAAAACATGCCTAGAGGTTGGATGCAGTTTGTAACCAGCTTTCTTGTAGAACTTTCTTGGACTTTCAGTCTGCAAGTAACAGCTCATAGAGTTGTTAATTATGAAAGATGGACCTTAGTTTAAGCTTTTACATAGCTAGCTCTTAGCTAACTCTTATAACTCAAATTAAGCTGCTTTTATTAATCTATATTCTGCCACTTTGCCTTTACTTTTTCTTAGTTCAATTCCAACTTGCTCTGAGTCTGCTGGTAAAATTCATTCACCTAGATTCCTCCTCTTCTTCCACTCTTTACCCAGAAATCTTTCCTACTCTTTCCTGTCTAGCTATTGGCCATTCAGCTCTTTACTAAACCTATCAAAAGGTGCATTAGAAAAGATACTATCTTACAATGGAAACAAATATTCCTGGACAAAACTAGCTCATAGGAATGGCTCTGAATTCTAATTTTTCTCTAAACTGTGTTAGTAGCTTTAGTCATTTTTAAAGATCTACCAGACTTCAGTATAAACATCAAATGTGGAAAATCATGGGTGAGATGCCTCACAATGGCAAGGATCTACCCTTGCCAGCCACACACACATGCACACATACATGGCAATTCAACACACACACAATCTATGAATATATACCTCACATAAGTACAGCAAACCCTATGAACATATGCACCATATGTACATATGTGAACACACACATATCTGATTTGCACACATGGCCAGTCACATATTCTGCACGAACATCTGACTTTTGCTTGTCAGCTCCTCTGCTAAAACTACCATGGATTTCTCACTGGCTGGTTTCCACCATTGCAACTGCTGAACATAAGATCCCAGCACATTGTCTTTTTTTCTGCCCAGCTTGTCTCATTGCTGCCTGCCAGAATGATGTCTCTGAACAGTCCACCTTATTGACTTGCTTGAAATGTGCTTATGTCATCCAGGAAAAAAAAAAGAACTGAACATGTTGAACAAATGTTCAAAGGTGTCAATCAGTGAAGTGATAATTGAAAATGCTGAAAGGTGGCAATTGTGGTAAGATGTCAATGCCTGAGGGGGAAATTATCGGACTGTCAGTAAAATATGGTCATTGAAACGAAGTGACTCGGAAGTTCACATCATTTTGCTAGCATACTATGTAAGAATATACATTTGATGGAGGAACGGACTGCAGGAGACTTCAATAGAAATAAGATAACATACAGAATTCAGAATGCAAACTGTGGCACTATCTATGCTTTTTTTTTTGCCATATCATTGTCCCATAGGTCATTTTAGTTGTTAGCACTCAAGAGTGCTGAATGTCTATTTTGGAAATTGTATTGATTCTAAGCATAAAAATTAATAAAAATATATTGCCAAGACAGGTTGTTTAACAGACAGAAACTTCAACATCAAGGTTCAAGGGATTGACATGATACGCATAAAATTAATTTGAAGACAATTCAAATGAAAGAATGGCAGTTCACATTAGTATTAAACCACACAGTTTGCAGAACATATTGGAGATAAAAACAGCATTATTAGAACTGTAGTTCTCAAGCCACACATATTAAAAAAAAATGACGAGCCAGACCAACTGGAGCCTGAAAGTAGGTATACTCACTGAAGAATCTAAGTGTTCCTGTTGAGTAAAGATGGAACTGAGCCTTGAAAAATTAAAATTTATAAAAGGCACAAGAGTAAGTCACAAAGAATATGACTTAAAAAGGACAAAAATCACTATACGGAACTAAACTGGAAGATAAAGTTTTCAGAGAACCTTTGGTAATACTCTTACTCCATGGAGCATTCACCTCTAACATCAGATCTTAGTGCCCAGCATACTGCTGAATGAAAACGATGCTTAAAAATCTAATTAATTATTCCACCCCAATGTTACACTCTGCAAAGAACACATTTCAAATGGTGCCATGCAGTGATTTGTACACCAAGGATTTTTGTCATATATACTTTAATGTGGCTGAAGAGAAAGTTAAAGGAATTCAGCTGCCCCCTTTCCCAGTTCTGTGGTCCCAGACCACTGCTGTGTGCTCCAGGCTACTCAGTATTCAAGATTCCATATTTCCAAAACTTCACCTAGAACTATCTGTTTTGTGTTGCCTGCTGCATTGACAACATTTAGCCTTAGGCATGGCTGTAATCATCTCTTTTATTATTTTGTCTTTTAATGGGCATGGTGAAACAATTCTCATTAATTAGTGTCACTTTTATTTATTGAACTATTTATCAAATTTATCACTTGTTTGACCCAAGCTAAAAGTCCATGAAACTTAACGATTACTACCAGGAAAACTATTCTCAATTTAGTTCCATAGCTGCCTAGGTATTAACTCAACTGAAACACGGCAGTCCAAACTCTCTGATATGAGGCAGTACAGCAGCAACTTTGGAAATACGAATAAAAATAATTAAAAACTCTAAGATGTTTCTGTCAAGGTTCCCAGGGACAGTGCCAACTTCTACACGTTCTAAGATCCAGAAAATTCAGTAAAAGCAGAGAAGATTAAACTAATTGTAGAAAAGAAGTCTAAAAATATCACACAAGTGGATACTAGAAACATGTCAAAATAAATTTCTGACCATTATAGAATCCAAAACTTAAATATATATGTGTGTGTGTGTATGTGTGTGTTGTATGTGTGTGTGTGTGTGTGTATGTGTGTGTGTATACATGCTTATAGTTTGGAGTCACTGTTCTCAACTGTAAACTGTCTCACTAGTGTTTAACGAAGGACATTCACATGTCTAAGAACTTTGGATTCCAATGTCCATGGAGGTATTAATACACATCATAGCAGGGAGAATAGGCCAGTATCTGCTCTTCAGAGGTCTCTGCTTTTCTTTTAATATTAGACTCTGCTTTGGTTACCTTACCTCAGGATTTATTTGTTACACTCACACACTCTGCAATCCCTCAATTTACTTCTAGTGCAAGTGTTGTCTAAAATGTAGAGTAACATTGTTTATAAAAGTGAGTTTTCAAGTTCTCTGATTCATTTTGTTTTGTTTATAACATGAGGTCTCATGAATCTCAGATGGCTTTGAACTTACTATCTGACTAAGAAAAGACCTCCGGTCTTCAAGACCTCCCAGTTATTTTCACTGCAACGAATGCCACCTTGCATCGCTTTAAAACTCTGTTCACTTTCCGACGGCCACTTTCTTAAACCACGAATTGCAGTCAGGCCTACAGTTCATGGTTACATTTTAAATTGGGATACTTTGTCAAAATTTTCTTATCATGTACCCCTTTGCAATGAATCCTGTTTCATCAGATGATTGTCTTTAAATAATGTTATACTTAGCATGTATCTCTTTGATTACTGGCTTCACTGGTCTTTTGATTATACTGTCAGTTTGAGTGATAGAAATTAAGGATTTATATAGTTTATTTAAACTGAAAAATAGTTTTTTTTGTTCTTTCATTTGAAACATGTTTATACAATAGTTCATCAAATCTTTTGCATTTTTTCTGTCAAAATATTTTTTCTTTGCTATTTCTTTTATCATCATGGTCAATATTTTCCACTCATCCTTTGTTTTTTTTTTTGACTTATGCATGCACTCCATTCTTCTAATTTAGTAGCAGTACTATTTCTTTTTCAAGGAAAATTATCTACCTATGTTTCATGCTGGCCTTATTAATTTTATCATGTAGAATAAATAAATCAGTTTATCTTGAAAGATTTTGCTGATGAGAGGAGGGAGTTATTTGTTAAAGTTGTAGAACACTTAAGTTTCTTATAGTTTATCCTTGTTATTTTAACAGAGTTCTGGTTTAACTATGTTGTTACCCACCCAAGAGTTACATAAACATTCATGAGAGATTAGTCACTCCGGACTGGACATGTAGTCAGCTGAAACGAACCCTATTTGTCTTTGGCCAAGACTTTTCCTTAGCCTTGTCTGCAATGCTTCAACTGAATGTCTGCAGATTTTCTGTTATTCACCCTCATCATTCCTCAGCTCACGTTTAAGGTCTATAACTTCCAGAGCAAAGAAATTTCACTTCATATGGGTCCTTTCAAAACACACTTCATTTGCGCTCGTTTTACTCTTTTGAGGTCATTGTTGTGTCGTTGAAGCATCAGAGGCAGGAAGGTCACTTTTTGGCTTTTCTCAGAGCTGAGAGACATTTAGTCTCTGCTGTTGTGTCACGTGGACCCTTCACACTTTCTCTGTTGCTTCTTACTCGTCTATTTCAAAATGAGATGGTCCAGTTTAATTTCTTCTGTAGGAAGAGATGCTGTGGGATTGTATGAACACCATGTGGAAGCCTTGAGGGGCAACAAAGAAATGGGGTAGAATTATTTTTCTGTTTTATGTTTGTTGAGGGATTTATGACTCGGTATTTGATGATACAAGGCAGAAAAATTTTTACCTGATAATGTCAGGACTATGCAATTACAGAAGATTTCACATCTAAGAGTGGCTAAGGCTCTCATTTTGTTCCAGAATGCCACATTTTTTTTTAAACAGGCTCGATATTCTCTGCACTGTGTACATGAACTTCCTGCTGCATTCCTGGTGTGAGCTACCACTATTTTTTCCAGAGTTCTTTAGTCTTCAGCACACTCAGTTTTGTTTCGCACTCTTCATCGCTCTAAATTTGCATTCAACCCTTACTTCCCAGCCAATTCAGAACCTACTCAAGTAATATTATCTCCATTTTCAGGCCTTCGATAGGGTTGATGATTAAATAGTCATAGTTACCTTCCTCTTATGATCTAGCCAAGTCATTTCTAATACAAGGCTTAGACTCCTTAGGTTAGAGTGATTATGACATGTAGCATATGTTCTGTGCTTAATACTGTTTATGCTGGTTGTAAATCTTATAATTTTTATACTTGATATCTGTTTTTAGTGGACATAGTTTTGTATTGGGTTTAGAACTCTTTTATTTAGACAAAAGGAATAGGTGGTGGGGAACCTAGTTCAGTCAATAGCCTTTGAGAGACTGGACCTGAAGAAGGACACTTAAAAGAAATCCCACACTAGCTCAGAATTGAGAATAATAGATGGTTATTTATTTAGGTGTAGACTCACAAATCAGAAACCTCTGCTGGAACAGAGAACAGCAACTGAATCCCACAGCTGGAAAAGAGGCAGGATGCATGCTTTACATTAGCATAAATGGTATAAGAGGCCACGCTCAAGTGGGATGGTCACTTAAAGGCTACTGGCTGTAGGATTTTCTACTGCATGGACCAGGTTGGAGTGTGACTTTTAGGTATCCAAAAGCCGAAGTCCCGCCCAGCTCACTCTCTTCTTCCTGTGCTCCACACCTTGAGGTTGGCCCCCCATTCCTGTTCCATGAGTTTTTCCTTTTAATAGAGAGAAAGCTTAGAGTAATCTATTCGGAATTAGCTGGTGAGACTTTGGGGTTCTTTGTTCTTGTCCTGTTTTAAATAAGTTTGTAACATGTACTTATTTGAATATTATTTGTGTTCAGTATGGGATATAACACATCCTGTCTGCCAGAAGTGCTGTTATTAATTTTCTTTATAATGATTATGGATCATCTTCACACTTGTGCCAGCTTGGCTCTTCGTTCTGGATCAGTATGATATAGGCAAAAGAATTATCTACTAGTTGTGACAATCTGTTTTAAGACTATCATAGTGTTCACTCATTCTCTCTTCTCTTGGCTATGCTCACTTTGTTACTGAAGATGGGGCTTCTCTTGAGGGAAGGTATAGCATATATACAATGCAAAGCTTTAATCAGGGTCCACAATGAAGACAAATCATACATATATGTGGCCACCAGCACCCTCCATCATCACCTAGTAAGGAGCTGACAAAAGGAGCAGTCAATACCATGACATTATTGAGCTAAGCAGTAAGATACTGCTATCAAATGTTTTTATCAACTTGTAACTGTTTCTTCACAAAAGTGTCTACTTTATAGTTTCCATTAGGCTTCAAGTTAATTACAACTTCTTCTGGAATGTTGTTATCTCTCATACAGATAATTTGAAATAATGTACATTATATTTACAACTTACTGATTTCCAATATTATTTCAACAGGTTATCTTCTCAACAATGAGAATTATTTTCAAAGTAATGTCATGCTAAATAGAGTACAATAACTGTCTCTTCACAGGACCTCTGTGTGTTCTTTTCCTAGGTATGTTTACAAGATACAAAAACAGGGAAACTGAGGGTGCATTCACATTAAATAAGGTATATTGAAAGTGGTGACGAAGGCATAGAACAATCTGTGTTGCCTGACTGTCATCTTTTTTACACAGCTTATGATAGATAATACCCAATAGATTTATACATACACAGAATGTTTTGATTCTGACATAAACTTTCAGGTATTTATTTATATATATATATATATACATATATGTATATTTACATTCACGTATGTATGTATATATAAAATATAGGGATTCAAACCCAACATTCCACTTATCACCCAAATAACAAAATTTATATTTGCATGATGTTGAAAACATATTTTTCTAATATCTTCACTTTTTAATTGCCATTTTTCTTAATAGTGACATTAAACTCTCATAAAATAATTACATATTTTGTCTAACTCTTCCTTTGCATCCATAAAGTAAATCCCATAGGACCACTGAACATGGATTTCTTTGTGTGTGAAATGAAACTTTTCAATCCATCAGTTAAAAAAAAATATTACAATCATATCAGAAGCAGCACCAGTAATTGGGTTCTAATCAACTCAGATGGTTTACAGAATTTCTGCCTTTAATGCTCTGTGTCTTCATTGTGTATGTGTTACATCTGAGCTGAGAAGAGCCTCCAAGGTGAGGAGCTCTAATAACTAGCTGATGCTATCTCCCTATCAGTCCTTCTCTTGTCATGTGATCCTAGGATCAGGTGACCAAGAGTAGCTCTAGGAAGAGCACACCTCTATTGATATTTCTTGCATGAGTCAGATTATAAATTGGTCGAATCAATGGTGCCTTGTGTACTCCAGACCACCAAGAGTCCACATCATTGTTCTGTCTGACATCAAGGAGAGCCAAGATAGAGGAGGATAAAACAAATAGAATGAATTCCAGTCAGGAAATAGGCAGTAGAAACTCAAAGGCAGATTCAACTACAGATTAAATATGTTTGTGTGTGCATCTGTTTATTATCTACCATTGTAATATGGTAGAAATTTGGTTTTCTTTTTTAAAAGTTTTCTGAAAAATTACCAACAGAAGTCATTCAAAGGCAGTAAAATTTACACTCCCAAGTACACTTTAGAAAAGTTGTGATTTTATTTTCTTGGAGTTTCATTTCAAGATGTTGTATTCCCCAATGTGATTACATTGAACAGATGTTCAATAGTTTGTCTTGTTTCTTTTAAATGCCTGAATTGAAACATTTTATCCACTCTAAGCTTCTCTAATTTCCTTTCAACTCCAAAAGTGGAATTTGCCTTAGGTACAGTCCCAAAAGGATTTTGATTCTGTGACCTAAAGCCATAATGTTTTTGTTTAGTTTCACCACCATTTTTAAAGGCATGTGGACAAAAAATTGCTGATATTGATTTATAAAAGTTACAAATCATAATAATGTTTTATTTTTTTAGATTTAGTAAGTCCATCTCAAAAAGGAAGTTGGTTTAAATTACCTTTGCACAAATACCAATTGCTTTGGCTTAGAAATCTGATATCAATCTGATAAACAAAACGAGCTAAGACTTTCATTTGATGATGGACAGAATTCAATTAATTTCAGAGCAAATCCCATTGTAGAAGTAGGCAGTTAAGTCAAGGAATAGTCATTATCTGTGTAATAAAAGAAGTATGTACATGTGCCTTCCAAAGGTATTTATAAAATTGAATTTGTATCAGTTTTCAGTACTGTTTGGATATCCTGAAAAATGCACATAAAACAGAAAGTCTGTGCTTCCAAACAGGAAGTGGACTTGTAAAGAATTGAATTACAAAGCAATTCTTAACAGTTCCAAAGAAACAGCTGCCATAGTCAACTTTTGTTGCAATAACAGCAAATGTGTTTGCTTGTATTTGTTGGAAGGAGCACAAGGAAAAAAATCCATAGAACCAAAAAATATATTATTATTTTGTTAAGGAGGTTTTGCTGAAGCAATGTTTGTCACTGTGACATTCCTGTGTAGAAATGTCATTCTCTTGTTCATGTAAATCCTGTGAGCTAAGCTCCAATTTATTTTTTTTTCCTGGTCTTCTAAATCATTATAAAATGCACATGTATCAAAATAAAGAGTGAGTCAGGGACATTACTAAGGACAAGAAGGCACTTGCTGACCAAAGCTGATGCGCCGAGTTTGATACTCAGAACTCTTGGGGTGGAAAAACAAAACCATTCCTGCACGTTGAAACTCTACCACGATTCTAACGTAGTGGCATGTCTATGTTTATGCCCATATGTGCACATAGAAAGAGGAGAATGTAGTGAGAGAGACGGAGAATAAGAAATTTAACAGTTTGAAGTACAGTAGTCTCCCAGGAGGAAACTGGGGTAGAAGGGCAAACAAGGGTAGAGTCCACAACAGTGTCCTTACCAGAATGAAAAAAATCTTTGGGCAAATTTACTGATATAAGAATGAACTAAAAAGGTTGAGCATGACCTTAAGTATCTTTTGGCCACAAATGGTCTCTGAGTAGTCTAAAAAAAAAAAAAAAAAAAAAGAATGAACTAGTTACCTTTATTTGCAGAAACAGAATTGAGAGGTAAGTGGCAAACTGTGAGAAGTACAGGCCAAGACATTCTTTCTTCCAGCTGCAGTCTAAGGATCCACTGATGTAATCTCAGAGAATCTTCCCCTACATCATTCATTTCCAGCTTGCAGAATTGCTCCAGATACAGACTCAGGGAGCAAAGCATGGCTTCGGTGTCAGGAGTGCGAGAAGCTGTCAGACTTTGTTTGCTGATTATTTCACCTCTTGAGTCAAAGTAGCATTTCCCTCTGGGTGGTCTCTGGTCAGTAGCTGGACAGTGCATCACTATTCAGTTGCATTTTTCCTGGATATTTGAAGGTTATTTCTTCTCACAGGAGATTCTTGAAAGAGAAAACATTGGCTTTAAACCCCTTTTAGAATATCAGAAACTACTCTATGCATTCAAATTGGTGATCTCCTTTTTCCCCCCTCTTCATCATTAACTTCTGTCACAGCGGTGTTAACCCTCTACAAATTCTCCGTAACTAAAACTACACCCACCACAGTATCTGTTTTCCAAACACTCTAATTTGGGACATAGGTGTTTTGCTCCATGTTATAGTACATTGAAAATATCATCTATTTATTATAGAAAGTACTATCCTAGAGCAGGTAGAGCCAGCAGCAGCTTAGGACAATGTGGGCCAATGGTGGCAGAGCCAGAACAGGGACAGCATCCCTCTACTATGTGTCTGTCACTTGACTCAGGTCTCCATTTCCTGTAACCCCTCAGAAGGTTCCAGAAAGTTTTATATTCCAGGTTCAGACAGCAATTGTTCATCTTATCACCTTAACTTCTGTTCCTTTTATTTCCATGTAAATGTTTGTTCTTGTTCTTTGAAGGAACCCAGATTAAAATATTTGTCAAAAAATTAGAGAACTCATGTGACTTAGTACAAAAGTAAATGCAGACAGTGGGGACATTTAAGTCCAATGTGCTATGTATTCAAAGAGTACCACAACACAGTATTTAACCCAGATCTCCAAGATTTGTTAGGATTTGAGAATCCTTCATTCACTCTTAGTAGGAGTGTGTGATGACTGTTCTTGTTGTGTTTTCTAAGTAGAAATATTCCAGGAATATTAGATTCTAAAAACTTCATACTTAAATATGAATGCCAAATGGCTGTTAAAAAGAATACATCACTCAATACAAATAGAAAAATCCATTCTCCTTTTA
Organism: Alexandromys fortis; assembly: GCF_014885135.2. Lineage (NCBI taxonomy): Eukaryota > Metazoa > Chordata > Mammalia > Rodentia > Cricetidae > Alexandromys > Alexandromys fortis. The sequence continues at coordinate 33,906,816 of NW_026067909.1, read as the reverse complement.
AAAGTGGCCAAATATGAAGGTGTTTAAAAGAAAATAATCTCATCTTCTTCACTGTCTGAGCTAAGTGTTACTAGGAATTGTGTACTGCTCATAAGTCTTCCATACCACCCTGCAAATGCCCAAAGGACTCAACATCTTATCCCATAGATCCATAGATACTTGCTCAGCCATGTGTATTTCCAGTCTGTTAACAATAACATCCTCCCTACCTACAGAACTTTACGTTCTCTCTCTCTCTCTTCCTCTCCCTCTTTCTAAGACAAACAAAAAACTAAAATGAAAACTAACTATAAATCAATAAGACAAAAAATGTCAAAACAAAACAAGAACAGAAACAAAAAGCCCACAAAAACTCTTAAAATCTTTCAGGCTCTTCTATTGTACATATTCTGTCTTGGGAGGAGGGGTTGATACAGACATCCTTTTTTGACTGAGTGATCCAAATTCCCTCACCTTTTCCACATTGTCTAGGTTTTCTATGTTAATGCTCATATTCTGCCAGAAGCAACTTCTCTGCTGAGGACTGAAGTTTGTACCTGACCTTAGAATCTGGAAATGTGTCATTAAGAGTGATTTTATTGCCTTATCTTTTTACTAGAATGATACCAGGATGTTTTTCTACTGGCTCATGACAGATCAACTTTCAACTTCTTGGTCTCACTTTCTGTGTTCTCAAGGCTGTCTTTACTTTTTAATTTTTTTATTATGTTGTTAATATTCCCAAATCAAGTATATCTTTAAAATATGAGAATTATGGAAAGTATTTTTCTATAAATTTTCTAATATTATTTTTGCCTAATTTACACCACCAATTTTTATTTAGTCTTGTGTTCCATTATTGTTTCAGTAATACTATAATACTATACTATGCAAAACTACATACATTTATCTGTCTAGAGAAACAAAGAATTGGTCTTTCTCTGAAGTAATGATGTTCCTTAGTTCATTAAGTGATGGACAAGCAATGGCACTTCAATAAAAAGCTTATTGTACAACAATTGGAAAATCAAATATGCAAGAATAAAATGATGAGTTGAAAATTATAATTAAAAAAGAATTAAAGAAATTATAATTAAAAAAGAAATAAAGATTTTCCAAATGTCAGTCTTTTTACATAATTTGATATAATAACTCAGTGCAAATAAATTTACTATTCTCTTATCTGCTTATTTTACTAAAATAGCCACAGGATTTTTAATTGAGTTCATGGACATCCTCATGAAGTAGGTTGCTTTTCTTTTATATTTGTGATGAGAGGATTGGTGAACATAGAGGAAGTCCTGATGTTCACAGCCACTGAACCACAACAAATGCCTTTTAAATAGTGGTTCATCCCACATTTTGAAATATAACTTTGTAAATGTGTGAGTGTGTGTGTATCCGTCAATCTCTCATTCAGCTCCAATTTTAATTTCAATGGGTAAGAGTTACCATTTGTTTGCCAATTCTCTGATTTAGTCCTACATAATCTGTGGTTATTATGCTCATAAAATACTACCTTAGGTACTCAAGTAAAAATGTAACATATGGACAGACAGATGCATCTTCTTTATAAAATAATTTGAGGATTTAGGGAAATAATATCCAGAGTTAATCTTGTTGTATTGTGTACTTTATCCTTAAAACCTGAAAATTAGTGGAAAGGTAACATGTTAAATTTCTGTTTGAAGATATGTAAAGCTGCCTCTCCCCTTCTGTTTCTAACAGCTGTTCAAAAGCAAGGAGCAGCATGGACAACAAAATAAAATGATTAATTTTTAAAATGAGACTAGGAAAAATTATGTTCTATTACACAAGATGAACTGAGAGACACTGGCAGGAAATGAATAGACAAGCAAATATTGTGGATGAAATAAAAGATAAGATGAAGATAAAAAGAGTGAGACAGTAAGTCAGTGCAGTTCTTAGGGCTTAGGTAAAAGGTCATACCATTTTCATTCTGGAGAAGTAAAGGGTGGCACTGGCTGAGAGCAGATAGCCCATACCCTTACTGATTCTAGCAAAAACAATGAAACTTCAGTTTGTAGAAAATAAAAGGTATTTTGGAATGAAAAATTATCATACATTTATAATAATTAGGGAGATAAAACAACACAATTTGATTCCACTGGATTAGAGATAGCATAAGAAAATTTGTGTACTTAAATGTTGACCTATGAGAAAACTTCAGAGAATCTAAAATATTCCCATGCCTCTGCTTGGCCAGGGGTGGGAATTGGGGAAGAAGAGAGGAAAGGGATGGTGGTTATAGGTGTATCTAATTGAGAAGAACACCTGTGTAAATCTGAGAAGAAAAAACACAGAAATGATCTGTTTGTTTTAATCTGTGACATGTACTTCCAGGGAGAGCCAAGTAGTATGGATGATTGCAACCTCTGCCTAGCAACCTGGAAAAGATGTAGAAGCTCTTGGCTGCAGCCTGATGACCCAGGCACAAGGGGAGACAAGAGCTATGAGTGTATGGGTCAGAAAGCCTTGCTCGGTTTGATGACTTGCAAGCTTTCCCTTGAGCAGGATTTCTTGTTGAGAAAGGAAGCAAAGGAACAAATGATAATAAGCTGTGTTTAAACTCAGCTGAAGCAGCTTCCCTTAGGACTTGTAGGTGTACTTCAGGCCTCGGTTGCTTTCCTGGATTTGTTTCCTCACTCTCTTGCCTGGTGTACTGTCAGTCTGGGAGCAGAAAAGATTTTTATCTTTGGACCTCACATCTGCTTAAGCTGGAGTTTTTCATAAATCTTTATTTATGTCCTTGTTCCTTCTTAGTTTCACCTTTGGTCAGCTATAATATAAGCAATTATATTTTTCATTTGTTAATTTCAAAGAGAGCATTTGTGCAAGATTGATTCTAGAATCAGATGATTCGGGAAAAATTATGTTGCTTGCCAAGACATGACACAAAGAATAATATTAAAGGATAAATTTCTTAGCTAATTGATCATGAAGGGGTACTAATAGAAAAATCTTAGGGAATTTGAACCTGAGAATTATTCAGTCTAATGAATCTCATTACACTGGCTTGAGTGAGAGCAATCTTGATGGATCGAAAGGAAGAAGGCATCCGGCAACATGGTGCACATCCTTCACTACCCTTCCACAGTCACGGGGCAAGGAATCTGTCTCACATTTATTAAGAATATTTCTCAGAATTTCATTAATATTCTGCTTCTTCTCTCCCAATATTATGCAAGAAACCCTGAAAGAAGGAACCAGGCAACCGATTTTCAGAAGGGGAGGAAGGCATCCTAACCTTGTCCCTTGATTGTGGTACAGAATTCACGTAAGTGACTGAGTCACAGGCAGGTACATAGAAGGCAAAATGACACAGGCACACAGAAGGCAACCAGAGAGACTTGAGGCAGACTGCGGAAAATCTCACAGCACACTGTTGGTTATGAACCACATTAATCATAGGTTACCTAGTTTTTAATTATGTATCAGTGCCACAAACAATGACACAACTTGAGTGAATGGATGCAACACAATTTTTCTAAACTTTATTTTAAAGCTCTGAAGTTGTAAATATTTTCCCAGCTCATAGACAAAGGGGTAAATTTTCATCTTTCCCGGTTCTTTAACTTTCAACTTGAATATAACTAATTACAACATCTTTCCTGTTAACCCATGAATCAATTTCTCGTATTACATCATAATGAAATTCAGTATAACCATTTGGAGATAGCCTTCCATTGGTTCTAGCTTTGGAGAACCCTAATATGTATATATGGGTTAAAATGAATATAAGCATTTAAGAAATAAGTTTACCTTTGAAATGTAATGGAAGACAGTTCATTAATCCTTGAATCCACTCACGAATATGGAAAAATAAGAGGGATTTTTAGAGTGTATTATATCTTCATGTGTTCATATTCACATATATGTGTATATTCATACACACATGTATGACAACAGATGCATACATCTCCTGGCTCTGCAAAGTATGAGTGACTTCAACATTATCTGTGCACACATTTATCTTAGAAATTGTCTTTTAAATGCTGTCCCTAGTAAGAGGAAGCAAACTCCTTATTTACAGTGAGGCAGGGAGAGACTTAGATTAATTTCAGATATATTATGTTGACAAAAACCAAGATAGTACATAGAGAATGTTATTTACATGTAAAATAGAGTCGTGATCCTTCTTAATGGGGCCTCAATTTTATGAACTGGGAAAATATTAACATAAATATTAATTCTAAAAATACTTTAAGTCTATTAATGTAATTTTAGAAGCAAACCAAATAATTAAACATCTTATAAAGATCAAAGCATTTATATAATTTAAAAGTATTTCTCATTAAAGTTTTAAATGAGAAGTAGAAACCAGTTAATAGCAAAGCTTACTAACACTCTACAAACTGACTAAGGCAAACAGCCTTTAAGATGTACAAATAAAAACCATGTTTTTGGAAACTGAAGAGATGTTTCATTGTGTAAGAGCACGTGAAGGATCCTTTAAGAACACTTGAATTCATTTCCTAGCATCTACATGGCAGTTCTCAAACATCTGTATCTGAAACTCCAGTTACAATACATCTGATATTCTCTTTGTTGGCACAGTTACCACACACATACATTCATTGTACATACAAACAATCTTACATGTAAAATTATGAGTAGATATATCATTTATTATTATTATTATTATTATTATTATTATTATTATTATTATTATTATTTCGAGACAGGGTTTCTCTGGCTTTGGAGCCTGTCCTGGAACTTGCTCTGTAGACCAGGCTGGTCTTGAACTCACAGAGATCCGCCTGCCTCTGCCTCCCGAGTGCTGGGATTAAAGGCATGCGCCACCATCGCCAGGCTAGATATATCTTTTAAAGTAAAATGTTACGGCCACAACTAGAGGTAAGTAGTGAAAACACAGCATGAATTCATAATAGATGTGTTCCATTTGTATCTCGACACACTGATCAAATTCAACTCAACCTAAGGCTAATGAGAAGGTCCGTTTGCAAAGCTGTCCAGTGATGGTTATTAACAGGTGTGGAGAGCTAAATGACTTTTACACAGTATTAGAAGAGTTGAAATCCTGAAAATGAGGATTGCTAGGACGACTCATTCTGCAAATTCATGGATTTGAATGCTCAGCACCAACTATAAAGCAAGATATGAGGATAAGACATTGTCTTCTCATATTTGATGAGAGAGATTCAGAATATTTATTGGAGCTCATTGGTTATCCAACCTATCAGAAGAGTGAGCTCTATGGTCAATGACAAGCCCTGTCTCAAAAAATGAGAAGAGCAACCCAGTAAGTTATCAGATAACACACTTTGGTCCCTGAATGACTGTACACAGAAATCCGCATACACCCACATAAACATCTGCACACATCCACAAGAACACGTATGTGTGCCCACATGCATGTGCACACATACAAACATACATAGATTCAGACATACCACACCAAAAACAAATAGATAAATAAATAAATACATAAAAATAAAAAAACTTAATATAATTATTCTCAAAGTTTTTTTAGTCCAAAAGACATCTCTGGGACTTTGTCGAATTGTTGCATTGTAGATGGGGTCTGAGGATGCGGGTGATGGTGACAATTCATAGTCAGTTTGTTGGATTTCTGTGAATTTTCAGAACACATTTTATACCTCAGTTTCAGGGTGATTAGGGTCTGGGATAAAAAATCTCAAATGGCTTAGGGCAAATCAAAATTCCTATCTTATACTTGGACTTTTTCTGCACATTTGAGACTGTTTTAAATAAGTGTAAAGGTATAATCTATCTGTTATAGGTTTTAAACATCTTATGATTTTTTAAGTTTTGTGCCAATAACTTCTTAAATGTTATTTTTAAAGTATTTATATTTGTAAGAATTTATTTTTCATGGAAAACCAGATTTGTGAAGAAAAACTAAAACATGTAAAATTTAAACAAGCCAATTAGTGTGAAATGACATAGTTTTTTATTAATGAAAATGCATTCTTACAAAATTGTAAGACAGAAACCTTATTTTTAAATTTCTGCAATTTTACTTTCAAAAGAAAAATGAAAAAAAGAACCCTTTGATTTGTTTAGATTACCTCTGACACCTTCATAAGTGAAAGAAAGTTAGAACCATTCGAGAGAAACAGTTTGTTTTCTTCTGAAAGAATCTTATGTGCCAGATCCCACGATAAGCACAAAATGCTGCTTCTATAGTGCAGGATCAGATCTGCGGGAGGATAACATAACTGTTACGTAAAGAAACAATTTATATAAGAGACCTTAGAAATCTGACTTAAATATTTTAGATTTTGTTACAAATGAATATATGCATTAGATTCTTTCGATATTTATATCTGAAGAACGAAGGATGTGTTAGTCAGCCTGCTTTGTTGTATGAGCTCCAACTCTGAAGTAGGCATGTGGAAAGAGACGGCAATTGGAAGGAGGACTGACTTGGGTATGGGATCCATCTGTTTCAATTGTGTCTTCCTGAGTCAGAACCAGCATATGGGCTGTGTCGCTTAAGTAGCCAGGGAACACTGAGAGGTAAAGGTCAGCTTCCCACAGTCTAAGGGAAGCTGTAGTAAAGCAGGGGTAAAACTTTGCTTTCATAGGAGAACATAACAGAAAGTAACTGAAATACAGCAATTTTTAAACATAACAAAAATATGTGTGTCTATGTGCTGATGAGTGCATCTATACACGTGTATGACTGGGTGCATGTGGAGGGCGGAGGTCATTTTAGAATATATGTGATTCCTCGAGAATTTTTCTATCAAGTTTTTTAAAGACAATTTTTAATTAAAAATCCATATATCCATAGAGTTTTAATCACATCCACCTGTCACTATACTGTCTTGCAGATACCCTATCTTATCCTTCCCAACTTCGTGTCCCTCTTATATGTTTTGGTTGCCCTACGTCCTTACAGTTCTGCTCATATGCACATGGCTGTGTCTCTGTGTACTAAGTGCCTCCCCACCTACAAAGAGTTCTGTTCTCCAAAGAGAGTGACTATCTTTTTCTCAGCAGTCATTGGCTGCTTTGGGGTCAGGCTTCAGAAATGTCTCTCCCATCTATGTTGGAATTTTAACTGACTTGATCTTGTACAGGTATGATAGTTTCAGTGTAATTGGCCCCCATAATCTCATAGAGAGAGGGCTTGTTGGAGGAAGCATGTCACTGTAGTGAGCTGCAAGGAATCACACCTGATGGAGATGCATAATCAACTCCTGAGATGGCTAAGGCCTGACCTATGCTATGATCACGCAATGATCATCAGCTGCTTGCATATGCGTGGGTCTATGGGCAGTGCCCAACTTGGCAGTTTGGGATTGGCAGCCCATGCCTACTTAGGGGCTGGGAGAGGTTTGCCCAGAGAGAGAGGTCAAAAAGAGAGAGGAAAAAGAGAAGAAAAAGGGAGAGAGAGGAGAGAGAGGGGAAGAGAGACAGAAAGTGAATAAGGTCCTAGAATAAACTGCAGTAAGAAGAGCTCCCATGGTCGCGTCATCCTTGCGGAACGAGGGTGGCCGTGACATGTCACTGTGAAGATGGAGTTTGAGGTTTCCTATGCTCAGAATATTGTTCAGTGTGTCAGTTGACTTTTTGTTGCCTATAAGATGTAGGACTTTCAGCTACCAGTACATTTGCCTGCACTATAATGGGGTTAGCCTCTGAAAGTGTAAGTAAGCCACCTCAATTAAAATGTTTCCTTCATAAGGGTTACCATAGTCATGTATTCTTATAGATACAAGTTTCTGGATTGCCTGGTTCCACAGATATTTAATCCCAAAGAAGCACAGAGAAGCATATATTAATTATGAACTGTTTGGCCTATTAACTCAGGTTTATTATTATCTAGCTCTTACAAGTTAGATTAACCCATAATTCTTATCTATGTTTAATTATGTGACTTGGGACATTTTCTCAGTAAGGCATTCTCATCTTGCTTCCTGTGCATCTGGATTGTTCCTACATCTCTGCCTTTCCTCTTCCCAGAATTCTTCTTGTCTGCTTGCCCTGCCTATACCTCTTGCCTGGCTACTTTCCAATCAGTGTTTTAGTAAACCAATATGAGTGACAAATCTTTACATGTACTAGAGCATTCTCCCACAGCCTTGTCACCTCACTGCATAAAAATGCGAAATAAGACACTAGGTAACAATTGAGAAATAGTGCCTCCCTAGAACTAATGAATAACCAAGTAAGTCTAGGCTTGCTGAGCAAGTGTTGGAGATTCAACCACATACCATTGCATTTTAATTTTTTTTTTCTGAGTTTTGAGGTTCAAGGTCATATCACTGGGATTTTAAGTCAAGTGCAGCCCTCTGCAGTGCTTCCCTACTTGGTGTTCTATGACACTTATAATTTCAAAGGATGGGAAATATAGCATCTTATTTAGTATGACTTAGACCTGTACATGGCATTATTTTATTTTAGAATGAAATAAAACAAGATACTCTGCTAGAGGTGTAGTTCAATTCATAGAGTGCTTATTGACCATACACGGAGCCAGAAGTTTGATTCCCCAACACAATAAAAACCAGCTGTAGAGGCACATGCCTGTAATACCAGAATTTGGGAAGTAGAGATGGGAATATCAGAAGTTCAAAGTCATCCTTGGATGCATAGCAAGTTCATGGCAAGCCTTGGTTATATGAGATTCTATCAAAATGAATTTGACTCCTACATTATCGTATTTAGCTTAAAATTGTGTGTGTATTCATGTGTGTATGTATGTGAGTGCATATGTGTATGTGTTTGTTTGTGCATGTGTATGCTTGTGTGTGTGTGTGTGTGTCAGTGTTTGTGAGTGTGCTCTCACTTGCTTTTCCTGATAGTCATAAATCATGAGTCAATACTGATTGCAGAACTCTGATCTCATGTTTGTCTTTGTTTCTTCTGGGCTTCATTATCCTAAGTCTTTACTTCTCAGTTATTCTGAGAAGTTATCAGTCTACTCCCCATTATTGCTTCTCTGTGCAGCAGAATAGATGGCAGGTGTTTCAGGATTCTAAGGCACTCTGGGCTGCTTCCATGGCTGTAAATTTGAAAGAGTGACTTCAGCTCCCATTCATCCTCAGCTTGTTTGTTGCATCAGTTTAAATGTCTGCAGACCAGAATCAATGAGGTAAGAATAAACAACACGTCTAATCTCCTGCTTTGATATCACTCCATCATCTCCCGCTTAAAGTACACCATCGTTTTACTTTCATTTATTTTCCTCTCTAATAAAACCTTGACAGCTCAAGCAATGTGTTATAAAAGCTTGGAAAGAGATTAAAACTTTCCATTCTCACTCCTTCTTGCTTAATCACGCAGAATCATCACTAACATTTCTTGTCATTTTACAATTTCTCTTTTTTTTATACAGACACCCTGAGTATTTCTTTGTATGTGCACTTCTTCATGTCTTTAAGCAATGTTTTCCCAAGAAGTTCAAAGTTCACTAATTGTCCCTTGAACACAAAAAGGATACTTGGATATCTGTTTCTTGAAAACGAAAACATTTATAATTTAAATATTATACTTACAGTTCATACATGACAAAGTTGTCTTAATGATTCAAAACTCCTGTCACAGCAAGTAGTCTTCTAAGAACTCAGAAGAAGTTGTGTGCTAAAAGTTTTATCATGGAGAGCTTCCTGAAAGATAACAGTCATGGAAGTAAACATCATCATTATTCCTGTGAAAGAACCTGAGGGGAAAAATTCAAAGAATCAGTTGCTTATGCCCAGGCTGACAGTCCAGTTGAGGTCAGTGAGTATACAAAGAAAGACTCAAAGAACAGTGATCTTGAGGGTTTTGGATGGGACAAACTGTTAGTGTTAAGGTTTCATAATGAAAGATTCTGAGGCAGAAAGCTAACTGAGATATTTTGTGGTAGCTTGAGCATAGCAAACCACATAGCCTGCCTCCACAGTGGCATACTTCCTCCAACTAAACCATACCCTCTCCAACAAAGCTTTACCTCCTAATAGTGACTCTCCTTATAAAACTTATGGGGGCCAATTACATTTAAAGAACCACAAACACTTAGAGAACTGTTTAATAGTCTTGCCATTAGGGAAATGCAAATCAATACTACTTTGTTAATTCATCTTACCTGTCAGAATGTCTAGATCAATAAAAATGACAATTAATGCTGGCAAGAAAGTGGAGTAAGGAGAACACACATCTCTTGCTGGTGTGTCTGCAAACATAAACAACTACTGTGGAAATCAATATGGTGGTTCCTCAGAAAGATGGGACTCAATCTATTCCAAGATCCAGCTATCCCATTCCTGGGCATATACCCAAAAAATGCTTGTTTTTAGCTCTGAGATATTTACTCAATCCCATTCATCACTTCTCTATTAATAAGAGTCAAGAATTGAAAACTACTTTGATATTCCTCAACAGATATATGAATAAGGAAAAAATCATACATTTACATGATTAAATTTTTTCAGCTCTTAAAAAATAAATTCTCAGATTTCGACAAGTATAGTATGTATTCACTTAAATGCTAACATTATCTGTTAAGTCAATGATAACCAGTGACAATCCATAAATACTGTGTGGCTATGTATAAAGTAGAGGGCTAAACATGGACTGGAGAAGATAGATATCCCTAGGAATGGAAAATATACTTAGCAGTTATAGTTGGAGGAGGGGAGATTATAATTGGAGGAACAAATAGGAATGGAATGGGAAGGGCAAAGGAGGAAAGGCAGCTGAAATTAAGGGCAATTTGAGAAGCAGTGTGGAATCATAATACAGTAGAAGCTTCCCTATATAGAGAGATCATTTTCATTATACATATGACAAATTGTCAAATAAAGGGGTAGGCAGAATTCCACTGGACATCTCTTGTCACCACATGAAGCTTCAGTACTGGGATTAGATTACATATAATTGAGTTATCCGAAAGAGTCTCATGGGAGATCCCAAGTAACCCAGCCTGTTGACATGACCACAGATGCCTCTTCCCAAAATGAAGGCAAGGCCCTATTGCTGAAGACACCACCTACACAAACTCATTAAATATGGTGAAGTTGAGATCTTGCCTACATAGTGTCTTTACCACTATGAGTAAGTAACGAGTGTGGTAGAGGAAGGTACTCTTCATGCAAACAGAAAAGAAGTGTGAACACCAATACACCCACAATCTGTTAAAGGAAAAGTGTAAACAACAGCCCATCCTTTAGATCTGTAAAGTTTTTCCTGAGAGACACACTAATGCAATGGTGACCCAAAGCTTGTGGGAATAACCAACCAATATGTGTTTAGATTAAAGGGCCACTTTACAAGATGTCATCTACAATCAATGCTGTTTGGATGACCAAGTACTTGAGACTGGATAGTCCAGGGATTTAGAATAAAATCATAGCTAATATTCTACTAAATGAACATAGCAATAAAATGGCTCCTAATGATAACCTGCTATGGTCATAGATTTGTGTATTACTCAGTCATTACTAGAGAAACTTTCTCCTGCAGCAGATGGAGACAAATATTGAAACCCATGACCAGATATTAATGTAGAGACTAAGAGACCTTGAAACATTCAGCCCTAAATGAGATATCACCATCAGATCCCTCCACACAGGTGTAACAAACTTTCTTCTAGGATTTTCTTTTGCGGCCACCAGCCCCTCCAATATGACATGGAGACTTACTATTAATTATGAAAACTTTTCCTTTAGCTTAGACTTGTTCCCAACTGGCATGTATCACTAAAATTCGTCTGGTTTTATTAATCTACATTCTGGCTTGTGGCTTGTACCTTGCTCCCATTTTGTATATCTGACTTGTTCTGCATCTTGCTGGCATTGCTCCACCTATCTCTCCTTAGAAGTCCCACATATTCTCTCCTGCCTAGTGATTTGTTGAGACCATTCTGAGTCCTGTCCTCCAGCTGTTCTTCCCTGCTGGAGATCTTTACTTTCCTTCGGATTTGAGTTACTAAACACTGTGTCAAAGTTGTTTACCAGCTCTGCTTCACGAGCACGTGTTGCCTTGGCCTTGAGGATCAGAGGATAAGGTTTTCACCTGTTGGCCAACCTGACGGTTGGGTATATAAGACTCCGTGGTGCTATTGAATGAGGGGCTTCTTACCAGTTTCTAGAGGTCCGTGCCTCTGTCTCTGTCTGTGTGTCTCTGTATGTTTCAACCTCCAGCCCCTTGCCCAAAGATCGGGAACTGTATGGTAGCGCATAGAGCACAGACAGACGTTGTGTATTGCAGTTATTGACCATTCCGTTATTTGTTAAAACAATCACAGTGACACATCTTCACACACTGTAAATAAATATCTTGCAGCACTCAGATATAGGGAATCCTGTAGAAGAGGATGTGGGAAGAGTGATAAAGAACACCAAAAGAGCGAGACCCTCTTCATCAATAAGATATAAGCATATATAAACTCATAGAAACTGAGGCAGTATAAACGGGATCTATATGAGTCAGCACTAGATGGATTCTGAGAACTGAAAGAAGTCCACCCATCCCTAACTCAGATGCAATCCCTAATTGATAACACTTGCAATGATTTTTAGTTTTCTCTGAGTTTCACAGGAAAACAACCCATTCTTTCATTTTTAATTCTCTCATATTTTCTGTTCCAATTGCATCAGTTTCTCCTCCATCCACTCCTCCCAACCCCGCCCTGAAACTCTCCACTCCTCCAGATCCACTCCTCTCCTGCCAGGAATACTAACGTAACACTGCATAACAAGTGAAGCAAGACTAGGCTCATGCCCTCATATCAAGGCTCGATGAGGAAACCCAGTAGGAAGAAAACTGTTGTGGGTTAGGGAAGGCCGCTTGTTCATTTTCCAGCCACCAAGACTCCAAAAATAATCACAAAGAAACTATATTATTTGCATTACATTTTGGCCAATAATTAAGTGTGTTGCTAGCTAACTCTTATATCTTTGATTAACTCATTTCTATTATTTTATATTTTACCACAAAGTTTGTGTTCTACCAGCAAGGTTCCAGCCGGCGGCTTGTATCTTTCTCCTCTGGCATCTCCATGGTGTCTCCTCACTCCTCTTTCTTTCTCCTAGCATTCAGATTAGTTTTCCCTGCCTACCTTTATTCTGCCCTGCACAGGTTCAAGACAGCTTCTTTATTAACCTATAGTATTCACAGCATACAGAGAGGAATCCCACCTCTTTTCTGTTTAAATGAAAAGGAAGGTTTTAACTTTAACACAGAAAAATTACATATAACAAAATAAGTATCAAACAAGAATTAGAGTTACATTAGTTATGTCTACTTTATCTTTTATCATAACTAAGGAAAACTGTAACTGTCTATTCTTCAACTTCATCAAAGATTCCAGAAGGATATAATATTACCTAAATCATCAGGAAGTTCACTGTAAACAACTTCCAAAACTCTAGAAGTGACAGAGACATCTTGTTGCCTGGAGAGTGACCCAAAGTTCTGTAACATTGTGGGTACCCATTTTCAGCCTACTGGCCCATAATATCTGGAAGACTTTTCTACGAAGCAGAATATTTCAAAGATAGTTTCACTTATATTGGCAGTTTGTCAGTCACTTTCTTCTGTGTCCTGCACAATATCTGGCAGGACACTGCTTCCTTTATGAAGCAGGAACCCTGAATGATTGTGTTACCTTTTTTTAGGCAGCTTCAGCAATCATTTCTGTGGGTTCTGCATGTCCAGTTCATAAAGCATAACATTTAGCTTTCCAGGCAAATTTAGCTTCTTGCCCAAATGGCTAACAAACTCCATAAGGAGCTTCTTCAATGCCCATCATCCTCTAGAAGTAGATTGGTGTTGCCAGGGACATTGACATGAAAAATCTTAAGCTCTTAAAACATTTTAAATTCCATATTTTGAAGTTCTATGAAAGATTTGCAGAATATATATTTAACTGAAATATCTCTATATATATATCTAGAAAACCTAACTAACATGACTACAAGCTTGACTATCATAAATGATTATATATTAACCTTTATTTCTTTTTTTATGCCCTATTAAAGGGCCAAGGCAGTTTCTTTATTTAACCAATGAAACAACAGATAAAAAGATGACCCTCCTCCATCATTTCCCCTTTTTCTGTTTAAACAAAGAGGAAGGCTTTAACTTTAACATAGTAAGATTACATTAACAAAACAGTTATCAAGTAAGAATTACAGTTACAATATTTATATCTACTTTATCTTTTATCATAACTAAGGAAAACTATAATTATCTATTCATTCTTCAACTCCATCAAAGACTTCAGAAGGATATAACATTACCTAAGCAAACAAGAAATCAAAACTCTAGAAATGACAGAGACATCTTGCTGCCTGGACAGTCACTCAAAGCTCCTCTACCATTGGGGCATCTATCTTTGGCCTTCAGGCCCATAGTATCCAGCAGACATTTTCATCAAGCAGGAAATTGCAAAGACAGTTCAGTCACTTTCTGCTGTGTCCTGCAGAATGTCTCGCAGACTCTCATGAATCAGGAACCCCGAAAGACCATCTCACCTTTAGGCAAGTTCAGCAGTCCTCTCTCTGCAGGTTCTCTGTGTCCAGTTCATGCACCAGTCCAGGCAAGAGCAGTTTCTTGCCCAAATGGCTATCAAACTCCACATTGGAGCATCGGACTAAGCTCCCAAAATCCCAATGAGGAGCAGAAGGAGGGAGAACATGAGTATGGAAGTCAGGACCAGAGAGGTGCACCCATCCACCGAGACAGTGGGGCTGATCTATTGGGAGCTCACCAAGGCCAGCTGGACTGTGACTGAAAACACATGGGATAAAACCGGACTCTCTGAACATGGCGGACAATGAGGGCTGATGAGAAGCCAAGGACATTGGCATGGGGTTTTGTTCCTACTTCAGGTTCTGGCTTTGTGGGAGCCTAGCCAGTTTGGATGTTCACCTTCCTAGACCTGGATGGAGGGGAGAAGACCCTGGACTTTCCACAGGGTAGGGAACCCTGACTGCTCTTCAGACTGGAGAGGGAGGGGGAGAGTAGTAGGGGGAGGGGGAGAGGGGTGAGAGGAGGGGGAGAGGGGTGAGAGGAGGGGGAGGGAAATGGGAGGCTGGGAGGAAGCAGATTTTTTTTAAATTAAAAAAATTATCATATTAAAAAAATTACTTTGCTCAACTGCCGACTGAGATGAACCTAGCAGACAGGTTATCCCATAAAAGACCTAATTAATGATGCCCCCATTCAGCAGGAAGCAGTTTGGAGAGAAAAAACTGCGCCCATGTTCCCAAATATTGTTTATAAATGTTCTTTTACATTTAAAGGGGGATATGATATAGATATGAATAATTTGCATTGGTATGGATTTTAAGGTCAATTTTGTTATATGTATATGTATTTCTGATATTGATTAAGGTATTGTGATTGTGTAGTTCATTTAAAATGTAATGTATAATTAGGAAATATAGGTTGTTAATGAATAATCATTGATAATAGTCAGGCTTGTAGTTATGTTAGTTAGATTTTCTAGATGTGCATAGATATATTTCAGACAGGCATTCTTCATATCTTTCAAAGACTACAGAACATGGCATTTAATGGTTTAATAACTTAGGGCTTTTCATGACAATGAGACATGTCTGCTCCTGGCAACACCAGCTACTTCAAGAGGAAGATGGGCATCGAAGAGGATCCTTATGGAGTTTGATAATCTTTATTTCTTAATTATACATTACATTTTCAATGAACTGTACAAACACAATATCCTTAATCAAGAGCAGAAATATACATATAACAAAATGACATAAAATTTGTATCAATAGACCAATATTCATACCAATGCAAAGTATTCATCTTTAGAGTACATCCCCCTTTAAATGTAAATAAACATTTATAAACAATCATTTAGGGAATTGGGGCATAGTTCTTCCCAAACTACTTCCTTCTTTTTTTGGAGGGTCAAAGTAATTTCTATTATTTTATATTTTACCATGAGGTTCATGGCCTATGGGCAAGGTTCCAGCTGGCAGCTCACGTCTTTCCACTTTGGTGGCATCATGGTATCTCCTACTTGTCCTTCTTTCTCCCAGAATTCAGTTTAGTTTTCCCTCTTACTTCTATTCTGCCCTGCCCAAGCTCAAGACAGTTTCTTTATTAACTAATTGTATTCACAGCATAAAGAGGGGAATTCCCACATCAAAGTTAAAGGCAGTTCACACACCCACTGTTAAGAGTCACACAAGAACACCAAGCTACACAACCCCAACATATATGTAGAGGACCTAGCCCATACACATACAGGCTCCCTGATTATAGGTACAATCTCTGTGAGTCACTACGAGATCCACATAGTGTAAGGGTAGATTACATGTCCAGTAACAGATGACCAACAAAAAATGAACTCAATGTCATCTTTGGAGGTTCCTTGTCTCATAATGTCATTGATAGCTTTTCTCTTTTGTTCAAGTTTATCTTATATTTTTATGTTTTATTTTACTTTTTTCAAAATTTTCTTGTGTTCTTTTTTCTTGTTACATGTTATTTCCTTATAAATCATGATTAACAGCTCAGTGCTTTTATGGAATTCCTAAGTATTTAATGAGCAAGTCTCTGTATCTGTGTGTGTTTCTTTGCCTTTTCTTGGAATTTTTTTTTCCTTCTGCTTGTTTTGTCTTTGATGTGTTAGCTTTTGTTTTGTTGTATTATATTTTATTTACCATTTTCCTTTAGAAGCCTGTTTCCTAATGAGAGACAGAAAGGGAATGAGTCTGAATGGGAGGTTACACAGGGAGGCACTTGGCGGAGTAGAAAGGAAGGGAAACCATAATCATGATATATCACATGAGAACAAAATCTCTTTTCAATAAAATAAAAAAATAGAAAAAGTGAATTAAAAATTGAAGAAATTACATGAGATCATAAGAATAATTCCTTTACCATAATACAGTTTCAATTCAGATACATATTCTAGACTGACAGTTTAAGATTAGTAGTGAGAAAACAATTTTTAGGAGAAATCAAACAAATCTGCATGTGAATTATGACATCAAATGGCTATGGCCAGTTCCTTCTGTTTGGGAAGTTTACTTCAGCCTGGACATACACATTTATAAGTGAACCTTTGGAGCTCACTCTGGTGCGGCGACAGTCTGAACTGTCAGTTCTGGCTAAGCTGTGTGTCTGTCACAAAGTTCCCATGATTGAATGTGCAGATTATAATCATTAGCCATGCCGGGGTTCATTGTGGGTGGAATGTGATGTGCTGGTGACATTCTGTTTATATGAGGAAGTGAAAATCAGACTTCATCTTTTCCAGCTCAGCACCCAGAGGTCTCTAGGTTAGTTACCAAGGCCCGGCAGCCATTGTGTTCCCAAACTGTGTACTAAATTGTCCCTTCACACAGTGGGAGGTGATTTCCCTACATCTTATAATTGCTACTTCTCATTAAGTGGGACATGTCTGTATTTGACATCATTACTGTGGCTCATTTAATAATGTGCATCAATTTAAAAATAATATTTTACAAATGTTTTTGTTGTTACAAACTTTAGCTATTAAGATTTTGTAATGCATTGCTTACATTAGTCATAAATGATACCAGGATAGAAGTACATACTTTTAATATGTTAAGTAAAAAGCTACTTTTTAAATTTTCATAAAAGATCCTATTTAATATGAATCTACAAATAATTCTAGTTGTATTTAAGTATATTTGAATATATTTTCATTTAAGTAACTAAAATTTCTGATAAGTTTTGAACTCAAGTAAAATAGACTTTAATAAGTGTTTCAGTTACTTTAGTGATATGTTAAAAATCAGCCTTCATTTTTTACTAAGATATGATTATTAATGAAATATGAATTTGAAAAAATGTGTTTTGAAATGTGCTTTTTTTCGAGGTGCAATTTATTGTTCTGTTGTTTCATAAAAGTGGAAAGCAGACTATAATTTACAACTTTAACTCATTTTAGTAGCATTTTCCTCTAAATACGTGATTGTGCCAATCACCTGCCTTCAAAAAGTATGTTTGTCATAGACAGTCATTGAAATCCCAATGAAGCACGGACCTTCTAATTTGAGAAGACATGGGACCTAGTTGGCCAACTTCATCCTGTTTCAAAAGAGAACATGAAGCTGCTTATAAGCTATGTTTAATGGAAAATAATGTCCAGATTTTAAGCTTAACAATAAATACAGTGAGAAATATCCAAATTAAATTACTTTTGAATAACTTTCCTTTTTAATGTTAATAAGTAAATAGAAAATTTACTTTTCTTCTAACTGTAACTTAACAACTTCAGATACCATTCCCTGTGTTCTCAAAAATAATAGATATGAACACTGATCAACCAAATAGTTGCATTATGTGATTCCAAACACTTATAAGTTTAGGAGAAAAGAAAACCTTATCATGATTCACCTTACTTAACCTCAACCAAAATTCAGATTTAAAAAAAAAATATTGAACTAGGATTTTCACTGAGCAGCAAGAGTTCTGCTTTAAGGGCAATGTGATTATTATGAGTTTAGATATTCATTAAGTTGAAATAACTTGAATAAAATAGTGATAGTATTTTAGAAGGAACAAATTATCTCTACTATCCACTAGTTAATAGCAAGGGGAGACACTGTGAAAGTGGTTTAATGAACTGACTTTCCAGTGGTTCCCAGCGGATCCGGCCCTTCAGTCTCCTATGACCTTCTGTGTTGTTTCTGAGACTGCTTTCAGTAGTCTTTCCAGGACTGCTCTGCAGAAGCAGAGGTGTCTTTCTTCCAAGTCACATCGTCTCCAAGGGGAAAGATGCTGCAAACAGGAACACAGCGTGGAGGGAGTCGCTGCAGGTGTGTTTACAGTGCTGGACTTCAGGGTAAATAAGAATGAGGAAGGTTAGTCAAGGGCTCTGCTAAATTAGTCTGACTAAGGCAGTTGTTTCCCATATGAAATGAAACGCCGATCCTAAGGCATCATCTCTTGGGGCCGTAGTTGTTCCAACACACCTCTGTGGGACAGAGGTCGTACATCCTCCTTGCCCTACTACAGCAATGTCTTAGGTACCTCGTAAATAAAGCAGTAGTCAACTTGGGGACATAGAAACACAGGGCAAGGTGAATAGGAGGTCCTATTGATATAAGTAGTAACATGCATTCTGGGGAGGAAGAATGGAAAAAAAAACAGTATTAATGCCAAAAAGTAATAGCAATAAGAAAAGTGATTCCTTTTGTATTGACTGTTGTAAGCCAAGGAAATTCAAGGTCTTTAACACATTAGCAAATTTAATTTTCAAATAATTCCACAATTTTTGCTTTATTTCCATTTTATAAAAAAAGGCAAAAATACTGGGAAATAATTATCCAGCATCATACAGCTATCAAAAGAAATAATCAAGATAAGAAATGTAAGAAAGTAGGTGCTGGAGAGATGGTAAATAGTTAAGGGCACTGATTCTTAGTACTTAGTGCTCATAGGTGCATCTTTTCTTCCCACTTTCTCACCAGGGAGATTTTCT
The DNA here is from genome assembly GCF_014885135.2 of Alexandromys fortis. Classification (NCBI taxonomy): domain Eukaryota; kingdom Metazoa; phylum Chordata; class Mammalia; order Rodentia; family Cricetidae; genus Alexandromys; species Alexandromys fortis. Next base: position 33,887,408 of record NW_026067909.1, on the reverse strand, counting down.
TCCCCATTTCTGAAGCAGAGTCATTGCTTCATATTTTTTTTTTAATCCATGCCTCTTGGAGCCTCCTTTCCATTTAAATTTCCTATTTAAGTTTGTCTGCCACTAAACAATATTTTCCCCATCCCATCACCTTAACATATTGTTCAATAACCTCAGGGAGTGTGCTCGCTGCTAGAGAGTACTATATCACAGTACCACTTTCTCAACTTCAGCCCTCATCACCTTCCTTCTTCTCCATTGGTTTCCTGTTGTATTCTGGTCACGTACACCCATAGCACGTCTTTCTAAATCACCTTCATAATTATTTTCCTTTGATGGACTGTATGAAATTCATCAGTTCAACTAACTGTAAGTCTTCCTGGTTTACAGGCACAGGCTTCTGCTTATTGAATCCATTCCACGTGTTAGAAGTCCTCACCCTGCTCTGCAAGGACTTCTGACAAAGGTGTCAGTGGCTTTATTCACCATATCTCTTTGCTTTTAGAGGTAAACCTCTTTGGTGTTGCTCTAATCTCAATTTTTTACTGACTAATTACGAGTTTGACTAATATCAGGTGATTCATTTCGTATGAAAGATTTACCTTCATCTTAGACGGATCCAAATTATCTCTTCTGAGTTCTACTGTAAGAAATTAAGCCCCATTATTAGAAATGATCCCCTAATCTGTTGTTTTTTAAATTATCTTGTTTCATAACATATCTGACTTTATGGTTGTCCAGGTGGAAAAATAAGTTTTCCATTATGCTTTTCTAGATCCAACACTTCTTGTTCTGAAAACTGAATCTTGCCCAGCATTGTAGGGGGAGAGGGGTGCATGCTCTTAGTCCCAGAATTTGGGAGGGAGAGGCAGGCAGATCTCTATAAGTTCAAGGCCAGCCTGGTCTACAAGAGCTAGTTTCTGGACAAGCACCTAAGCTACACAGAGAAAAGAGAAAACCTGTCTCAAGAAACCATAAATAAATAAGAGAATCTCAAATCTGCAAAGTATGAGATGTAGCATTCTTTTAAGGAACTGTGCTTACATAATTCAGCATGCAAGGTAAATTATGAACAAACTATGGGGCACATATGTTGTGTAGTAATTCATAGTTCACAACCCAATCTTCTCTTCTTCTCCCTTCTTCTCTTCCTCTTCTTCTTCCTTTGTAACTTTTCTTTTTTTAAAAAATTATTTATTTATTTATTAAAGATTTCTGTCTCTTCCCCACCGCCACCTCCCCTTTCCCTCCTCCTCCCCCAATCAAGTCCCCCTCCCTCGTCAGCCCAAAGAGCAATCAGGGTTCCCTGCCCTGTGGGAAGTCCAAGGACCACCCACCTCCATCCAGGTCTAGTAAGGTGAGCATCCACGAAACTGTAACTTTTCTATACTATGGCAATGCCTGAGAAATTCACTGCTCTGCCAAAATCGGGTCCTCTGACCTTAATTAAAAGATCAAATGCAAACATTCTGCACTGTTCTCTTCACTCCTAATACTTCCGTTATCTCTTGATAGACTCTACCCTGAGTTTCCTATTCCTAGTACTTCCACCTTCTGGGAAGATTTCAGCTCATGTCTTCTCAAGCTGAAATGTGGATGAACATATCTGCAGACCGCCACAATACAGACTTTCATTGTTTATGAGAATGAACAAAGGTTGATGAGAAAACATTCATTTCTCACAGTTCCCAGACAGAGAAACTGTCAGCCCACAGGCCCCATCTAAATTCAACAAGAATTGTAGCTGTCAAACCATGGGGTAGATTATCAGTTGATTCTGTTTGGATTATGGACTCTGATTTCACCAGTAATAGCAAGGGAACTTTCTGTAATCTGTTTAAGTGCTCTCAGCTTCAAGTAACTTCTATAAACTGGGCTGTTAGTAGTTCATAAGGTTCATTGGAAAGAAAGAGTATAATATAATTAAAACTCCCTGTCTATCAAAAGGGAAGTGGTCAAAACCATAAATGCCTCCTTTTTGGCTCTCCCTTTCATTGCAAGCATTTGTCACTCACTTTTCACTGCTTTTCTCTCTCTGGCTTCCACTTTCACATTCTGGCTTCTGGGGATCTACCATTCATTGAGGTAATCCATGAATGATCTTCACACTCACAAAGGAAAGCCTCACAAAGGCAATAATAGCTCACAATGGTAAAATCTTGGTTACCACAACAGTTTATTCCTGAATTCATTTTTCTCTAGATATGTAGTTAACATGTTTCGACAAAATTGTAAAATTCCTGGGAATCAGTAGCATTCAAAATGGGATTCTGTTGATCTCTCTAATTTTGAGCAAAGTAAGTAATAGCAGAAAAGAGAGTCTGTTCATCTCTCAAATGTTTCTATCCTAAGAAGTACTACTAAATTTTAAAGCAATGAATTTAAAAACATTAAAGCACCATGCTCATATTTGTCACATTTCTTTAGGGATTTGAAAACTTATCCTAACTGCCTCCATGGATGCTGTTTGAAGACTCACAGGGGGACAAGATAAAGCATTTGTAGTCACAATGATATCACCAGTTATGAGAAAATTGGCATGCAGGCAAAAACAGGGCCCATTGGGAAATTTGGTAGTACCACATCTTATTATGAGCAGAACCATGAGAAGTGGCATATAAGACAAAGGATCTTGGACACATAACTCTCTGTAAATTCTCATTTTACAATAATTTTTTTAAAGATGGTAAAAACATTTATTGAGATATCCTCTTTTGGATGTAACCTTCTCTATTCTATGCCAAAAATTATAATGTACCTAAATATGTCAGTATTTTCCCCAGTTCCATTTGGCAGGAAGGCTTAATCCAAATTAAGTAGTTTTAATATTTATATATTTTATAATTGTTGAAATAAGAGCGGTGGCGGGGCTGCGTCCCCAACACCCCGGCCGCTTGGCTAGCTCATGCCTGAAATAACAACACACAAACTGTATTCATTTAAGAACTGCTTGGCCCATGAACTCTAGCCCTTACAGGCTAATTCTCGCACCTGGACTAGCCCATTTCTAATGATGTGTGTAAGCACCCCAAGGTGCGCTTACCGGGAAGAGTCTAGCCTCCGTCCATCCTGGTGTCTCTGCTTCATGAGTCTGCCTCAGAGTGCATAGCTATCGTGTCTATCCGGCAGAGCTGAGCATGGCGTCTCTCCGGGAGCAGAGCAGAGTCTGACCTCACTTCCTCTTCCGCCCAGCATCCTATTCTGTTTATTCCGCCCACCTATGTTCTAAGCTATGAGGCCAAGCAGTTGGTTTATTATTACTTAACCAATGAAATCAACATATTGATATATGACACTCCCACATCACATAATAATCCATTCAACTGAATTTTTGTTTCTAATTTTTAACTGTTCTCTTATTATCAATTAAAGGATACATAAAACACAAATATAAAGCTATTACCATGTGTCATCTGGTGCATGAACAAGTGGATGCATTTGACTTCTACATTAAAATCACAAACATATAACACAGATTGTACGGCAAACCAAAATGATGTGACAGATAATGATTTAGTCATGGAGTCAATGGGGAAGGATGCAGTTTTTAAATTCCTGCTATTTGCTCTATGTTAAGTAAGACATGTTATTATGATATTTAAAATATAGTATATGTGTTTTCCAAGCCTTGTTATTCTCTTTCCAAATTATTTTCTTCTATTCTATGATACCATTTATACTTACAGTGTGATATTAATGCTAGGCTGAATGTCATATGAGCATTCCATTTTGTTCTCTTCTGTTGTGACAATGGAGACTTAATTGATTTGGAATTTGCCATGTAAACCAAGTAGGCCTTGAATATATGACAACACCTTTTCCTCTGCACGAAGGATGCTGAGTGTACAGGTGATTATCCCCCACACCTGTCTAATAGTGCCTCATCACCTAAATGTCTGTGATTCAGTTGAAATGTTATGCTAAAAGCCACTTTAGCCTACTTCAGTTATTATTTTGGTTTAATGTTGAAAAGTTTTTTGTGCTGGAGTAATGTTATATAATTGGTTTTTATGTGTAAAAAACAACAGGTATTACTCCTTGTAAAATTTTTGATCACATGATTTTACCATCAAATTGATTTAGAACTCTGCACAACTGCCTGCTTCCCTACAAATAGACAAGCCACAATATCTGTGCCTTGTACACACATGCTCTAGAATTTGCAGATCCTTTGTGCCTTTCAGATACCTGGCCATTTTCTAGAACTCTTGCCATGTTTTGCATTTTGAGATCTGACATTAAATGTCAACCATTTTTTCAACTGTTTTAGTAGTGTGTGGAAAAATAATAACCATGTCAACAATGATAAATCATTATGGCACATTTTCTCTGAACTAATGCCTTTTAAATTTTATTTCTACATCGTAAGAATATTAATAAAACCTGGTATCAATTGATAGTAAATTAATTTTTCTTTTGTGTAGACAATCTTGTTTGTGAAATTTAGATATTTGCTATACTTTACTGGAATTCTCTATTTCAAACCACATTAACTTCATTTTCTTTTATTCTGAGAATAAAATCCACATAGCAATTTTACAGGAAAATAATAGGGAGTGTAAAATGCAAGTCAATTTAAATAAAAGTAAGCAAAAGATTTCTACTTGAGTGCAAAGTATACAGACTCAATTTAAAAATTTTTGGTAAATACGGGCGGTGGTGGCACACACCTTTAATCCCAGCACTCGGGAGGCAGAGGCAGGCAGATCTCTGGGAGTTCGAGGCCAGCCTGGTCTACAACAGCTAGTTCTGGGACAGGCACCAAAGCTACCAAAGAAACCCTGTCTCGAAATACCAAAAACAAAAAAATTAAATATTTAAATCACATGTATTTAGCAATAGTATTTTTGCAACATTATACAACTGAATGATATCACTACTTCATATATTGTTTCAGTATTTATATATAAACATATATAACTAATATGCATATGTTATTTTGGAATATATATGAGTAATTTAATTATAATTATGTAAAATATTATTTGTTAACCGAGTTCATTTTACTTTATTAAATGTTACTATTATCAGCCACACTAAAAGAATATAAGACCATAGAGTTTAAAAGGCAAACTTTGATCTGATTGATCAAATCAGTTTTCACTGATTGACTATGAGATACTGAAGGGGTAACAGAAAATAATTGTTTTGAAAAATATTGTAACAATACATAAGATTTTTGAAGTTGTGATCTTCTAAGTGACTAAATACATATGTTTTCAGGACTGATAATTTGTTTTTGGATAATATGGATTGCTTTTTCCTGGAGATGATTAGTTCTTCAACTTTCAACATTCCTTTGTTGCCTGTAGTTCTTTCTGTCGAATACATAGGCTTTCTTGTATCTCAAGACAGATGAGGTACAGCTGTCACAAGTCTTGGAGAAAGAACCCAGCAAGTATGTTGATTCCAAGTCCATTCTGAGCTTCAGCTCTGGCAGTGCATTTTTTTGGCTCTGGCTAATAAGAGTCCTTTAAATTCTTCACCACAAATGTCCACTACCAATGCAGTAACAAAAGCAGTGGAAACATTAAGAGTTATGAATTCTTATTCTCCCCACGGCTTCACACCACATAACGATTGTGGGTGGTTTTCAGCCCTCATATCCCTGTGAGCATACTCATTAGGAAAGCGATGTTTTATCTTGCACTCAGCAAGGTGATGGACAGTTGCTCAGCAAACACGGTGCTTCCACGATTCCCTCAGAAACTTCCCACTTATGTGAAGTTCACTCCCTTCTAACATCACAGCTTCAGTGAGATGAATGGAGATAAAATGTGGAACTTGGTGCGACTATTTGATTTCTTAAGATGTCATTCTTCCTGTTTTCCTTTCCCTTACTTTTTCACTCTGTGGTAAACAGTTATTTCAAACACATAAGCCTGGTGAAATGCTATTGATTTCAGGACTGAGAGATAATGAGAGAGGCCTCTTTCTATATTCTCTGGAGCTGAACAACAAGAGTAAAATGTATTTACCTGGAAAATAGTTAAATTCAAGAAACTTCCTTAGCGATCAGGGAAATGCAAATCAAGACAACTTTAAGATACCATCTTACACCAGTCAGAATGGCGAAAATCAAAAACACCAATGATAGCCTTTGCTGGAGAGGTTGTGAAGAAAGGGGTACACTCATCCATTGCTAGTGGGAATGCAAACTTGTGCAACCACTCTGGAAAGCAGTGTGGAGGTTTCTCAGGAAATTTGGGATCAACCTACCCATGGACCCAGCAATACCACTCTTGGGAATATACCCAAGAGAGGCCTTATCACACAACAAAAGTATATGCTCTACTATGTTTATAGCAGCATTGTTTGTAATAGCCAGAACCTGGAAACAACCTAGATGCCCTTCAATTGAAGAATGGATGAAGAAAGTATGGAATATATACATATTAGAGTACTACTCAGCAGTAAAAAACAAGGACTTCTTGAAGTTTGCAGGCAAATGGATGGAAATAGAAAACACTATCCTGAGTGAGGTAAGCCAGACCCAAAAAGAGGAACATGGGATGTACTCACTCATATTTGGTTTCTAGCCATAAATAAAGGACATTGAGCCTATAATTCGGGTTCTTAGAGAAGCTAAATAAGAAGGAGAACCCAAAGAAAAACATATAGGCATCCTCCTGAATATTAACCTTCATCAGGCGATGAAAGGAGACAGAGACAGAGACCCACATTGGAGCACCGGACTGAAATCTCAAGGTCCAAATCAGGAGCAGAAGGAGAGAGAGCACAAGCAAGGAACTCAGGACCGCGAGCGGTGCACCCATACACTGAGACAATGGGGATGTTCTATCGGGAACTCACCAAGGCCAACTGGTCTGGGTCTGAAAAAGCCTGGGTTAAAACCGGTCTCGCTGAACATAGTGGACAATGAGGACTACTGAGACCTCAAGAACAATGGCAATGGGTTTTTGATCCTACTGTACCTATTGGTTTCGTGGGAGCCTAGGCAGTTTCGTGGATGCTCACCTTACTAGACCTGGACGGAGGTGGGTGGTCCTTGGACTTCCCACAGGGCAGGGAACCCTGATTGCTCTTTGAGCTGATGAGGGAGGTGGACTTGATTGGGGGAGGGGGAGGGAAAGGGGAGGCAGCGGTGGGGAAATAAAAAAAAGAAACTTTATGTGGAAAAGTTGCTCAGAGCACGGGTAAATTATTGACAAATGTTCTTATTTATTTGCATGTTGTAAATATTCACTCACACATATCAAATATGCATTTTCAACATAACCATAAATGAGTGTACATATATGACAAATGAGCAGAGGATTCATAACTATTCTAGTATGAGTCTCCCTACTCTTCTGGGAAGATTATTTTATGGAGTAGTTGATATTAATGAGTCATATGTTAAAGAATAGTTAGAGTTATTTCATAAAGTTTTAAAAATAAAAATTAATGTGTAATTACTTGTATTTCTCGTAGTTATTTTCCTTTTTATTTTTAGAAACAATTTCTTCAACAATAAGTTCTCATGTGGGCTAGGCCATTTGTTAGTTCATAGTCTAACTAGTTGAGAATAAGCACATGGCTCGATGAAATTTCGAAATAGAATTTTTTAAGGTTGTACTAATATTTTTTGAATTCTAGCCAAAGCTCCTGAAATACAGTGAAACAAATCAGTTCCTCACTGAGGTGGGAGGGTGGCGAGGCAGAACCTTTGCGGAAACAATAGAGTCATCAGCCCATTTCATGCCCCAGTCTAATTCGATGTGTCAGGCCCTAATCAGCTCGGTTTCACAGACCTCTGCTCCATAAAAGCACGTTTGTTTAACCACAATCTCTGCTTCAGCATGACTGGAGAGGGAAGAATAACGGAGCAAGCCAGGCATAGCTCACAGGGTGTGTTATGGGCACCGAGTGAATCCATCATTTGCTGAAGAGGCAGAGGAGAAGTGACGGGCTCATTCATGCCTCGGAGACATTTTTAGGTCTATTGAAAATTTTAATCTGTGCACTCTGGATGAACCTCCCCAGTCCTTAATTTAGTCCATGTAACTGTGTGTGGAGTCTGTCTGACTCAGATAGGGCCAACTGGCTTCTGTAGGAGGCAACCCCTCCGAGCAGTTTTCTTCTCTAAATTTATTCTGCCTTGAATTTTACACACACACATAAGCTCCATTTACAGGAGGATTTCAGAGTTAATTAAACGCCGAGTTTGTTTCTTTAGAAATTGCCCATGCCTCCAGGGTTAAGGAATAACATTTCGGCAATGACTTTAATTTAGGATTAAGCACAGGGTGTATTTGCTGTGGACATTTTCCTTTTATGAGGACACATCTATAGAGATTGGAAATTTCATCTCTCTTTTAGCATAAAATGTTTTAAAAATAGGTTTTAAAATATGTCAAAAGACGCTACACATCAGCAAATTCAAAATCGCTCTTTTATGTCACAGGACCTGGAAACAGACAAATAGAGTCGGCTGCTGGGAGGGTTGTTGCTTGATGATAAGGCCTTGTTCTGCCTTCTCCCTACAGCTCCCCGGTTTGCGTTCTCTTTGCTCTGATTTTCCGTGCTGATAATCTCAAAAAATAATATTTACAAGTATTTGGATCAATTATATGCCTTAATTTTTATTACAGGATGAGCAAGTCAACAGCACAATGCTTCATCTGACTCCTACAAAACACATTATGGCTGTCTGCGGATATTTCTATTCTTGATTTTCTAAACGGTGAGTCTTTACATGAGGCAAACGGTGAGCAACCAAAAGGGCACAGCAGCCTCACAATGGCCTTTGTAAATTTACTCTGAAATACGGTACTACTATAATTAAATATAGTGCTGTATGAATACAATACCATACTAGCCTGTATAATAAATTTAACACTGTCCATTTTTTCATTGAAATCATGGAGCATTTGTGTCAAAAACATTACATTTTGAAAAAAATCAATATCTTAGGTCATAGAATTGTAGAAAAATCAGGAAATATACTTTAAATAGGATTTAGTAAACACAGAAAAGACAAATGTGCAATTGAAGATGGAAGGACCCCACAACTTCTCTCCGTTTACATGTTTAGTTTAAATTATTAGCGAGGTGCACATGTTCATCTCAATGTGGAATGTTTCTGACCTTTCCTGTGCTTTTTCACTGGCCATAAAGTTTGGAATAAATCAGGAAAGTTTAAATAAGAATAATTACTATAGTATTTGAAGTCGAGATACAATGAGGGAACGTTTGGCATTTTCTGTAGGTCAGATGAGCATATGGATTCCTGGAGGTAAAAAGTTCAATCCATGAGGAAGAACAGAGACACCCAAAGGCCAGAATGGCTACAGTAAAACAAAACAGTCTTGAAGCTGAGTCCAGTAAGCCGCAATCATAAATCTTAGTAAGCAGGGATATTTCAAAATAAAACAAGCGAGGAAGAAAAGTGTGCCCTCCTTCAAAATTTTCAGTTTCCTTAATACTTTAGGAGAAGAAGAAACAGAAATTTTTAAATTTCATGTTTTCATAACATTCATAATCAAATCAAAGATCTAAGCAAAACTTACTATTTACTGAATACAAACTCTATATAATATTTGTGAGAAACCTGGATACCCTACACAAAGTTTAGCAAGATTTTACATCTTGTAAGTACAAAATTTTCTTTATGAAATTGATTCATTACCCAAAGTCTATTATAACAATATATTTTCTAACTTTTACTGTTTGATCTGGGGATTAAAATTAAATAGCCACTCTATCTGCCTCCTCTGTCCAAATCATTGGCCAAGGCTTTAATTCTGCGAACCTATCTATTTCAGTTCTTACAGGTTTTAAGAATGCATTTGCTCCTGGTTTCTATAAAGCACAGATTAGGAAGGGAAATTAAATAAACAGAGGTGATGATCTCAGTGTGAATGAATCAAGGCTAAGCAAAGCATTATAACTTGGAAATGAGTCTTGATGCCTTAGAGGAAGCTGCTATTAAAGTGCTTGACTGTGACGTGAGAAAATGGCACTTCTAGTAGGAACAAGGAAGAAAGCAATAGGCCAAACAGTTCAAAAGGGTTAATTATATAAAGGATTGTTATTTGTAAAATGGAATATAATTTTATAAACATTTGAATGTATGCATATAATTAAATGTTCTTTTAATAATTCCTTATTTTGCTTGCTATTGAAGTATTTAATAATATTTTTAAACTATTGGATTGTGAAGAAACAAGAAACCTTAGCTCATAACAGTTAGAAAGATTTCATTTTACTATTTCTTTTCCTGGTTGACTACTTGCACTCAGTGATGACAGAGATATACAGAGAGAGATCAAAGTAGATGAATATGTAAGATTTCACATGCATGGACACTTGGAATGATGTTCACTTTTACTGGGCAATTAATATATCCACAGATATTCTTCATGACAATTCATGACAAGCTCTTCAAACATTTAACATGTGCACTGCAATTTAGCTGATCAATCAGATCTCTAAGCTTTTACTTTTATATTGAAAGTGAACTCAAGTCATTGCCTTTTTTTAAGAAAGCAGATCCAAAATAAATTTAATTTTATACAAATTTATTTAATAAGATTTTAAAAATTAATACATGAATATATTGACCCTCGATATACATTGTATTTTGAGTGATTATAAAGTTTAACTACTATAAATATTTTATTTATTAATATTTTATTTCATTTGGTTATTAATATTCCAATATATTCATATAAGTTAATATGAACAACTTTTATATTGACAGTCATTTCTCATATATTACAAAAGCTTATCGCTTTGACTTCTTTGACTTTTATGGGGCTTACTCTATTTGTATTTTTGAATATGTATCATTTCAGTTGCATTAAACTTAATATATACAAACTATCACTGTACTTTTACATAAGTGCTTATGAAGGTTTCTCTTCAAATGGTGAAAACACCTCCTTGCATTTGTTTCCTGTTTTCTGCATCATGATTGCTATCTTGTCTCTAATGGACCTGCACGTGTGGTGAAGGGAAGGCAACAGTTTAATCTCACCTTTTAAAATACCTCATGGTATTCAAAAAGTAATGTATTTATTTCATTTTTAACAGTGCTGTCTTAGTATGCCCAAAATTCCTTATAAGCTTGCTTCCACGCCATCACAGTTTCCTTTGTCCAAAAGTCACAAAACTGATTATTGCAGCTCTTGTAAATATAGCTCATTCATAGCCCATGTCCATTACCTGCCTTTGGTCTTTCTGCACTCTCCTAGTTTTAGTATTTCGTGTTCTCTTTATGCTATTCTCTGTATGAAGAAGATAAAGATAATTGCTTTTGTTGCTTTGATTCTTGTCATTGAGTTTTGGTCTTAGTAGTGGTTAAGCATACAACATATATTTGAAGCTGAAATTTAATGTGAGCTGCACAGCATCCATTTGGAACATCTGCTCTAACTGTATAGAGGTTTATTGAGTCATACACACATCGGGTCTAAAAATTTTTATGAATGGAGTTAAATTATTTAATAATACATTTTGTAAAATTTAAAACAGAGTATAGTTTAATATTTGATAGGCATGTTGCCTCCTCTATACTGTTTTTTAAGAGAAGTCTTGTTGAATTCTTGCCCACTATCTCTAAGAAACTTTTGATCGTTCATTTCATTCATCTTGCATCAGATGCATTTTATGGTTTACTTAAGAACCCATGACAGTTAAAAAGCTTATTTTACTTATATCATTCTCTCTCTCTCTCTCTCTCTCTCTCTCTCTCTCTCTCTAACTTTCATGCATTTACTTGGTGCAGGAGAATTGTCTGAATTCTGTCAATTATGTTTTAAATAAATGCTGATTGGCCAGGCAGGAAGTATAGGCAGGAAAACCAGACAGGAAGTAGAAATGATGCAATAATAACAGGAGAATTCTGGGAAGGAGAAAGTTGATTCCTCCCAGTCCTGTGCAGACCACCAAGGAAGCAACATGTGACCTACCCAGCTGAAAAATGTGTTGAGCCATATGGCTAAAATAGATCAAAATAATGGATTAATATAAGCTACAAGAGCTAATAAGTAGCCTGAGGAAATGGGCCAATCAGTTCTATAACTTATGGAGATCTCTGTGTAATTTTCTTTGGGCTTGCCGGCTGTGGGAACTGGGCAGGGCAGAAACCCCAACAAGCAGGTCCCGATCGTGTTACATTTATTTATAGTTTATACAGTGTATTATATATATATACATATATATTACTCTAATATTTTACATATTTAGAATAATGTCTTATTGTAATATTTCTAGGCTTAGACTTTTCAACTAAAATATTTATTTGTCCATATATAGTGCATATTTGTATAATTTATATACACTATAAAGTTAATCTAGATATTTAATATAAGGGTCTATATAATATTTGAGTTTGTATGCCTCTTATTTACAATTATTGTAATCTGGAATTTTTTCTTCATTATTTACCTATTTCTCTTATCTATTAGATAATACCTGTAAAGTTCATTTTTTGTTCCAATATTTGATTGGATTAATTTTGAAAGTTTACTCATGAGATGTCATTTCAGTTCAAGCAGAAATTGCAGCTTTAGGTCAGAGTAACCTAGGTTCATCATTACCATGGCCAAAGAGAGTGATCTAAAGCACTGCGCCAGGCCTCATGAAGTTTTGGCCAAAATTGAGACACTATTTATAAGTATTTTGACAGTCCTGATTCATCTTTGCATTTTATAACACTAGTTATTATTTTGAGAGTATGTGCTTTATGATTTTTATTTTCAGTTACCTACAACTATTTGTACATGCTTTTATTACTTTAACTTCATGGTGTTAAAATCATTTCAGCTGCTCATTTCTTTCCCATGGTTTACATTAATGTCAATCTGAAGCTGACCTAGGAGATATAAACCGCTCCCTTCAATGTTTATTTTGACCAGATCCAATACCTCATTATTGTTATGAGTCTGGGGTAATTTAGAGCTTCACCAGGATGACTTGAATTTTGTTTTCAGCAAAATAGAAACTTCTAACTAAAATAACTCACCATGAAAAAAACAGAGTTATTTCTCTAGGTAAGATCTTGGCTATTGTTTCAAGGATTATAAAAGAACAACAGAAAGTTTTAATTTTGGGAGACAAATTAACTCATATCCTGTCTGGACAAGGTTTGACTTTGTTAAAGATGTTCAGCAGGTACCTCTGCCATCCAAACAAGAAAGCTTTTATACAAAAGCAGAAGATAGCCTGTTTAATTCTGTGACCCATTACCTTGTAAGGATAGCAGAGGCCGTGAAATATTTAACTATAACCAGCAGTTTTTAAAAATCTGCACCAGGAAGTTGTCCCTCTTTGGCAAGTTAGATTTGTTCTAAGTCATTAGCAACTTCCTCATGACTTATGCGAGCTAAAGCAATTTTATTTTCACTGGTCCTTCCAGCACTATAAATTATCCTCTAATGTTTTCCATCACATTTATCTGTAAATTTGAATATTCAGGTTTCTAGATAAAGTTCTGATTGTGCACATATAACAGATAAGTCAGAACTCGTAGATACAGTAAACTTACATTTCTACAAATGTATAATCCATAAAGAAACAGCTTTAATATAGTCTGATGTTTTTCTCTACTTTTCTCTTCTGTGTCCTGTTGTTTATTCTCTGGCTTCAAGACAGGGGTCAGGCAGCTAAAACAAACAGGCTGTGAGGTGTTGAATGAAGAGCTAGAAAGTCAGCCCTGAGGAGGTCGCCTTACAGACATCTGAGTAAGCATCTGTCACGCTAGAGACTGGAATGCATGTCTGATTTCAGAACACTGGAGATGGGGGGCAGAACGCTCAGGAGCAGCACGTGAGAGCAGGGTGCAGCCAACCGTGAAATGGGCTAAGTTTTAACCTTGAGCAGGACAAACAATAATCTCCTTCTAGACAGACTGGGAATTGGTGCTCACGTATGTTTCCCAGGTTGAAGAAAGCTAAAATGGTTTCTTTAAGATTACAGGAAAGGAACAAACAAAGGAAATCCCAACAGCAGGTGTCTCTGGGTGTGGACAAGGATAGTCAACATGTCTGGTGACATATTCAGATAGGAACGGACAGCACTCTCACCTTTTTGAGAAGAGAATAGGACATTAGCAATCAATGATGATAAACTTTCTTTGACTCAGGGTCAAGTTGTGAGATTTTTATTATGCACTCCAGTATTGGTGGTTTCTTAGCCTCGTGTTTGGTGAGAGTATCTGTTCTTAGTGAATAGTGCCTGGAAGAAGTTCAAGTCTTCGAAACCACATGAGCAGATCATCTGATACAATGAGATGAAGGTTCAAATCTTGTAGGAGTGTAGCTTGACTGTTCTTACTATTTTAATAATCATAGTATTATTCATATTTTATAAATTTTCTTCCTCATTTTAGAGGTTAATTTTAAATTAGTACATAATGTGTAGAGTCTTTTTGACCTTTCCATAATCTGAAATAAATTATTAATCTTAAAGAAATATTTTGAGCCATTAATTTGGTCTTTAAAAGTTAACAACCACATTTTCTTGAGATAGGAAATTAGAATTCACCATCGAAAACTTAACTACTTATCTTTTAAAGAAAAATAACTCATGTAATCTGGTAAGTGTGTACACAGTTCACTTAAGATCTTTTACTTTGATTTTACAAGTAAGCATCCCAGAGTGTATAAGAATATGTCTGTGTGCACTGTGATTGAATTAGGAATGGTTTATTCTCACCATATCCAAACTTTTGTATAAATAGAATTTATTGATTTGGATTAGCATCTTTTGGAGGTGTTGGACAGAAAGAGCTCTCCTGCCCTTGATCATTTGTTATTTACCAATTTTCTCACATAAACTGATCATGTCTGAAGACCAGAACTAAAAGGGGATTTGGTATTTGGAGGGATATTTTCCAAATATCTCTATTATTCCTTAACTAAACATTCTGAAAAAATAAAAAAAAACATGTCTTTAAAAAATGAAAGAAATAAAAAAATACTCATGTGGCTAATTCTTAAAGGAAACATAAATTGTGAGATGAAAATTCTATTACTTTTTTTCCATTGGATATTTTCCAACAATATTATTAATGATTTTTGATGATGTTTGCATAGTATTCCTTGTGAAATTATTATATATAGGAAAACTTTAAATTTTAAATTTTTATTGAAAACTGTTTCCTTTCTCAGACATAATATCCCAACAACAGTTTCTCTTCCCTCCACTCCTTCTGTCTCCCTTGTTCCCCAAATCTGCTCTTCCTCCATTTTTCTTCAGAAAAGAGTGGACCTCCAAGAGACAACCAAACATGAAACAACAACAAAAAAAAATGTTTTAAGCAATCTAGCTCGGTCCATTTTTTTTATATTTACTAAATTTATGATTTAAATTTATTGAGTAAAAATGACTAATTTTAATGCAGTTGCTGTTTCAGAAGTAGAATACCCACTGCAAAGGGCACTGGGTCACCTGTTGGAAATACTGGATGCATGCACCAGCTGGTCCACTAACTGGTCATGTCAATGCAAAATTATTCATAGGAGCTAAATACTTAACAATAGTTTCCATTTATTCAGGTTTTTGTGATTAGAATGATAGACTCAAATGACTCTTTAAAATTGTTATAACAAACGTGGCAAATAATTAATATTATTACTAATTGTGTTGTTTTAATGTTAATTCTCTTCAAAGAGTGTTACTACAACCAAGGCATATAAATAACTTATGTCTGAGGGGGCTTCTTCACTTAGTACTTTTTGGGTAAACATGACGTAGGTTGATTGCTACACACAAGGCAAATTAGTCAAATAATCAGCTTCTTAGAGCATTCTAGAAGCTTGTTTCAGAGAGAAGGCATGTGTAATGTAGACAACACACATAAGAAAGAATGCATGAAACAGTGGAACTGGAGTTAAAATACACACACACACACGAATTCTAGAATCTGAAAGCAGCTGTTATCATTCAAGAGACTAGGTCTAGCGGATCGGTTGTTTACCTTGCCTTTGTCCCATTGGATTCTATTGGTTGATTAGCATTTACTGTATACATCTAAAGATTTCTGATGGAGGTGGGTCTTGTAATAATAAAGAAACTGCCTCGGCCCTCATAGGACAGAAAATTAGGTAGGCGGAGTAGACAGAAGAGAATTCTGGGAGAAAGAAGCTTAGGAAGAGTCGCCATGATTCTCCCGCTCCAGACAGACGCAGGTTAAGATCCTCTCTGGTAAGCCAGCTCGTGGGCTACACAGAATATTAGAAATGGGTTAGAACAACATGTAAGAGCTAACCAATAAGAAACTGGAACTAGCCGGGCCAGGCAGTGTTTGAAAGAATACAGTTTCCGTGTAATTATTTCTGGGTATAAACTAGCCATGCGGGCGGCTGGGTGCCGGGGACGCAGCCCCGCCGTCCCTATTTCAACAGATTTCCGATTGGATTTAATGTTAGGAATATTGACAAGGAATCAGAACAGTCATGCATAAATACTGAAGAGAAAGCTACCACAAAGCTTTCTCTAGCAGGTGATGAAACTGGATTTCTCACTTTCCCAGAAAGAAGAATAGAGTCCTTCCATGAGTGAATTTAAACAGCCACTTTACCTTTTTTATGCAGTTATTAGAAAACCTGACATCTTGTTAATACAGTAGGCTCAGGTGAATACGCAGAATTTATTTTCCAGTAAAATTCATTCAAAAACTCCTCATTCTTTTGACGAGGGATGCCCATGCAGTTTCTTATTTTTAAGTCTGAATATTTGTTTATCATATGACATTGAATGTATTCATGGATATTCTAATGTTTTACCTTACAGCCCTGGCCATAGGTTTTTCTCTTCTACATTCTGACCTATCCCAGAGTAAGCAGCGATGGGCAGTGGGTTCCTCACATCATCATCTAGCTCTGCTCAGCTTTTTTAACAGTACCTAGAATAACTCCTTTCTTTCCTCACCTTCCCTCTTAATTTCCCCAGGAATGCACTTTATTCTGGGACTCTCAAAGAGGCAGAGATACTTGGTACACTATTAATTCTTCCAAGACCACTAAATCCCTAGAAGCTCCTACTTTTTGTATTTTGTTTTCATTTAAAGAAAATGCTTTTTAATAGAGTGAATTTTGTCTTGTTGATTTCACCTTCAGTGTTGCCATTACTAGCAGTTAATTTTTCCCCCAGAGAGGAATCAGTAGAGAGAGCGAGAGAGAAAAGAAACTTTTTACAGAAACTTCAAGTAGTGCTGATAAGGTAAAGAGTCGGGACTCACAGACAGAAAGCACCTACACCAGGTTCCCAGGAAAGTTCTTTGGCAAACCTGTGACCCTCCACCAATCAGGTTAAACCACTTCTGACTCCCAGTCTTGGAAAGATCCTGCCTTTGGTTATCAGTCCCATTCCCAAAGTCTACAATGCTGATCTCTGCCAAAGATATTCAACAGGTGATGAAGGAGCTGCCTCCGTTTCCACTGTTGGAACTAGGTGTGTGTTTCTGGATCCACCACTAGGGGCCTGTAAGTGATTTTCCTAGGGTAAGGTTATTTTTACCAGAAAAGCAGATTCCTTCTGTTTGGGACCACATTGTGTGTTCTATATGCATTAGGTGGAATTTTATGAATTTGCGACAGAAACCACATTTCCAACACCCTTTCTCTAGCAAAATGTCAAGTTCAGGGCAGAAAATTATAGCTAGTTACTGAAGCATTGCTTATGCATGGGAAACCAGAGTCAATTTCTTCATTGTGTCCATGGAAGGAAGGCATGTAATACTAGCAGTATTATTTTGCCAAGTTTCAGGACCATAATTCTGAGAGATCTTAAGACTGTACTTTGGATGCTCGAGGAAAGAAACAAAGTCTTAGTTTTATTTTGGATATACTACCCAGCTACAGACGAGTAATTAGACTACATACATTTTCTGTTTCCCTCACAAAACATGACTTTGGGGTTTACATTTTTGTGCTTTTTTCTTAGGTCTAGCTAAATGGCGAGGGGCATATAAAGTTCACTCTGCCCACAGCACTTTGAGCATTTATTTCCCTGTCAGTGGTATTATGTCAGCAACTATGTGTGGGTGGAAAAGGAGGCCCTGCAAGCACTAACCGTCCGTTGATTAAACAACAAGCTGTAAAAATAACATAAATGGGCAAAGAGGCTGTGAACTAATCCCAGCGTTCTAGCTTAAAAAATGAAGTTTTCAATAAAGTTGACAGCATGGCTTGACAATACATAAGTTCTGACCAAATTTGTCACCATCTTAAAATAAACAGTGCTTGCAGAAAGTTAATGGTACATAATGTCTGATCTTTGAGTAGGCTTAAGTCTGGTAACGTGTCCCGTTAAAAAGAATAAAGAGGTGGGGCTATCAAAAGGGAAGTACAAGTCCTTCTATCGGAGTGTTCTTTACAGGAGTATGTGTGAGCAGCTAGCAAATGGGTCCTTTGAAGAGTGGGTTGAGGAGATTCCCAGGAGCAGCTCCTGAAAGCTGGTGTAGCACATACACCGGTGATTCCACTGAGTCATCTCCACGTAGGCTTTTTCCTAGTGTCCTTCCAATCTCTCTGGTAATATTGTGATCTGATTCTCCTATCCAAAATTCTAGGAGCAGAAAACAATATATGAAATGGCCTTCTGAAATAGAGGTTGAAGATGAATGGGGCAGGGCTATTTGATCCTAATGAAACCCTTAATGGAAAAGGAAACTTGATTTTGTATTTTCACTGGGTTGTTATTCTCCATTCATCCATATTTTCTGAAAAAATCAGAACAATATTAGAAGCATATTCATCATATTACTCCTTTGGCTGAAATTATTTAAAAAGTATTATAGTTCCCTGGAAGGTTTATTTCAACTATTTGATTCTCACAGAATAATTTACATACTGGCATAGCTGATGAGGAAAAATGATAGGATAAAATTACTAACAATGTATTTTAGAAGCACCTGGAACAAGATGATATTCTGTATTCCAAATTCTTCAGGCAGTGTTGCTTCAAAAGCATCCACTTTTTAATTAAAGCATCCATAAGTTACTATTCCACTTCATCTCTCTCATCTGTAAGATTACTGTGTATGAACAAAGCACATTTATCAAATAGTATTATAGCTCTAAATAAATATTCTAGAAAGGTTGTGCCTGCTTGTAACATGTTTAAGTTCAGTTTTCAGAATGAAGTCAATTTGTGATAAAAAAATAGCACATTTATTTTTCAACTTTCTTTCCTTGCTTTTTAAAAATTGCTGATGGACATTGGATCCAGGATCTTGTTCACACTAGCAAATTATTCCACTCCTGAACAATGTCTCCAGTCTCCCATTACTCCCTAGTGTAGCATTGTTTCTCTGTGTCTAAACACTGTAAGCACTCTGTTTAAATGAACCTTGCAAAGCTTTTTAGCTGCTTTTTAGATCAATTATGTGAAGAATTTTAAAGGAAAATGCATTGTACCTCTCAAACCAAGAAGGGTTTAAAAATCTAAATTATGTTGGTTCTGAATAATATATGTATATTATATTATATGAAAGACCAATTCTACTTAAATCAATGAAAAAATTTATTATGAAATGTGCTGTGATTTGGTATACCATTAGGAAAAGGAAAGTATAGATTTCATAATGTATGTTTAGGAATAATTTTATACCACACATGTATTGATTACACTAGCTTTCAGAAACTATGGCTTATTTAATATATTCCTAGGGAGATGTGATTTTCGCCTGTGTTGTTTAAAGTCAATAAGTCATCATTTCGCGCACACACACACACACACACACACACACACATATATATATATCAAATGCAGCACATAAAATAGCTTAATCTACACCCAACTATAACTAAAATGCAGCACTATACTTTTACCTTAGGCATGGCTTCTGAAACTCCAGTATTCAGGAAGCTGAGGCAAGAAGAATGCCACAAGTTCAAACCAGTTCGAGAATGTAATGAGTTCAGCCTGGAAAACAAAGTAAATCTCAAGAATCAAGTAAATAGATAAATAAATTAAATTAAAAAATGAAAAAAAGAAACTTGAATTGCAGTTAATTTCAGAATCATGTTGATTTCAGTGGTCAATTAATATGTTTGAGAGTTTGTTGTGAGTGGGTATTAGTGGAGGAGTTAATAGCGATTATGGAAATATAGTGTTAGGAGAAGGATTCCAATGTTGACTAATACATAAAAAGAGAAAATGTAGTCTATAAAAACTAATTATACATCTCAGAAAAACTAAAGGTGAAGCATCAGATATTAGAGAGGGAGTTAAAATTTAATATGGTTTGATATATCAACTCAGAATACGAGGACTTACTGCAAGACATTTCTTTAGATTTTCTTTTTTATGGTTTCATTGGGCTGTAAATAACAAAAAATGTATGCTCTTAACACACTTGTTCATGTGCTGTACATACATGGATATTTAATAATAGGTGATTCAGCTATTTTTCTATCAATCATACAAATGTGATTATTGCTGTTTCTGAACAAAAAATACCTGTATTAGTTGCTTTTCTGGTTGGTGTTACCAAATACCTGAGCAGAAGCAGCTTAAAGGAGTCTTCATTTGGTTTCTAACTTTGAAATCTCTCTCTGAAGAATACCTATGCTTAGGTCTTTCGCTGTGTCTAAAATCCTTGCAGCATCATAATATAATACATATGCATATACATTCATGCATATTTAGAGAGAGAAATATTCTTTTAGGAATGAAATAAATTTAAATGATGCCCTTCTGGTTTAAGGATGTGAAAATAGATCACAGCACACTGACCAGTTCCTTTCAAGATACAAACACGTGAGGAAAATTCCAATGAGCATGCCAAGGCCGCTGAACCAAAGTCCATGGGATTGGGTGTAGATCCCCTTCTCTCTTGTAGATCTGGTAATCATCTCTCTGTTTCTCTATTGAAACAAAACCATTTGTGTACTTCCTTCTGAAAAAAAAAATGAAATAGCACATCCTTTTGCCTACAGTGTCACTGAAAAAAGTTAATAATTTACAGTACTTTTAATTTGAAAGCCCGATTTTATTTATCGCTATGTAAAATATATTTTGTTTTCAAAATAAATTTTGATGGATTTCTTTGCAAATAGTGGACTATTTTAAAAGAAATTATATTTTTATTACTTCAGCTTCTGTACAGATAGGTTAGGTTACCTTGGTGACACCAGGTTCACATAGCTTTCTAAGGAATTTGAGTCTCTAGGTGAGATAATGAAGAATTTATTCACTTTATCATAAATAGTTTCATCATTTACCAGAAGAAAAGTGCAAGGAACAAAAAAATAAGGGCTATCACAAAGTTTAACGTGTGAAAGTGGCAAAATTATCACTAGAGTGTCTTATTGTTGGGGACACTGCCTTTACTTCTTGTCTAGACATGGTTTTATAGATCTGAGATAAAAAGGTATTAGGTTCATGTGTTAAGACCTTTCAGCTATCTGACTTTATCAGTATGTTCTCTGGTTCCTCTTATCTTCAGCTTAGAAAACACTTCCAGGAAAGACATGTTAGGCTAAAGAAGGATTACTAACTGAACTTCTTTCAATTCTTTCATTTTTGGAAAAAAAAATCCTGAAAACATGTATTGCTTTCTGAAATTAGATTGAGAGTGAACTCAAAGAAGACTGCCCTTTAACACCAGGGAGTGGAAACATGCTCAAAGCGCAGCCCTCTATAACAGTACGGAGGACTCCATCTCTCCTGGGCCACAGGCGTGTGCAACTGTATGTCACATCATTTACTGGGTCCCACTTTATGAGCTCTGACAGGAGGAGCCTGGGTAAATCGGCATCTGCACAAGTATGAATGGAAGATGAGAATGGAATCTGAAGACCTAATGCCGCTGCAGCAAATTACAGCCAATGAAACATTTACATCTACTTGTGAAAAAGCTGGACATACTTCTAAACTATGCAGTCCATATATTATCAGCTCAGCATCTGAAATGATATGTATTGTTTCCTCTAACATAGGTTTGCTTTGAATTCTGTGACAACACAGATGTGGGCTGAAGTTATGTCTTTGGAATAAATATATAAAACTTAAAATACAATGAATAATGCAACAACTTTCCATACTATGAATATTTAAGATTTATGTTAACAGCTGCAATAACAATGTTACTTTTGTATTTCATCATGTCTTTTGAAGTGAAGTAAGGTAGTCAATTCCTGTCTAGTATGAAGTGAATAACATTTTCATTAAAAAAAATTGGCTACTTATCAGTTTGGGTGCTTAAAATGTGGAAAAGTCAAAAATGTACATGTCACTGAAAGTTTCCTGTGGAAGTAAGTGTTTTAACAGGATACGGAATGAACAGTCAGCGCTAAATAAGGCCGGGTGGAGCTTAACAATTCCCCATTACATTAGATTCCAGGCTAGGTCAGGGAACACTGGAAATAAAACCTAATTATTCTCAATTGAAAATTTCAGTGTCACCCTCACAGTCTGACCTACTTTGGAAGCTCTTTAAGTGTCTGCTGCAATGAGGAGCAGGTGACAGAAACTGTTTGTGAAAGCATTCGGCTGTGGAGCAGTGCAGCCCAGTGACGATGAGAAAGCCAGTGTACTGCAGGGCATCTGAAAGAATGAGTGGAGATCTGTCATTGGATAAATCTCTCTTTAGGATGTGGACTGAAGGCATCTTGCCCTATTCAGTATGGTATTTAAAAGTACAATTAAATGGGCCAATTAACCTAGGAATTGAATTATATACTTCACTAATCTCACAATTTAAGTACACCTTCAAACCATGGGGTTTTGTGTAAAGGTTTTTTTCCCTCTCTTTAGCTCATAGCAACATAATTTTAATGAAACATATGTCATATTATACATCAATTTATCTGCCGATATTAGCAAAAATTAAACACCATTTCTTCAAATCCCTTAGTGCATTACCAATGATTCTCAGTATTTGTTGCTGTTATTTAACTATGACCAAGTAAATCCATATTGAAGGAGTTCTCATATTGTTCTAGTTTTGTAAAAATGCATTATATTGGGAATATTTGTTACCATGAATTCCGTAATTAAATTAAATGTGCATATTATTCCTGTATCCATTTTTGATCCTCTTCAGGGCATATTTGATTTATTATAATGAATAATAATAGGTAAGTATGCCTACCATTAAGTAAGATCTTGGGGTTTATCTATAAAAAAATCAGTTTATTCCCTGTATAAAGATTATTTAATTGGCTCTGTGTGCGTTTGCATATGGTTCTTAAATTACTACATATAAATAGCAGTGCTCATTAAGAAACTATGGATGACAAGTGATAGAACAATTTCTAATTTGATGCACTGTCTGCAGAACCTCCTGGTCTTGACTCTTGTTCTTCCAGTCTTCTGTCTTGAACTGACAATCTAAGCACATATTTTCAAGCCTTTCTTAAGACTATATTTCCTAGAACTCTCTCTAACACTTGCAAACTTTAACTATCATCTTCATTGAAAGGCTCCCCTAATTGGTGACACCCAGTTCTAGTTCCCTGCTTTAATTTGTAACCTACTTGAATGACACCTGGTTCATAATTGCAACTGCTTGATAGACAATGTCAGTTCACTTAGTCATTCATTCATTTCTACATTTTTTTAATTCAGGCACTAAAACTTCTTTTCTCTTATCTCAGGGATAATGACCTAGAAATCTAATAAGACAAGAAAAATAAAGAAGATAAAAATGGAAAACCACAAAAATAATAAATAATACCCTGTATTGAGAGAGTTAATTAGAAATATTGGTGTTGATAACATCAATCATAATAAAATTTGTAGTAATTCTATAAGAATTTGTAAATGGAATTGGTACATTTTGTTGGCAGAATGAAGAATTGCTTTTTGAAGGAAGAGAAAAACTTAGTGTGGTATGTTAGTATTGGTTCATAATCTCTCAGGACCTAAGGTAAGGTAGCTTCAGTGTCAATGTGGTAACTGTGCTGAAAGGTAGGGAAGAAGAAAACAGTATTTCAGAGAAGCACAGTTTCAAGTGAAGATAAATCATGCAATCTTTTGATAGTAGGTAGTTTGCATAAGTGGTGAGTCTCTGCTATAATGAACTATAACTGAAGATCTCTATGCTAGTCTGTGCTGATCTTCTCTTCTCGCTATACATGGGTAAAAAACAGATACTGTGAATTTGATTTAACTGAGGCTGACGAGACAGAGTTTATCCTGTATAAGGAGAGAAGTGTTATTTATTTCTTCAATATATTTTATAGTGTTTTTATTCCATCTTGTTTAAAATTTAAGAAAACTTTAATGACAACTTTTCTTATAATCATTAGTGACTGTCAAGTAGGTTCAACAGGCAAAAATTCTTGAGTTCTATCCTAGAAGTCCACTCAATGAAAAGAGAGGACTGACCCCCACAAGCTGTCCTCTGATTTCCACATTATGCCTGGCATGGTCTTGTGTATACACACAAACACATACTAACACAAAATAAATAAGAGTGTAAACAACACCAATAACAACAAGAATATATTGGAGAACCATGTCTGGTCAACTAGGTCTTGAAAATTTTGGGATTGAAATTACGTTTCTAGAGAAAAATAGTTGTGGGACTCAGTTTACCTGGCTAGAGTCCACCACACCATTAAATTTGAAAGAAGGAACCAGAAACTGATAATGTAGCATCAGTGGTGTATAAAATGCTGTGCACTCTCTTGCAGATTTTAATATAAAATCCTGATAAGAATAGGTAGAAATTACTTGATCTTTGAGTATTGGGGGTGGGGGAGAATGAGCAGTGCAGTGTTGGTAGGTAGCAGCAACTTCTTGCTAAATTTGCTTAAACTTTCTACACACTATACAGACCCTTATGGAAATTCCAAAGCAAAACAGTACTAGTGAAACCAGGACCTATGTGAGCAGGATAAGAACAATCACAGCCTGAGGACATGGGCTGGCCATTTTTAACAAATAACTGTGAATATGTTAGGAAAAAGAAGGGAAAAAATCAGTTAAGTATGTATTCCAATTGCTTATCTCTTAAAAAATACATTACCTCAAAATAACAAAAGGAAGAGAAAATCTAAGGTTGACTCTGCCATTTAATTGGAAGCAATTTTAGAATATATTACATTACAGAATCACAGAATGAAACTTGCTTTGATTATAACATATGCTAAGTAAGTTTGGTGGTTGAGGATTACTCAGAAGACTACATCTTATTTTACTGATACTTGCAATATTGAAACTTATTGCTATCATTTTTATGATGAATAATATTGAACTTATATTTTTATTTTCTATAATTAATTTGATTCTTTATCTACAATATACACAAATGTGTGATAATAAATGTGTAGGCAGGATCCCACTTTTCTTGAATTTGATACATGCACTCTTCAGACTAGTGGTGAAAATACAAATTGGTTGACTAGCAAATCTTTGTCCTATGTATGGAAGGTGAAATAGGTCACAATTCACTATAGTCAGACCATTAAGAGCTTGTTCGAAGAATAATAGTCTAAACTTGCAAACTTCAGATGTAAGAGTTTTTGTGTTTATATGAAATTTTGGAGCAAGACATTTATTAAGGCATTTAATGAGCTAAATTTAAAGTAACAACAAGCATAATGGTACCATGGAGCCAAATAAAAACACCCCAAGGATAACAACCTGCAGAATTCAAAAACATTTGCAATATTAATGTATTTGATTTAATAATCTTTTCACTCAGCCTATTACTAGACTGTAAATGTTCAATATTCAGCATCATATTTCTGTAAATAAAATGATTCTCTGTCACATACTTCATTTTATATAAAATAAATGCAATAAAGAGCTTAGATTTTGCTATTAAGAGCAACCACGTTTCCATTCACTATGGATAAACCCATTGCTGTGCAGAAACCATTTTCTTTGCCACTGAATTCGAGAAGATGTTTTTAGATGCTTGTTTGTCAGTGAAATTCAGCACCTCAGAATAATGGTCTTTAAGACGAAGGTACACCTAGGATACAAGACACTAGATAGATATCTTAAGACACACACCACAACACAACGTGCGCGTGCACAGCTCACTAAAATCATGTATGTACTCTTTCATTAGGGACAGATTGCTGTGAAAAGAATAATAAGAGATTGGCACTAAGTGAGCATGCAACTGACCTACCACAATGTTTCTGCAACCTCTACATAATCTGCTTTTTCCCCTCCCTCCTTCTGTTTCACAGAATCACCACTCTTTCTCTGTCCTCATTTTTCCACAATATAATGGATATGCAACAATGAATTTTAAGATATTTGAGAAAAAAAGGTTTTATTTCTGAAAGGCAGTATATATATTTGATATTTCAAAAACATTCTTTTCCCATATCTATGATAAATACATATACAAATAATTGCTGTATTTAAGTTTCAAAATGACCCTCTGCTATTCTTATGTAAACCGTCAGAAAAAATGTGTCTTACATCTAGTAGTTAAATAAATATGGTAGTTAAAACTAAAATCAAATTGAAAACATAATTTAGATTATTAAGAATATTGCT
The DNA here is from genome assembly GCF_014885135.2 of Alexandromys fortis. Lineage (NCBI taxonomy): Eukaryota > Metazoa > Chordata > Mammalia > Rodentia > Cricetidae > Alexandromys > Alexandromys fortis. Next base: position 33,861,011 of record NW_026067909.1, on the reverse strand, counting down.
TTGACCTTGCTAACCATAATTTTTCACTTTTTTAAACTCTCCGGGACTTTTTCTGCCTTTTGTAGTGTGAAGTGAAGGAGAGTCTAGATTAGGCTCGGTAGTGGTTTTGGTGACGAGCATAAAGCAAAGTCGAAATCAGTTTTCTCTTTTAAATTAGAGAAGTAATAAAATTAATTGATCTAATTACTTCAAGTATGTTATAAATGTAATTTATCTGAAAATGTCATTTAAATAATGGCTTGAAACTTTTAATTATAACGAATATGAGATAATTGGCAGACAACTAGGTATTATCCATGTTGGCTATGCTCATACTGGTATTATCTGCTTAAAATTTCTGAAATACAAAAGATCATAGAGGTGTGTATGAAGGTACCTGAAACACCTTATTAGATCCATAATTTTCAGTATTTGCACAGACTCAAGCAAATGACCTTAAAAATTAAAATTATAGTTCTTTTTGCCAAGAGTTCTTGGTGCAATATCACCCAAAATCTCACAGTTGGTCTGTATGACTTAGCTTGCAGTTCCTTTACTGGGAACAAACGTAAAACTGAACAATGTGTAAGATTTCATGAGTCAGAGGAGAATGAGGGAGCATGGAACGCAACCCAAGCTCACTTTAAAAGTGTCCTTGTGACCTTGATTGTAATAAAATTTGAGAGTGTCGTTGATGCTAAATTAGTATCCTTATCAAAACCTCTTCAGCTTCTGGTTTCACCTTTCACACAGAGAACTGGCAGGTGTGCTCTGAAGTCATTAGCAGCCTCTCCTCCTGACTCCAGTCTTCCCTCTCTTTCATCCACCCTTTTCTGGAATTCTCACCGTATACACGTATATCTTCTGTCCTCTTTCCCCAAACCTTGCAAATATTTCTAAGAGGCCTTGACCAACTCATGAGAATATGTACTCGAGCCGAGTAGCCTCCATCTATCAGAAACATTCCTACTCAAAGTGGGTTGCAATTCAGGGAGACACTGCTTCCTTAAGGTAGAAAGTGGAGAGGCAGGATTGAAGAATCGTTCGTTTGAAGGCTTTTTTAAGGCTGTTTGAACGTATCCTATACTAAGCGAGGGAAATGTAATGACAAGTAATTTTTTAAAAAAAAATCAGAGGAATGTGCACCATTTGAAAAGTCAGAATTGAAATCAAACGTACTTAAGTGAGTCTGCCCGTGTCTGTGGTAGAATTAATTCTTCAGACATTCCTCTTTGATCAAAGGAAAGCAGATTGCATTTACCTCTCGTGGAGTGAACATATTCCCCCAAATGTTCAATTCCCTTTTGATTCTGCTCTTAGAGTTTATAGAAATGCCTATAGAAACAGGATTCTATAAAGGAAGCTCTATCTATGAACCAGAATGTCAAGCTGATAAAATAGAAGATACTTTAAAATTTTCAATTCTACTATCCAAAACCAGACACACTCTCTTTTACAAAACTTACCTTGCAGAAAAAAAGATGAACCAGTAAAGCCATAATTTAAAGGCTATTTTGTATATTAGCATACATTTATGACAGTAAAATTCAGGGACCTCCTGAGAGGTAACATCCTTCATTACCCAGTACAATACCCCTAGCTTACCTGCTAGTCCTGCAAAAGAGACATCTATGCTCATTCAGTCTATGTAAGATGTCTTATTTTTATGATATTACCTTAATCTCCATATTTCCATTGCTCCTCTAAAAATCAGAAATTCCAAATTTGTTTGTGTCCAAACTTTTCTATATTTTTTATCCACCATGCAGTAACAGAGTTTATAACAATTTTGGGTCATTAACACAATTCCTGGTAGAAATTAGGCACTCTATAACTACTTGTAAATTGAATAAATTATATATTCAAACATGCTGTACTATTAATTAATCAGAATTATATTTTGTTTGTTGAGAGATATGCCTTAAAGGTTACTAAGGTCCTAACATGTCTTATTGCTTGAAAATGGCAAAAGGTCCTGGTCTTCTTATATCTTGGAATTTACCAGGTTATTTATATTAAAATGACCTTTGATGCTGAAATAACAACTCCTTTGAAAACTGCAATAGGTCCAGACATTGCTAGCAAAATAAAGGGTAGATTTGTCAAGTCTTTTATTCTTCATTTGTGGCATCAATCCAGCATCTAGAACAGTATCCATCTAAGCCCATCTGCAATAAAAAGCTACTAGCCATATGGCTTATTTAACGTAGTTCATTCTAACCAAAGTGTTCTGAATCCATGAAACAACATGCAACTAATTCATTAGACTGTAAGTGGAGTAAAATCAAATAGTAGTTATTCAGAGGAAATACTATATAAAACTTAATAAACCTTGGGTTTCATAAGATAATAGCTTAAGAATTAACCTCACATATTTTCTCATTTAAATTTCTTATAACATGCATCATTACTAGTGATAATAATACTACATTTATCATTTTTTCTATGAAAAATAAGGAAAGACTAAATTGTCCATTTAGTACTATAATTAGTATCCTCACCAAAATTCAGTATAATATGGTGATAACTCAACAGCTCAATTACTTTGCTTGCATTTCCTTAGGACAATATCCCCTTTTAATTTTTATAATATGGCAGTAAATTTAAATAAGAATGTTTTTAGCAAAATAACAAAAGTAGATTCCCTCTAAGGACATATTACCTAGCTAACCATGGTTTCTAGATTAGGTTTCCACACTCAAGTTTGAGATCACCCCCTCCCATCCGGCAGGGCCTAAATCCATTCAAAACCATGTGGTTATGCCCATAACATACATGCCATTATTAAAATAGTAAGTATATCTTTCCAGGCTTTTCTTAACCTTACTTCACAGAGTCACAGATAGGATAAGAATGTTGTTGGATTTTTCTATTCCCTCTAGTCTACATAACATCTTCTGGTTCTCTGAAAGCTAGACAACAGAGAGGATGCTCTATGTCTGGTAGCTTTATTTTTCCATGTCCTGTGACACCAGAACATGGCACTGAGACTGATACTGACTTTAGTCAATAGAGTGCATCTATGTCACTGTTCTGATTGTAGTCATTCCTACAATCCCCAAGTGACAATACATAGCACATGGATATCGCCTGTTTTATTCCACATAACTCCAGAGCATTTGAGTTTATCTGCAAACAAAAGATTAAAAACAAATGTATAGGAAGATGAGGTGAGAGGCAGTAGAAGAGTGGGGACAAAGACATTGTAGGAATACAACTGTGAGAGCTGCTTGAACAAGTGAAGTTTATTAATTAAAATAACAATCCAAATGTATAATCAATCAATAGGAATAGAAATAATATACCTTGGTGAGGAATATGTGTATCTTTATGTATATCATCTTGATTTTATAATTTGTCAAGTTTTCTTGAAAGTTTTCTTTGGACAAGTCTCATGAGCAATTGCTCTATAGATTATTTCCACTACCTATTGTAAAAAGTTGGTGAAATGTAAATGCTAGGTGCATTTAAAAGCTTTCTAGGCTCAGGCTTTTCTATGTCTTTCACAGTTGTCTCATGTTAGCTTGATTTGGTGACTTACGTGGGCTGTTATTTTTAGGTACACAACTTCCTTTTGTTTCTTACCAAGTATGTCAGCCTATTTTTAAAAGCATTGACTTCCTCTACTTCTACATGTGCTTATTCAAGTATTAAAAAAAAAAACAACAGGGACTGCTGACTAATCATGGACATTTATAATTATGGATGAAAAATTCAGATATTTGTGGTAGATATTCAAAAAGGAAGATTCTCTTCTAGCTGAAGTGAGGTATTTTAGGTTCCCTCCAGTATAGTTTAATGCATATAATTGACCTTTTACGGGTTGTTTAAGAAAGATATTTTGACAAAACTCTTACCTTTGTTTTGGGGATCATAATCCTGACAATCTTTTAATCTTACCAACTTTGATTGATTCTGTTCACAGACTGACAGGTACTACTCTACCTGTTTAGATATTTCTCATGGTTTCTCGTCACTATGGGTCTGCTCTAATTCATACTGGACAAACCTGAAATAGATTAATGACAAAATAGCAAACTCATATGGACATGAAGACAATGAGAGGCTAGATGAAGAAACATGAGGAGAGTTATCCATTTTTCCCTACGGAGTGATTCTGGTATACATATGGCTTTCAAAGCACTGGGTACTATTCTATAGAAATCCATTATTCTTCACTGATACCCTATAAATCATAAGAACTTCTACCCTCTTATCATGTTAGAGGTTACAAAAGAAGAAAAAGAAAAGTAACTCTCCTTAAGTTATCCATCCTTTATATAATATAACAGAGGTCTGGACATGGGAAAACAGACTTCAGAATGATTATAGATAATCTCCCCAGTATTCTGTCTGCTGTTGCATTATATTCTCATTATTTATTTAGCATTGCTAGAGATCATATGGCAAGCCTTGGATCTAGCACTTTTTATATGACAAAAACACTCCACTGCTTAGATACATCTCTAAATTACATTATTTTACATACATACAAATAAAGACAATGGGTATCAAGTAAGTTAAAGTATTATTAGACCATTTTCAGGGAAATTAATTTAGAGTTGTTGTTTTGTGAAACAGGTCAATAAGTTTAATAAACCATTTCAAAATAAAAGGAGGTATTTGTAATACTTAATATTTATATAAAATATTAAGTTGTTCTGTCCATAAATTAGGAATGATTATGGATGAACTAACTGCATGATAACTTATATTAACAAACTTATACTACTTTAGAATAAAACAAATTGAAACAAAATATACTTTTATACTGTGTATTTTTCATATGTGTTCAAACTAAGTAATGATCTTTCATTGAGGGTAGTATATTCATTTGATATCATTGGTTCCAAGATACGTGTATTACCAAATTTTAATCTTAGTACAGAAGTCACTGTGCCATACATAGTTTAATAAATTATTTTCTTTGATGAAGATAGTTGAGCCCATGTTTCATATGTTTATCTTGTTTTATTATATCCACAGTACTATTTAAAGGTCTGAATGACAAAGGTTTCTCAGTTAGTAGATTTCTGTCATTTCTTAAAGATCATATCTAAGAGGAAATCACATAGTGCAGTAAGCTATAAAGAGTAGGAAAGAAAGTGACTTGAGCATTTTGAAAACTCTGCATTTGTCTGTGAATTCCAGTTCTTATTAAGTTTTAAGTTATTTTTTTTAATTTGATAGCCTAATATTTGAGCACGGTATTTACATCATCTGTTCCCTTTCCTTTCCATTCAGCCCTCTCAAATCCATTCTCTCTTCTTCTTTAATTAGCATGGCTGCACGCATAATACACACCCTGTATATGCATCCGTACAACCTGCCGAGTTCATTTGTTGATGGTCTTATGTGAAGATATTTAGACCTGATCACTTGGCATTAGATAACCTTTCAGGTGGCTCACTCTGGAGAAGACTAATTGTCTCTTTCCACAGTAACTGATGTGTGTATCTTATTATGTAGGTGGTATAGGTCTTGTGAGATATTCTCCCTTCATGTTGGCATGTCACCTGGTGTTGTCACTCTGCTGGTCTTGTCTATGTGACCACGTTGTTGAAATTTGATTCTGCTTTCTTATATTTAAGAAGAGAAGAAAACAGAAAGTGCCTTCTATCCACTTCTTTTCTTGTACTTTTCGAGAACTCAAGAACAATGGCAATGGGTTTCTGATCCTACTGCACATATTGGCTTTGTGGGAGCCTAGGCAGTTTGGATGCTCACCTTACTAGACCTGATGGAGGTGGGTGGTCCTTGGACTTCCCACAGGGCAGGGAACCCTGATTGCTCTTTGGGCTGATGAGGGAGGGTGACTGGATTGAGGGAGGGGAAGGGAAATGGGAGGCGGCGGTGGGGATGAGACAGTAATCTTTAATAAATACATAAATAATTAAAAAACTAATATCATTTTTCTTCCAATGCTAAAACATACAATTCACAATTTAGTTTTAAATTGTTCACCTATGAGGTTAAACTAACCAGTTTTTGTGCAGTTATAACCCATGTATGCCAAAGCAGTGTTAGAACTGACAGCAGAGTGTCAGGGAGAGAAGAGACTGAGAAAGATGCTGGTTTTAGCATTATTCTTTGCATCTATATTGGCTTAATGTGTGCTTTTAAATTAATACCACTATTAAAATAATGGAACCCTGGGTTTTTTAAGTGTGCTATTTTAATGAATTACAAATGACATACTTGACCCTAAGGAAAGACTCATTGGTAATGAGATGCCATCCATGCCTGACTAAGCTACCTATTTCTGCATTAATTGATGAGAATTTTCATTACTTTGAGTGTCTTAAGATGCATCTGATTTAATTTCAAATCAAGAGAACTTGTCAGAATCTTAAAAATATAGGCTTACAAAGAACTCTGTCAGTAGCAATTGTTCAAATTATGCACTGTCACTAATTAACACTTCCTCAGTGTGGTGAAGATCAAAGAAAAATCTTGCCTTAGCTACTGTGCTTTTCCAGGAGTGAGGTAATACCTATCCTCTAAGCAAGGACATGCTTAATAAAACATGTTTTGCTTCTTTAAAAAATAAGAAAAGGTCTAGAGGGAATTCAGAGAACCTCCAGAGACGCTTAAGAATTTAAAGGACCATGTGTTCCTTTCTCAAGGTATGGTAAGTGTGAGGGTGAACATATGGATTATCCATTTTTAAAGGTCGAGATGATTAAACATAGACAATTTCTTGTGACTCAAACTATGGTTTGAGTAATAAACTAAATTTTATAAAATTACTTTCCTCCGTGTCTTGTGCTTCAGCTTAAGACTTTAAGGTTTTCAAAAAAAAGGTCTCGGGAAAATAAAAATAATTTCCAGACAATAGTCTCTGAAAAATCATGATACTGTATGTTCCCCACAAAATAAAAAGATGACTGCCCTTTTTCAGCAATAACATTATTTAAATAAAGAATCTTTCTGTAATGTAGGGTTAACCCACCTAAACAGATATCTACTAGTTTATTGACAACATCAACATAGCTAAACTTTAAGACTAATCCCTTTCCAAAACTACAAATAATTTTAGTTTAACTATTTAATATTTTATTTAAATATTGTAAAGGAACAACCCCAATACCTTAAGTGAACATAGATATTGTTTAATTTTTTATTTCATAACTTTAGCTATATATTCATTTATTTATATATTTGGCATTGCTACTTTTAGTTATTTATTCATTTCATTGTTTGGAGATTTATGATTGGTTTAATTAAATGCTAAATGGTCAATAGCCATTTATAGTTATTGTTATAGAAGGGACTTCTAGACAGAGAGGGTCCTGGGAAGAAGAGAGGTAGAATCCAGGAGGAACAGAGTAAGCAGGATGTGCAGGAGGAGAAGTAACAGCCACAAGCCACGTGACAAAATGTAGATGAGTCAGTTTAAGTTATGAGTTGGTTAGGACAAAATATAAGCTATAGGATGAGCTTTAAAAATTAATATTCAGTTTCTTTTTATTGTTTGGGAACTGGTACTACAGAAAAAGATTTGTTACAAGTGATATTCAATGTGGGGGCACATATTTCCTCATAGGACCAGAAAAAAGCTTAAAAAAATGTTCCAAGCACACAAACACAGAAACAAACAAGGCCATGGTACATACAAAGATTTAGATCCCAGTTATTGCTTGCAGTTTTTACCCGGCAATCATCATGTGTTTAGCCATGCAGTGGGTTTAAGGCTTGACTCACACATTCAGAGGTGTTTCTTTAAATAGATACAGTTAAAAAAAAGGGGGGGTATAGACAGCCAAAGAAAAACTAAATAGTTTAAAACAATAAAGTCCTTAAAGAAAATATAAAGCATATAAAAGTAATATAAAAGAAAAAGCCACGTAAGAACAAAAAATACAAAGTGAATCTGGATCCTATATAGGGTTTTATTTACTTTGGATGTTTTGAATACCGATGAAATAATAATAATTTCTCTAGAAGTGCTGAATGCAAACAGACTGTGTATTCTAAATGTAATTCTTACTTGATACTTGTTTTTGTTGTTCATAGGTTTACTATTTTACAGCTAAGACCTTTTCCTTTTAGTTTTGACATAAAAGAGTAAATATTGTAAAATGTTTGAATATACTATGTAAAGATATGACACTGTGATTAGCTAAATTGAAAAGTAAATGGCCAATAGTTAGGAGGTATAGTCAGGACTTTCAGACAGAGAGAACTCTGAGAAGAAAAGAGGAGAGTCAGATCAAACAGGATATATAAGAGGAGAGGTAACAGACATGAACCGTGTTGCAGAATATAGATTAATATAAATAGGTCACTTTAAGTTACAAGAGTTAGTTAAGAACAATTCTAAGCTACGTGCAGGACTTTGATAATTAATAATAAGTCTCTGTCATTATTTGTGATCTGGCAGAGAAAAACTTGCTACATTTCATTTTGAATTCTGAAATCAAATATTAAAATAGCTGTGTAGCTTGATATAAAAATTATGAAAGTTCTATCGTGTACTGGCACATGAGTAATTATTTACTAATTAGTTACTCATTTTTGAAATAATTTTTGTATACTATACTACAAACTGTTCCTTTGAAAATATACTTATTTATTATGTCAGTGTTTTATGGGTCCTTTTTCTTCAGTAAGAAAGCTAGGAGTTGAATGTATTTAGTTATACTATTCTGTACATTTGAATGAAAGTTTCCACATTGCAATATTTTCTATTATTTTAAAAACAAAACTGAAGACTAAAGTAATTTAAGTGCCTGTTTATTTTAAAAATTGATTTTAGACATTAAGAAAACCTTTTGATCCGCGACGACTGCCTTAGGCGGTATGATGCAACGCCTCAGTCAAGGAAGCCCTGTGTGCACATTGAGGTGACCAGGCGGCGGTGGTGCGGTGTCGATGTCCTCGGAGGTGATCAGGGCGACTGCAGGGATGGTACTCGCAGAGCTGTATGTCTCTGACTGAGAAGGAAATGATGCAACAGGGGATGGAACCAAGGAGAAGCCATTTAAAACCGGCCTGAAGGCTTTGATGACAGTCGGGAAGGAGCCGTTTCCCACCATTTATGTGGATTCACAAAAGGAAAATGAGAGGTGGGATGTCATTTCTAAGTCACAGATGAAGAACATTAAAAAGATGTGGCACAGAGAACAGATGAAGAATGACTCTCGGGAGAAGAAAGAGGCAGAAGATAACTTACGAAGAGAAAAGAACCTGGAGGAAGCAAAGAAAATTATCATTAAAAATGACCCAAGCCTGCCAGAGCCAGCCTGTGTAAAGATTTGTGCATTAGAAGGATATAGAGGCCAAAGAGTGAAGGTGTTTGGCTGGGTCCACAGGTTGCGTAGGCAAGGAAAGAATTTGATGTTTCTGGTGTTGCGAGATGTTACGGGCTACATGCAGTGTGTCTTGTCAGATGACTTGTGCCAGTGTTACAATGGAGTAGTCTTGTCCACTGAGAGCAGTGTGGCGGTATACGGAACACTAAACCTGACTCCAAAGGGCAAGCAGGCTCCGGGAGGCCACGAGCTGAGCTGTGACTTCTGGGAACTGGTGGGGCTGGCCCCAGCTGGAGGGGCTGATAACCTGATCAACGAGGAGTCTGATGTCGATGTCCAGCTCAACAACCGGCACATGATGATCCGCGGAGAGAACATGTCCAAAATCTTGAAGGCACGGTCCATGATCACCAGGTGCTTTAGGGATCACTTCTTCAACAGGGGCTACTGTGAAGTTACCACCCCGACGCTGGTGCAGACGCAGGTGGAAGGCGGGGCCACACTCTTCAAGCTTGACTATTTTGGGGAGGAAGCGTTTTTGACCCAGTCCTCGCAGCTGTACCTGGAGACCTGCCTTCCGGCCCTGGGGGATGTTTTCTGTATAGCCCAGTCCTACAGGGCCGAACAGTCCAGAACACGAAGGCACCTGGCCGAATTCACGCACGTGGAAGCCGAGTGCCCCTTCCTGACCTTTGAGGACCTCCTGAACCGTTTGGAGGACCTGGTGTGCGATGTGGTGGACAGAGTCTTGAAGTCACCAGTGGCGAGCATAGTGTACGACCTCAACCCGAATTTTAAACCTCCTAAACGGCCTTTCAGACGAATGAACTATTCAGATGCTATTGAGTGATTGAGGGAACACGATGTAAAGAAGGAGGATGGGACGCTCTATGAGTTTGGAGACGATATTCCTGAAGCTCCTGAGAGACTGATGAGAGACACCATTAATGAACCGATCCTGCTGTGTCGATTTCCAGTGGAGATCAAGTCCTTCTATATGCAGCGATGTCCTGAGGATCCTCGGCTCACTGAATCTGTTGATGTGTTGATGCCCAATGTTGGTGAGATTGTGGGCGGCTCGATGCGCTCTTGGGATAGTGAAGAAATTCTGGAAGGCTACAAAAGGGAAGGAATTGACCCTGCTCCTTATTACTGGTATACAGATCAGAGAAAATATGGTACATGTCCTCATGGTGGCTATGGCCTGGGCCTGGAAAGATTCCTAAGTTGGATTCTGAACAGATATCACATCCGAGATGTGTGCTTGTACCCTCGATTCGTCCAACGCTGCAGACCATAACCAAGTGGCCCTGAAGCATGAAGGAAGAGAAATGTTCATGAAAAGATAAGACTGCTTCTGCAAAAGAACAAAAATCCGAAACATCCCTTCATTTCCTATTGGGCTAGTAGCTTTTTCTGTCTTTATGTGTTTTCTTCCCATGACCATAAAAGAAGTAGAGATGTGGCTTGAATACAAAGTGACATTGGTGTCCCTTTAATAAAAGTGCTCATTACAGAGTTTCCAGAGAGTACGTGGCATATCACTCTTTAGTTGGAAGACATTTTATCATACTGTAGGTTACAATCACCGTATTAAATAAACCATATATGATTGTATAGTTTTAAATATAGTCTGATATTCCATCAACTATATTTTTGTCCTTTTAAATGTCACAGGAATTATTTAATGTATTATATACATGTTATAGCAAACATCTAAAAGAGAAATTGGCCATAGGATATAAAAAAATCTAGTATTAATTATTGTGCAGCAGTAGATACTGGAATCGAATACCATAGTCTTACATTCGCTATTAATCTTTTCTAAATTCACACAGTGCTTCTGATTCTGAGGGGCATGAATTGGTAGGAAAAAATTTATAAAGGGATTGAGTTAAAATTTACAATGAACCTGATTTGGATGATGGGTTGTTTAAATGATCCCAAGTAACTCCTCAGCTTTCAATTTGAGAGCAGGGTAAGGCTCGGCTTCCCTGTTCTGTTGTAATTCCGAGTAATGAAAAGAAAATATGTTCCCAAAGGATTTGCACCTGGAACCTTAGCCACCATTAGGCAGCTAAGTCACCCACCCAGCGCTGGGTACCATCTGCGCTGCCCGACAGGATCCTGGTAGGTTTACTGCATGGTCCCAGTGCAGGTGATTCGTTCCTCCCCAGATGCATGCCATGTGTTCTGATGGGCTGTATTCCCAGCAATCAATAAATAAACGCTTGTCAGACCAAAAAAAAAAAAAAAAAAAAAGAAAAAAGAAAAAGAAAACCTTTTTCCTTCCTTTCTTTACACAAATTTTATTCCCAATACTAGAGTTTTACTGACTGTCTTAAAGTCATTCATTTGGAATTATGTTAAAATGATCCTTAATAAATGTTTATTTTTCTAAAATTGTACTCGGCACTTATATAACACATTCCGTTCATACCATTTACTATTAGCTTTATATCTATGTGAAAAGCAGAGATATTACCTATTCACAAATATTACTTATGAAGTAGACAGTGTTTTGTTTCCATATTACTATTTTGATAAATGAAATCAATATCACACAATCCTCAACTCTGTAATGAGTGTGCTTGCTCGTGTGTGGCTCATAAATTAAAATACTCCATAAAAGCAGAAATCCTTGGATCAGTGACCTTTAAAATTTATTGAGTCTTTATAGTATACCTTTAATTTTCCCTGGCTCATAATTTGATAACATTTTAATTTTAAATATTCATTGGCATTTTAAAAGGTTTAATATTATAACACTAAAAAGGGAAAATGCATAAAACAAACTTTGTCAGAAAAAAAAAAAGAAAGCACTCTGGATTTCCATGTAATTATTCTATCCCAGCCTGAGCTTCTTTGTCAAATTTCTATTTCAGAGGAAAATATTGTTTGGCAGCAAAAACCTAGGCAATTTACTTTAACTTTTATTTAATATGGTAGAGGACATAAAGTTACTCCATCTCCCTGCATAGGTGCATGGAAGGACACAAGAGTCATGGAACTCATTACTGAAGACAAAGGAAAGAAGTAAGGGGTGGAGCAGAGAATAACGGGAGCTAAATGTATTTTTATCATAATATTACTTCATCAAGCAGATTATTTCAGTGTCCATTTATTCTTGCAGCATATTTTTGTAAGAAAAAATGAAAGATCTTTCTTGGCACTCTTCTTACTTTATATAAATCATGTCACAATCAAATATATATATATATATGGATCCTCTCTGGGAAAGAGAAACTTTATTTTTTCTTTAATTTTCAACTTCACATATAATTATTAATAATGAAGCTCTTTAAATTCATATCTATATCATTTCTATACAATGAACTTTGGAGCTTAAAATTATTATAGACAGTGTAGCATATCAACGGAAGTCAATGGAAAATAACATTTATTAAGTATCCCAATTATCTTTATGCATTTTTGATGTGGGATATCCTTCTGCATATGTGTTGTTTCCATAGGTTGATGAATGAAAGTGTAAAGCCAGGTGGGAAATCCAAACAGAGATATATAGAGAGTAGGCTGAGCTGAACATATTCCATATAGCCACCGAAGGAGAAAGATGCCTGAATATTCCCTGTAAGACATAACCTTGTGGCAATACAAAGATTGATAGAAATGAGTTAATTTTAGATATAAGATCTAGCTAGGAATATGGCTAGGCCATTGACCAAACAGTGTTATAATTGATATAGTTTTTCTGTAATTATTTGGGTCTGGGCAGCTGAGAAATAAAAGCACAGTTTCCGTTTATATAATGACACCTAACATTCAGCAATATATATCCACATAAAGCCTAGGAAAGCTTTAAAAAGGAGCTTAAAACCCACAAAAATGGGAGTCAAGTATAACCTTTTGGTAGCTGCATTTTTCTCATAACCTCTGCTCACTGCAAGCAAAGGTGTGGCTTCTTTAAGTGATGGCTTCCTACTGGCAGCACAAAGGGCTCTGGCTCTTTGGGGGAGGTTTTTAGTTTTATGACATATTCACCTTCGTAAAAATTAAGTTCCACACAATTCTTAAATGAAAGCAGAACTAATGAAGTCTTTTAAGTAAGTGGCTCATTTTGAAGGCATCAGCACTGTCAGTTGGTTGTAGGTGCTTGGAGGTGGAACCAACACCAATGAGATGTATACAGCTGAAATTATGAAATAATACACAGAGAACAGTAAAAAATTTGGTGAGATTATTCCCTCTTTAAACATTGCTGTGGACAACTTACGTAGTGTCTCTGATCCCTATGATTTGCACATAACAAGGCAGGGTGACTTGTGAGTGAGGTGCATGGGTCTCTGACCCAGAAACCTCCTGTCTGGTTAGAAACTTTTCAGTGCCAAAAGGAACATGGGGGAAAATAGAATTATTCCGTATAGCTGCTGATGAAGAAGAAAGTATCCTTTCTTCTACATAATGTTGTTATATTGATAAACTCTCTTTTAAAAAGTTTCAAAGGAAAACCTAGTATAATATAGTACTATCTCTGGATGTTTACTCCAACTGATTGTGCTAGAAAGAATCCACGCATGCTGAGATGTGGGAAATTGCTGTGTAAACTGGTGTAATCCAATATACACACATAAATACTAAAAAAAATTAATAAAATCCATCAGAATGTTATACCTACAAATACATGAGACTGTAGCTTCACTTGACAGGTATATGCGACATGAAAGTAATGATGGAATCTAAACTAAGAATTTTATGGCAGAATAATACAGAGTAAGAAGGAAATAATATTCATGGCTCAAACTTTGGAAGTTGAGGTTTGATCCTGTAGGAGGATTGTGCAAAGTGTGCTCTGTTGTTCACAAAAATATGAAATTGAGACTTTTGCAGGATGCCAAGAAATATATCTATGTATTTGTTATTTGAAATGCATTTTAATTTTTTAAAATTAAAATATAATTGTATCATTTTCTCTTTTCAACTTTTTCCCTTCAACTTCTTCCATGTAACCCTACTTTTAAAGCCATGCAGCAAATTTACATTGAAAGCTTTTCCTCATGCTTGAGTGATATTTGAAGTTTAGAGCCTGGACAGGATAATTAGGGATCCTCATCTCCATATTACAATTACAAACATCCTTGACAATGAAGAATGGTAACAAAAAGACGCAGCTTAGGGATAGACGTGAGTTTCATTAAGGACACAGTAGAGCACTTGTTTTAGATCTTTAGATCACCTTCTCTATACCCATTTATTTTGAGACTAACAATGATGAGTTTAACCCACTGATGTCTTCACTGCTAGAAGTCCAAGCAGTTGGTAACTGGTTAAAGTGATCATGCAATGTATATGTATATGTGTATGTGTGTGTGTGTGTGTGTGTGTGTGTGCGTGCATGCGTGTGTTATAATGAAAAGAGGAATAAGAAGGAATGGAAGCGCTCTAAATGGTATCTTAGCTTTATTTTTGCTGGTTGATCACATTTGTTCTTTTTTTAAAGTCAAATGTAGTTTTCAATTTAATGTATGTTAAGACAAAATATTTAAAAGAATTTCTGTTATTCCAAATGTTCACATAAGATTAGATCCATTTTTGTTAACAAGTAAAAAATTAGTTACAGATAGAAGATATAGAGGTAGAGATAGATTTTTTAAAAAAAAAATGAAACCGTGAAAGGAACTGTAAAAGATTGTCTTTATATCATGACAGCTGTAAAACCCATCCCGTTTCTCATTTTAGCAAAAGTATTTTAAGCATCAAAAGCAACACACAAAACGGTTCGAAGGAAATAGTGACATAATGATAGATGGGGCCTGAAAAAGGATTCAATGATTTTTGCGGAACTCACTTTCATCTTGCAGCTAATTATATAATGAAGTGGAAAATCCAAATAGCTCCTCTTGCGATTTCTGTCAGAGACTGTAAATTTTTAAAACTAAGAGTAAGAAGAATAAGAAGAGTTTTGCTTTATGGTTAGTTTCTCAAAATTAATCAGATGAGCCAATCTTTCATGAAAAAAAATTTGATAGCAAACGTCAAGAACTAAAGGTTTTTTTTTTTTTTCCTCTGACCCACTATGAGAATGTAAACTCTTGGAGTTTAGTATAAATGGACTATTTTTATTTAGCATTTCAATATTTATAAAGCCTTTCATTTGTTCAATATTCGTGAAGATCCTACTACATGCCATACAGTCTGAGAGAGGCCAGGTGCCATGATAACCTTTTCATGAAGGCTGCAAGTTGGCAATGACTACAGAGAGAGGATATGGACATTTAAAGTTTCAAGCTGGATTGTGTGACTCATTCAAGTAAACAGGCATATGTAGCTCAAACTCTAATTGGGTCCTAATAATAAAAAGTCAGAGTCAGATATTGGAAAAAAAATACTGAAAGATCAGGAACTTAAAGGAGCCAGCCACTAGAGAAACTTCTTACCTCTGTGGAATCCTCAGACCAAATGGCCTGAACTCCTAATTTCTATAAACCCTTAGATTGAACGTGTCTGAGCTCCTGTCTCCTTTGGCGTTATATTCCTCTCTGTCCAGCCACATCACTTCCTGCCTCTACCTTCCTAGTGCCAGGATTAAAGGTGTGAGACCCCAAGTGCTGGGGTCAGAGGTATAAGCTCTGTTTCTCTTTTCAACAGGTTAAATTTCATGCAGCTGTGAACTTCTGGTCTTTCTACTTCCACCTCTTAAGTGCTGGGATTAAAGGTGTGTGCCACTACTGCTTGGCCTCTATAGTACCTAGTATCTAGCTCCATTCTGTGATGTCCAGGAAAGCTTTATTTACTAGAGCCCAAACAAAATATCACCACATTTCCCCCCTTTGTCTAAGATAAAAAGGTTACAATTAAAATAAGAAAACTATACACAACAATTACAATAACTATATACAATATAGTTATGTATGTACATACATCAACAACGTCAAGTCTGTAAACAGAGAAAATATTCTATTACCTTTCCTAATTTGGTGAGTCCAAAAGTATGCAGAGTTAAGTCTCTCAAGTGGCAGGCATTTACCCTGATATCTGACTCCAGGTGTTTATTATTAGGACCAATTAGATTGATGCTACAGGCGTGTTTTATATTACAAAGCCTATTGACTCAGCTCAACTGAATAAGCAACAAATGCATACAATTCAAAGATATTAAGTAGACATTGTACTAGTTCCAATAACTTTTTAGGGAATGAAGTGTCAGTACATTATACAGAAAGAAGTTGAGAGGTCACAACATGAAAAGCATTGGGACGGATTTGAAGTTGTTCACTGTAGAAATGAGAAAATTCAGACAAAATAAATTAGGGTCTTTATACTGGCACAAATTTGTAAACTAAAGTTGAGTTGAATTCAGGCTTCTCAGTTCCTTGGCTAGCATTTTGCAGGTTCATGAAAGAAGTAAGTTTTGACCATTTCATGGGTTCGGATAATAAACATTTCATGGTGCTGACTGAATATTTGCAACTGCATGTTCTTTTCCAATAAATACAAAATATTGACTAGAGTGAGAGTACTCTTTTCCCCCACCAAATAACACAGTTTCAGATTTGTCTCAAATACTTATCATGGTGTAAACTACTATATGTTAATGTAGAACATAAAGTTAGCTCTACATGGCAGCAATGCATCTGTATGTCACCTAAAATTAGAATTAAATAAGCCATGCAAATAATAGCTAAAAGAACATACAAACTATGTTCTAGGCCCTCAAAATTTCATGAAGATTTCAATGATTTTGGAGTAATGCAAAGAATAGAAAACAATTTATATTAATTGCTATAAACAACAGAAAAAAATTGAAACGAAATCTTTCATTCTACAAGGAATATGATATACATGAAAGCTATATGGAGTGTATTTAAAAACTAAGATATGTCATTGAAAATTACATCATCTAGGAATATGTGTGTGTGTGTGTGTGAAAAGGCTTACATTTCTTTCAGTATCATGACAAATTTTGTGAAATTTCTATTTTTTAATATTTATTATTTTAATAAATAAAGAGTAAAAGAGGTGTTTGCCATGCTCCATTACCAGAAGATATCCGAAGAAACACATTGACAAAAACTGATCTCCTTTATTTCAGCTCAAATTTATTTCAATGGTTGAAGACTGATAAGCAAACTGAAGACAAAAAATATTGCTATAATATAAGACAAATAAATACATTTACCCAAATATAGCTTAATGGCAAATCACTTTTTCCAATGGAAAAAAATCATTATAATTAAAAAAAAAAAACAAAATGATGCCTCTTTTTCTTAAGAATATCAATTAAATTGGAATCATGCTGAGAAAGAATGGGTTGTGGGAAAGAAAATAAAAATCAGATTCATTAGTTCCATTATTCTTCTACAGATGTTTTTATCTTTCTGCTGAAAAGAATATACAGTCCAAGTCTTTTTAAGAGAAGCAGCCACACCCCGTAGACAGAAAAGCAGTGGTTCTTATAAAACATCTCTATCTAGGTGATCTTACATTAATCGTCAATGTATGTTAGAGACTCTCTTTCAAGAGATGGGGGAAGATGCCAGAAATCCAGGTAAATTCTAAAAGTAATTGATGAGTAGCGTAGATCTCTTGGCAATGAAGGGTGGCAATTTAGTTGAAGAAGAAGGGGAGCTTGCCAGGTCCCTGAATAAAAATCTATGCCTTCACCTCAATAATTCAAGGCTCCTTAACAGAGGATCACGTTATTTTTCTTCACAATGGAGACCTAAGCAATTTTAGAGATTGATTCTGGGTCCAGAGACATGGTCAGACAGTGAGGGATCTGTGCAGTCAGGGAAGAGACAATGAGAACAAGCAGGTATTAGTGGTATAAGGAAGCAGAGGTGGCCAACTGTAGAGATCACTGCAGGTGGTTTGGATGCAAGCACAAGTAAAAAGAAGGAGAAGGAGAAGGATAAAAAGAGGAGGAGGCAGAGGAGCAGGATTTTCCAGACTATTCTGTGTGTCTGGGATAGCATTGTGCCAATTTGAATAACTCATATAACAGTGGTTTCATCAAGCAAAGCAAATGTGTCTAAGTGACCTTGAGAATGTTTCAAGAACTATTTAATATTAAAAACCATTTAATTTTAGTTTTCAGGCAAAAACTAAGGATAAGAATGAATTCCTGACAGGCCAAGTGTGGTCCTTCTCTGACTTGGCTTCTTGATTTGGGGAAGTGAGGAACTGTGAATGATTATGACTGTATGAATAGTTGACTTTTAGCATTGCATGCACATGTGTGCTTCCACCATAAGTTTCCTGTGTACATAAGTTTTGATTATTTATTTCATCAGCTAATGTGGAAATGCTTAGTTCAAGCAATAAAGTTTTGTAATTATTTATGGCTCAAAGACTTCCCATTTACACTTTTAAGATTTGAACTAGATTACTGAGTATTGTGTGATATTTTAATATTACAAGAATTCTTACGACTGTGAAAGTGATAATTAATACATAAATTGATCATTGTATTTAATTGTCAGTTTTCCTCCTCACAAAATTAGTACAAGATTCATAAATTTACTGAAGTTTATACTTTACAGTTAACTTTTTTTTTAAGAATAGTCATACCCTCACTATTGTAAAGACATCAAATTGAGGAATCATGAACATTCGTGGGCACTCCATTACTGCATAATAGTGAGTTTGTAGGGGGAAATCTTTGAGTATCTACCTTTTCTCATATTGCTAGAGAATTTTCCAAATTTATCTTTTAAAATACTATGTTTTCAACAATCTCTCAGTTCTGACAGGTGCCATGATTCACCACCATTTGGGAACCACATCCAGAAAGTCCTCAATAATAAAACCACAGGATGATAGACAGAGCTGTTCTGCAGGATGTAGTTTACCCAGAAGGTACTCCAATACATTTGACAACATTTTTTTGAGTTTAATTTTACATGTGAGACAGAGTCTCATATATCTCAGGCTGTGGCATGAATTTCTGGACTTTCCACCTTGTCTCCACAGTGGCAGGATTACAGGTGCATATTACCACACCTGGTTGTGCCATGTTGGCGTTCAAACCCTTTTCTTTATGAATATTACGAAAGCAAACATTCTATCAACATGGTTACATCCCTGGCCTTGGACTTCATTGTGATATCACAGTCACAAGTAGATACAGCTAAAGCTCAGCCTGAAAGCAACGTTGGAGCTGAGAACTGGATAGGTAACTGTATTTTGTTGTCATAGACTCTTGAGAAAGTGACAGTACAAACAATAATACAGAAACAAGAACAAAGCTTCATCACTCTTGAGTTACTTTCCAACAATTTTAAAGATAGCAATATGATTTTGCTTCTCAAAATTAGGCCCCACTGCCAAGGCTGAACTCAAGGGGTAAACATGCCCACCTGGATACTTTTCGTACCATTCAGGAGACCTTGGGAAATAACAAAACCATTCTATTTTAATGACTCTTAGTCTCCATTTTTTTAAAAAAAATAATTATTTTTTCTTTTGCCTGTACCTAAATGACCTAAAAAATTATTTCAAGTTACTTCTATGACAGATATTTAGTTAATTTCTCCTAAATGGAATGGGATCAAATAAAGTACAGTGATTTTTTTAGATGAGCCTTTAGGTATCAGTTATTTTTTTCTGGTTTTGACAATGAAAGACTATTTTGTACGAAAAGCAAGCTGCAGATTCTAGAGTTAAGCCAAATAAAAGGCACAATGCAAATAGTAAGGGATGGAGAAAGAGAGAGAGAAAGAGAGAGAGAGAGAGAGAGAGAGAGAGAGAGAGAGAGAGAGAGAGAGAGAGAGAGAGAGAGAGAGAGAGAGAGAGAGAGAGAGGGAAAAAGTACTTCTGAATAAGGAAGCTAAGAGGGAACAAATTTGTGGCTAAAGCGATATCAATTTATGACTGCAGATGGGGTTAAACAATGCATAGTGATTTGTTCCTTTGATATTCTGAAGTTTTCTTCTGACAAGACATATAACTCAGCTTTAGTGGAAACTTTATTCTGATGAATAAATGTCAATTCAATATGTTATCAAGGCATCTTACACTATTCACAGACTTTATCTACACAAGAGGTTTTTTTAATTGAGATTTGTGCCTTAGAGAACTAATTCAGTCTGGAATAGTTGCAGAGTTCATGGATTTATTCATAGTATTTATCATGGGAAATCTTTGTAAACTTACAAATTTTTATGCATTGACTAAATCAATGCAATAAGGATAAGGGCCTTAAAGTGGCTTAACAGTTCAGTACGGTTACAATTTAATTTTAATCTTGTTTGATAATGAAAATATTTTAATATAATGAAAAATGATTCGGGTTATATAACTCAATCAGCATTTTCTAATACAAATTTGTATTACTTAAACATTCTCCAGAATCAATTGTATAGAACATCAATAATGGTTATTTCTTCTAATAAATGGATAATAACACTTCTAATGAGCAGATGCATAGCATATAACTTTAGACAAGTGCTTTGAAACAAGAATTTCCCATGTGCCCTACAGTGGAAAACAATGATTCAATAATTTTAACCTTTCTACTGACGTAAAGCTGAAGCTCAAAATGGAAACAATGATTCTTCATGCCTTCTTATAGTTATCTCTAACTTTTTATTTATAGTAACATAAGATAAGGGGAGGAGATCACAAACTGGTGTCCAGTTTGAGTGTAGGCATACAACCAAAATGAGAACAGGCATACAGAGCATTACATATTTATATGTTTATACTTTTTAATTTTATAGTAGATTTTTCTAAAAATTGCCATCATAAGAAAAATTTTAAACTTAAAAGATGAAAGCACTGCACAAAATTATGGTAGCAAAGTAAAATATTTAAACTTTGAAAATATGATGCTTTATTGGTATGTAACACCATCTCTAGAAAAATCATTGTTCTTATTGACTTTTCAGCTATGAGTCCCCATGTGTTTCTTTTATGTATAACTCTATTTCTTCCTTTCTAGAAAACCACTAAAATTATATTATATTAATTATTTTTCGGTTTCAAGAATAAAACACCATAATCAAAAGTGACTTACAGAAGAAATTTATTTGGGCTTAAATTCCAGAGAGTAAGAGTTCATGACCAAGGGAAGCATTGTAACAAGCAGCAGGAAGTTGAGAGCTCACAACTTCAAAATAAGCATGAAGCAGTACCATGACAAGAAGTAGGATGAGACCCACACACTCACAGACCATCACAGTGGTGTAGGTCTCCTAACAAGACTTTACCTCCCAAAGCTTATGCAGCCTCTCCAAGCAACACTACCAATTGGAAACCCCTGTGTTCAAACATGTGCGTCTCTGGGAAACATTCTCATTCAAGCTCTTATGGAAATAAAAACAAGTCAGTTAGCATGTCAATCTGTTGGATTCACTTCTGTATTTCTATGCAAACCCTCGTAATTTTCAATGTGAAGGTGGTCACTGATATCAAACAAGAAAATGCCAATTCATTGCCTGTAATGGTCACACATCAGATCTTCTGGGTCATCAGTGTCTGGTACAAATTGGTATGTAATGCTATCTTACAGACAGGAGTTATTTGCTGCTAAATGATACTGTCTTTTTTTTTCTACTGAAAATAAAAAGCAAGAAACAGTGTTCTCTGGTCAGACTTCTACAATCTTTCTTCCTCCTTTCCAGCATGGTTCCCCACTGAGGGGGTATGGATCTGTGGGGTAAACTGGGAGTTTGGGGAAGCTGGTTGGAGTGGAGGGAAAGGAAACTCCAGGAGTGGTCTGGATGTATTTTATGAGACAAGACTCTAATTTCAATTTAAAAAAAAAAGAAAAGAAAAACAACTATAAAATGCATTGCAATAGAAGGTCCTTTCCTATGTTTATCAAATATCAAGGGTAATTTGATCTGTAAAAACTTTTCTAGGAAGCTTGAGAGATAGCTCAAAGGTTAAGGGGGTTTATTTTGTAATAATGAGGATTGGAGTTCATATCTTAGCACCCAGATAACTTCTTTCCAGTCCCCAGAAATGACAGCAATTACAATTCCAAAGGCAGATAAAGACAGCATCACTACTGGGGCTTGAGGAATTCCAGTTTAGTTGAGAAAATGGATAGTCAGGTTCTAGAAGAAAGCATATGTGAAAGGAAGAGGCTGAGTGAAGGAGGAGGGCCTACTTGTTCATCCCGGGTGCGGGGCTAGCTTAGCCCCGAAATAACCACACAGAAACTGTATTAATTAAATCACTGCTTGGCCCATTAGCTCTAGCTTTTTATTGGCTAATGCTTACATTAATTTAACCCATTTAGTTCCCCCCACACACACCTAAGTTCTCCTCTATTAATAGACCAAGGCAGTTTCTTTATTGATTAATCAATGAAAGCAACACATAGAAGGAGCTCCCACACCAGCTGAGGGTTATAGATAAATGATACGCAGAGCTCACTTTTGGCCTCTATGTATTTTCACAGACACTCATACCTCACCCCATGTTCCAGCCCGCTTTCCTTCTTTCATTTCCTTTTTATTCTAAGTATTATTAAAAATAATTTTCTCTCTCGTTTTAAAGAATAATTATTTTCATACATTGTATCTCAGTGTTACTTTCTTCAAATTTATTAGATATGAGATATTAAGGAGTAAATTCACACACAAAATTGTATAATGTAAGTCCAAACAGTATTTTCACGAGAGCTTGATGCTAGTCTTTCTGTGCAGGACTAAGAAACCTATAGTTTAGAAGAGCTAGCTGAATAACATAAATGCGTTCCTTTGTGATTGAAATCAAAGCTATTGAAGGTAACTCAGTATTTTCTCAAAACATTAGTGACATAAAATTCACTAACAAAAAATGAGATGAGTTGATAAAACCTCTCTCATGAATTCATTAGATTCCATTCCTTGTCTGTATAATCTGCTAATAAAAAGTATTTACTACAGTGATCTTTATCACTCAGTAGAAAAAAAAATGTAACTTTTAAAGAGATGTCATAAAACTCTGTAACCGGGTTAGATGATGACTAATAGACATTTTAATCACAAAATCTTAAAACGAGTTCAACAAGATAAAGATGTTAATTTAAAAGAGAGAGGGAGAAGAGAAAAAGATGGAATCTCAGCATTTTCAAAGACTCTGATGATGAATGCTGAAGATGTTTGACCCAGGTCACCAAGTTGAGCGGCACTCAGAAGGGTGGGTAATCAAGCAAAGACTGGAGTAGAACAGCATACTAGTGTCTACCTGCTGGTCAGTGTTCACAAGTGGCAGTTCCACAAGGGGAACTCGTATAATCTGTTCTTGTTGCTACCAACTTGTGGTCAGTAGATCTGCACCAGCAGACTCAGCAAGTCTCTGTAAAAGAAACTACTTCAACGGGAGAGAAATAATTTCTCTCTAATTTATGATATTCATCTCTTCCAGTAATGTGTTTGCTAATATGCCAGCAATCGATGGACAACAGTGAAGAAGAAATTTGTTTTCAAAAGCACTCTTCATTAAACCACACTGGCCTCCCATCACAACTGTATTTTGCTCCTTTATTCAATAGTACTTTCATGTCCCATGTGTGCAACTCTCATTATTACAGATCATTTTCCTTAGGATGTGTGATTTAATTTTAATGCCTGAATCTAAATCAAAATCTTCTGCTACTTAGAGGCTCTCTGGTGTAATAAGAAAGCACAGATTATTTTGTCTTGCTGCTTGTGAATGCTTTGCACTGTTTTTAAATTGTAATAAAATCCAGTATGAACAAAAGGACATTAGAGGTGTGTATAAAGCTGGCATTCCTTAGATAAATACACAACATTATCCATTTTTGAAAAAAATACCATTTCTTTTGGGTGATTTCTAATTTTTGGTTGATATATTTCTGCTATTGTGTTTAGGCGGCTCATTTAAAAATGTAATATATAATTAAGAAATACAGGAAAATGGATAGCCATTTATAGTACTTTAGCTTGTAGTCATGTTAGTTAGGTTTTCAAGATGTACAGAGATATATTTCAGGTGGGTAGTTATTCTTCAAAATTTTCAAAGACTAACAGAACATGGAATTTAAAATGTTTTAATAACTTAGGACTTTTCATGAAATTAGACACATCTACTACTGGCAGCATCAATTACTTCAAGAAGAAGATGGACATCGAAGAGGCTTCTTATTGAGTTCATTCACTATTTCAGCAAATAATTGCTCTTGACTGGACTGTTTGACATTATGTTGTATAAACTGGACATACCAGACCCACAAAAAACATGATGGCTGAAATTGCCTAAAGGTGAGACAGTCCTTCAGGGTTCTGAAAGAATCTGCCAGACATTGGGCAGGACACAGAAGAAAGTTGCTGATAAACTGCCAATATATGCAGAATTGTCTTTGAAATTTCCTGCTTCATGAAATAGTCTGCCAGATACTATGGGCCTGTGTACTGAAGATGGATGCCCCAGTGTTGCCGAGGAACCTTGAGTGACTGTCCAGGCAGTGTGATGTCTCTGTCAACTCTAGAGTTAGGAAGTTGCTTGCAATGCACTTCCTATTTACTCAAAAAATATTATATCCTTCTGGAGTCTTTGATAGAATTGAAGAATAGATAATTATAATTATTGTTTCCTTATTATAATAAAAGATAAAATAGTTATAAATATTGTAACTGTAATTCTTGCTTGATACTTGTTTGTTTTATGTAAATTTACTGTTAAAATTAAAAAACTTCTTTTTTACTTAGACAGAAAAGGGAAGTGATGTGGGATTCTCCTTGTTATGCTGTGAATGTGTTTTGTTAATGAATAAAGATGCTTTGGTCCTATAGCAAGACAGAATAGAGCTAGACAGAAAAACTAAGCTGACTGCTAGAGAAAGTAGGTGGAGTCGGACACAAACCACCATCTGAACGTTATGGGTAAACCATGAGTCTTGTGGTAAAATATAAAATAATAAAATTGGTTAATATATAAGAGTTAGTTAGCAATACGCTTAAGTGATTGGCCAAGCAGTGTTTTAATTAATACAGTTTCTGTGTGTTTTTTGGGGGTCTGGGTGGCCAGGAATGAACAAGTAGACTCCTACAACAAACATATGTAAATCTCCTAGATTTGGTTCACTTCCAAGTGATTAGAAGGACCACTGCATTAGGAAAGAAATTAGGCCTTTGAGAAGCTAGAAATAATATCAATTTCAAAACAAGTATTTTGTGAAAGAATTTCCAACTCAAATATTTGCTATCCAAGATCTTGGGAGTTTAAAAGAAAATTTTGCAAGCAACTCTTTAAAAAAAAAAAAAACCTGTGTTTTCATCATATATCTAAAGTTGAGTTTCTCAGTCTTCCCAATGCTGTGATTCTTTGGTACAGTTCCTTATGTTGTGGTGACTCCCAACCAAAAAAAAAATGTTTTTGTTACTACTTCATAACTCTAATTTTGCTACTGTTATTGATCATAATGTAAATATCTGATATGTGGGATAACTGATGTGGGACCCCTATTAAAGGGCCCTTTATCTCCCAAAGGGATCATAGCCCAGAGTTTGAGAGCCATTGTTTAATCCTAGACATTATAGAGTCTAGGATTAAAATAAAATTAAATAAACACAGTACAATTATACTATATTTCAGTAAGGGACAATCAGATAAGTTTTGTTTGATTTAGCTTTAATTCCCTCAAATAAAAAATGGTTACTGTTCTACAGCTATGACATAATGAGTAGCTCATTGTGTAATAACTATGAGCTTGTGCATTGCTGTGCAGTTATCAAAGGAAGAAGCAGCTGTTGGTATCAGGAAGACAAACATGGAACTGGCAGAGAAGACCACAGTGTCCAAGTCCATTTTCTAGAGTCACAGCACATAATAAAATACTTCATTGTGATGTTTTAATTATTTTAATATAGATCTTGAGTACTGTAATGGACATTGAATTTTTACTGCCAATTCAACATTTATTCACAGTTCATTCAATTTTTCTCAATTACTGAGGCTTGCTACAGAGCAAATTCAATATTATACTCAATGAAAGCTTAAACAGAAATATTCTAACTGTTGATTCATTTATAATTTGGGTTAGAGACACTAATATTATCTCTTAACAGTAAGTTTTGCTCAATATAACACAAAACTACTGATAGTTGATGAAAATCATCCACAGAGTAAGTAGGTAAACTCGGCTTCAGAGCCATCGGAATCACTGGCCATTCCTGTCCCTGTGTCTCTTGAATACTCAATCACACTGTCTCCCCGAGTCCTTATCAGAAATAGTATCACATAAAATTCTTCTTAACAAACTGTATAAATTTTACAGCCTGTAATGAGTTCACTGGAAGGACACTTTCCTATCCACTTAGCTCATCTAACGCTTTGGGGCAAGGGGTGAGAGCCTTGAACTCTTTGTGTTTTATTTCCACTAGTTTTTTTTTTTTTTCAGAGCTTTCAGAAGACATCATATCTGTTAGGTAACACCTTGTCCACAATCTGCATGCTGTTTGTGCACAAAGCTCAAAACTGTCATTTCTCATCACGGGGCATGGATTTTAATGCTTGTCTAATTTGGGCAAAAGTTGCAGAACTCTTAGCTCTGTTAGGCTGTATGCTGACCTGTGTTTGAACTTCCTCCCATCTGCTACGAGGTTTGTATTCACATTGTTTTGTTATACCATTCGGATGATGCAATTTCAAATTATAGTTTTCCTTAGTTATAATCAAAGGTAAAATAGATGTAAATATTGTAACTATAATTCTTGTTTAATACCTGTTTTGTTATATGCAATTTTACTCTGTTAAAGTTAAAATCTTTTTTATTTAGACAGAAAAGGGGAAGTGATGGGGATTCACCTCTGTATGCTGTGGATGCCATTGGTTAATAAAGAAACTCTTTTGGTTTGTAATAGGGCAGAAAAGAGCTGGCAGGAAAGCTAACCTGAGTGCTAGGAGAAAGAAGAGTCAGTGAGACACCATGTAACCGCCAGAGAAGAAAGATGTGAGCTACCAGTTAGAACCTTGCTGGTAGAACACGAGCTCATGGTGATGCACAAATTAATAGAATTAAGTTGATTTAAGATTTAAGACCTAGTTAGAAAGATGCTTAGTCTATTGGCCAAACAGTATTGCAATTAATATAGTTTCTGTGTGGTTATTTCATGTCTGAGAGAGTGGGAAACAACAAGCAGCCTCCATATACAAGTTCTAGGTGATCCACAACTTTTTTTTATCTCTTTGTGTATCACACATGTATGTGGTACATATACTGTGCCAGGGTTCTGGCATGAAGTTACCCCACACTACTGAGTTGGTTCTGAGTGTTTATAGTACACTTGGGAATGTGTGGGAAATGGATCAGAGTTATTAAGCAACAATTGTGGCTATTATTCAAGATGGTTGCAGTTGTGGTCAGGAGAACCTATCCTATATGAGTTTTGTTATTAAGCTTTGGATTCCATATTTAGCAGTTCCTGGTTAGTACAAGGTGCAGCTGGAACATTATTCTAAATTTCTCCACTTCGTATATTCTGTCTATTGTGATCTAGTTCATGGTTACCTTCTGATGCTGATTATGAAAAAGAAGAAAGGATGTTATTAATTTCTCTAGAGGAATGACTATGTTCTCATAGAGAAATTATTATTTTATAATGAGGTAAAATGTGTTAATTCATAACAGTCAAATCAATGTGAAAAGGTACATGCTCACACATTGACAAGGCTTCATCATTGCACATATCAGGGCTGTGTTGCTACTGACGCTATTTCCCAACCGTGCCTTCCTCTGGACATCAAGATGGCCAGAGCATGAATCACATGCATCAGTGATAACACAGGTATTGCCTATTATAACATATTTTAAACTAATAAATAATATTGAACGGTCGACTTGAATAAAGGACCTTGATAGATAGCACAAGTCTTTATTTAGGGACACGCTTCTCATTGAATCCACACTTTCCAATATCAAACTCCACATTAGACAGTAGAAGCTTTACCTCTCATTCATTGATGGACTATTTTCACAGGAGTGGTGCACACAGCAGCCCCAAGACTTATTATTAATTTTTGAAAATAATCAGTGTTTGATGTTTGTGGCATAAACATGATATTTTTATAGATTATTTAAAAAATGAATTGCTAAAACACAGCAGTAGTAATGCGTGAAATATATTAATACTATATCTCCTTTTGAAATAACATTATCATTAAAAACACTCAAAGAAGACATTACATTGGGAAGAAAACATGAGAAGGGGCAGAATTTATTCAATGACTAAAATTTATAGGTGACATTTGCATTTTAAAGGTTAAGTGAACACAGGTAATATAGGTAATAGAAAATGGAGTCTTAAGCTTCTGTTGTAATTCCTTTTTATTGCCAAGCCTGGTTACATAAATTTTCCTTTTCTTTGCTGGAAGCCATATTCTGCACTCTCTCCTTTTTTAATTTCATTTCCTTCATCCTTTCCCCCTTCTCATTTTCCTTCCTCACTTCCTTCCTTTCTTTATTCCTATCTTTATATCACCATCTTTCTAGACTGTCCAGGTTGTTCTCAAACATAGAACCTTTTTACCTTCGTCTCCTGAGTATTGGGATCGTGAGTATTTGTTATCATTCCTGGTCTCTACAGGATGATCGCATAGTAAGACTGAGGTGCAAGGTCCATTCAGTAAATCATACAGTAGACAAAGAGGAATTTTTCATTTTATAATATTACATCTCAAAATATTTCAGCTGTTAGCATCTTAAGTACCATGAAAAACCTAATAACTTACAAGTTTATAAAACTCATGCAGTATATACAGACATATCATAAATATTAAAGCAGTAACACTCATCAGTCAGTAGATATATTTTCTAAACTTCATTATTTACCCACTCTTGTTCATTTTAATTCTTAAATATCAATGAAAAGCAACATTAAACATGCCAAATGACAAACACTGGAGAGCACACATAGTGAAGAAAAGTAATAGATCATATATGTTAATGTGTTTAAATTTTGTTAACAAGCTTTCAACATGTTTTCTTTGGATGTTTGCCAAAATTTCAATTAAGAGAAAAATGCCTCAAATATGAAGAAAACATATAATCTGCTACCATGTTCATCTAAAATGATCACTCTACATAACAATTCTTAATCCAATACAGGCTCTATGACAGCGTTCTACAAATTACTTTATAAATGTCTTTAATATGGTATGCAGTTGTCTATTCTTTAGAGAGTTTCTTCCTGCTACAGCTCATCTGGGCAGAACAGATGTCCCTAAAGCCTTAGCCTTACTCTTGGGCAGCACATACAGATGAGTTGAAAAGTTCAGGATAAGACCTGAAGCAATTGGTGACACAAATGGCAGGGAAAGCATTTCATTAGCTTGGAGAAGAAAGTCACCTTTTGTTGAGCGGGTTGATGGCACAGCAGAAATAATATAACTTGAAAGAGAGTTCTTTTTAATGTTTTTCTTGTATATCAAAGTTGCTTTTAAAAAGACACACACACACATAATGTAAATATGTAAGGATGTGTATGTAGTTAATATATAAATATTCTAGTAAATATTTTAGTAGTTGAAATATAAGATTTTGTTTTAAACATTTATGGATTTAAATGATATATGATTTTAATATCAAAATAGTGGATAATATATATTAGTATCTATACACACAGAGTAACTATTCTTATTTTCAACTGATGACATTTTTACAAGTGCATAATCCAAATAAGGAAGCAATCGGGCACTTTAGGGAAATCTCTTAAACATCATCTAGAAATATATATTTCAAAGTTACCCATGAAGTTATGTATACGTTTTTAAAAGACTTTTTTGTCTGATCTGCATGAATTAATCAGTACTTGGTCCAGGGTGTCATATACTGTTGGATTGTTATTGTTGTGGATCATTGTGGGAACATAACAGACTGAGTGCAAGAAATAAAATGACCACAACAACATCTTGTTATCTGTTAAGGTAGGCAGAGGGATGGTGAAGCCCAGGTGGGTTCAACTCCACACAAATACTGCAAACAACTCTTGACTACTGAGAGCTGGAAAAAAAAAGTCTTCCCCAGAAAAGAGCATATCAAGTGATTGATAATGCAAAATGATCAGGTCTGAAGATGTACATACAAGTACCACTATACAGATGGAACAGTATATTTATGAATTTAGAACTATAGCAGCAAATTTATTTATAAATATTTCATCCTGATGAGGTCTAGAAGAGTTCTGCAGTGATACCCATTTAGTTTCTATGGATATGCTGAGAGACACCAGTAAGAACGTATAAATAACCAATAGCAAAACAGCACAACATAAGCCCAGGTAGCTAACTCAGAATCCTACTGTGCATTACCTGGTGATCCTTAACCACTTAGCCAAATGAAAACCTGTCCAATCACAAGAACGGTCTTTATGAGCACTGGAAAACCACAATGCTGCCTAGGAAATCCTTAAGAAGAAAAGCAATTTTGTTAGAAGTTGAAAAAGGATCTCACCTATCTCATTCTGGACTTAAACTTCAATGTAGCAAATGGTAATCTTGAACTCATTCTGCTGTCTTCATTTCCTATTTGTTAGAATTACCGGAGTATGTCACTGCTCATTGCTAGGGATTAAGACCCCCCCCCCCACGTACATGTATACGCATGCACTCACATACACATGTGATTAATTAGTGAAACACTGAAAGCTTTTTAACTGAAAAATTCATTGACTGTTTCCTTTACCTCCTTTTCTCCCTTCTTACCACATCACAATTAAACACAAAGTCTGTGATCTACCAAAAGAATATGTGTTTCAAGATAACAAATATTTCATGAGAAATCAAATCGTGATGAAGGGGGATGTTCAAAACACTGAGAGTGATGATACTTCTTGACTTTGTCCCTGAAAATATGAATATGGATTTGACATCAGCTTTCAAGAGAAAGTAGGTGTGCAGAAAGATCTGAAGTCTACCACATTATGAAAGCTATGCATTTGAGAGACCCATCCACTTTTTTGCAGACACAATGAGAGCAAAATACAATTGTGTGGAAATGGAGAACAAAAGAAGCAATTCCTGACAAGAAAAATGTGCATGACTGGTGACAATGTTGATAAATCTTGAATCAATTAGTCACTTTAGAATGGACAGTTAAAGTAATTTAGTAACTCTATCTTAATTGCATTTGAAATACAATTCCTTTTTCAAATAATTCATTGGAGCAAGTATCATGTACTATTTTAGCACATTCCATAAGTCACATTAGAATGCTCACAAAAATGTAGAACTATGTTCCCTGCATAATATGTGTACTGGTTGAGATATCAAAACTTGGATTAAAATTTGAAATAATTACAAAAGCTAAGTTTTCAAGTGAATGCTTGGAAAGTGAAGGTGAAAATTGGTAGTTTCACACATCCCTAAGCACTGTGCCTTTGTCTGTGTTAAAAGACAGGAGACAGGTTCTTGCTACTTGATTATCTATGCATTTATCATCTCTCTCATCTGCATTTTCCCTGTGAACACTCTGCAGTAATCTGTATAACTAAAAGGTTTTCCATTACACATAATTTTAAGGAGAACAAATAATATGCAATCATATACAATGTGAGAAAAATTATGACCATCTCATCTCCAGAGAAATTCACATTTAGCCTCAATTTACTCCCAGAAATCCTAGGACAGATTGATTTGCAGCAGTGATCTGAGGGGGAGAGGGTAGAAGTGGGGTAGCTGTCCTGCTTCAATAGGAATAGGAATATGCATTCATTGACAGTATAATTTTCCCTCAACAGTATAAAGCTAGCTGGGTGTGGAGGCACAGATCCAAGGTCATAGGGACTGTCTTCATTACCCTGTTATATTTTATTTCCGACATTATTGTACTGCATGAATCTGTAGATTTTTTGTTTCCATTTCTCCAAAAATATGCATGAATATAAAAGGTGAGCCATTTGTACGAAGCCGAGTGTTTTAGGAAAAGAATTTTGAAGTGTAAGGAAGAAGTATGTAGACAACTTAAAGTATGAAAAATAATGGTAGTACACTGAAGGTAAAGAGGCTAAACTACTGATTACTGTGCCGTTGAGAAATGTTTTTCATTCTTACTTCAATAATATCTATGCTCTATCACTGGGAGAAATATTCTCATCTTCAAGCTCACTTCTTTTTCTTTTCTTTTCTTTTCTTTTCTTTTCTTTTCTTTCACTCTTCTGAAAATACTGTGTTATCACTGAAACCTCTATGGAGGGGATGACCTGTAGGAAGAATGGGTAGAGGATGGATCCTGATGGACCCCAAGGCATGCGGCTGTGATATAAGCCAAAGCTCTCCTTTGTGAGGGTAATATGATTTAGGAATACCTTTGTGATTTCTGGCTTTGAGTCCTCTTTCACTCATCTCTCACAAGGTGTCTAAGACACAGTAAGAGTGACTTACTAGTTTATTATCAATAAAGCAAAGACCATGAAGTAGATCTTTCATATTCTAACTTGATTTACTTTTAGAAAATCAAAGGCTTTTGATAATTTCCAACCTACAATATTCCAGAATAATCAATAATAATATACTGATTCTCTGCTTTGTGGTAACCTCTATCTGAGGCACTCTAAAATAATAATAAACATGGAATTCTGACATCATAATTTCATTATCATTTATGCCCTGGCACTGCTTAAGCATGCATGGGTTGCCCTTTTGTGGAGATCCTAGGCAGACTGAGATGCTTGTGTTTTTGTCATAACCAAGGTTCCATAGTCTTTGTTTATGCTGTCTACCCAGTGTTTTTTTGGTGGGCCTTCTTCTTCATCTGATCCCATGCACGAAATAAAGTGATAACTCTGGCATGCTGGATCTAAAACTCTAATGAATGATCATTCATAATTTAAGTCTATTATTCAGGCATGGATTTTCATAATTTTACAAAATAGCAAAAGCTATACCGATGACCTTGCTTCCAGCTTGTGCTTTCTATAGTCAAGATTCTTACAATTTGGTACTCAGCATGGGCAAGTCTTATGCTACTCTGGATGTAATATGAGAAAGAATCCCACTGTTCAGGAGCGAGGGCCTGTCAGAACAGAGCCGGCATTCCTCCATCTCATTTTGTGCAATATGACTTAGAGCTATGGAAGAAAGAAGCGACTATCTTTCTTTTTTTTCCTCTTTTATCAAAGCACTCAGAAATTTCTAGTATTTTTTTTTCTTTTTCTCTTTGTATCCCCAAAAGTATTGGGTAGAATATCTACTGCTGTTACCTTCTTCTCCTGATCAAAGTTTCATTTTTATAGTCGCTGCCTAACAAGGGTGGCACTAGCCAGAAATGCAGTTCAGAAGCAGGACTCCATTTTATTTCAGCTAACACTTAAACACCGCGAAGGATTCACATTCACCTTAATGGTTCAGATATCTGTGAGCTAATCTTATTATGCTCAGATCTTCTGTTATCTCAGCAAAGATTGGGCTGCTGAGCTGTTTAATTTTAGTGTTAGCAAATGGGTCACCAAGAACCTTAAACCTCCACAAACCAAGATTTCAAACAGCATGATAAGAGCTGGACAGGTCTCAATGGTGGCCGTGCACAGGAAGGAACCAGCACTTTTCAAAACCTTACTCTGACTGTGAGGTGAGGAGACATGAGCTGTGCAGTGCACCAAGAATGTTAAGGACTTTGGACAAATGGTTCAGCTTCTAGACTTCTCATTCTTAGCTCACAAGGATTGCTCAGGTGGTGGATAAAGGCAGAGTCCAGAATGGTGTTAATAGTTACTGCTTTTAACATAGGCAGGTTTTCTAGCTATCACTTTGTTTTTATCATTTCGTCTTTATTTACTTCCTTATTTATTCACTTTTTTGAGACAGGTGCCCATCCCATCCAAACTGGTCTCACAATTTCTCTGCAACCAAAGATGACTCTGAGATCCTGTTGCATCTACCTCCATGTTCTGAATATTTGAATTAAGGACACTCATCTCATATGAAATTTACTAGAGATGTTTAAAACAAGCATTTTAAAACTATCTTGGACTTTATAATTTAACTTAAATGACCTCTGCCTTATTTGCTTTGGGGAGCCGATGTGTTCAGCTGCTAAGAATAATGTTCTCTGATACATGATCTCAAAACATTTGAAAGTGTGCTCAGATTTGTTAACTGAATTAATAGTTTCTTACAAGTCAGGAATCTGTCATGTCACAAACTGCTAAACAAGTTGAAATATCATAGAATTAAATATGAAAAAACATAATGGCGTAAAGAAATTGCCAGCAATCTATCAAGCTGATAAAGCCTAGCTAAACTATCTTTTAATTATTCATATGTTAAGCAAAACTTGTATTTTAAAAATTTGGGGGATGTTATAGGATACAATCTTTTCTAGGCAGTTTTGCCCAATGCTTCTTTGGAACCAAGGGATATTTCTCTGAAAAGTGTTTGAGTTCAGCTTTCCCACAGAAGTAAGGTTTTTTCTTGACACATTAGATGCATACAAAATTTTAAATGGAAATTGTATTTTGTGGTGATATTTTGGGAAGAAATATCAAAAATATAATGAAAATTCCTACATTAATTGTTTTCTAAGGGAAGACATTTAGTTGTTGCTAATGTTAAAACTCTGAAGGGACACATTTCCTGAAACAATATCTGAGCATCCACTCATTTCCTAAACATATGAATCTATCATTAAAACTTCATGCAGTAATTTTGTTATTTTTGTATGTGTATGTAGTAATATATTCAAAGATTGCTGAAATATTTACTCTTCTATGACACTTACAAGTTTTTACTTTTCCTCAAATAAATAGTAATTATTCTCATAAATAAATCAACTGTCTGCAGTTAACATTTGTTTTTAAATTGTTCTACTGATGTTTCATGTTGAAGTGATTATTGAGCATGGAATCAAAGAATAGAATCTGTGAGTGGCAATTCTTTTTAAAGTGCAGTATGATGAAGCCAATTAAATAGAAATGAGCTATCTCTACATGACATTGATAGGAGATGGTTTTGAAATGGAATCAGCAATTTCAGTACCACTGGCAATAGACTCACTTTTATTATATTAAAACAAATGATAATTATGCTTGGATATTTAAGCTATTAGATTTTATTTCTACAAATGCTTTAATTCCTCAGTGATCAACTTATATTCTGCAGCTCAAATGATTGAGAAGACCAATACAGATTATTAACAAGCCTTGAGAGTCAGTGACTCTCATTTTAAAATGGTTCTAAATAGTATTCAGAGTTCTTGAATGCTTGAGTAGGAATTGCTTTAGGACTGTCCCCCACATAAAGATTTCTCTTTTCTATTGAACTTAGTGTTTTACCCACACAAACATATCATAAGAGCCTTAACTGCTTCTTTGTAATGACATTGGCTGTGGAAAATCATAGGCCTTGGCAGCACATCCGGCAGCTTAACAGTTCCAACATTGCTTCTATAAATTACACAAAGGAAGACTAGTTCTCTTCTCATTATGTGTCTCTTTAGGTGCAGTGTGAAAAAAAAAAGAAGAAGGAGAAAAAGAAAAATATTTTTATTCTGCCCTTTCCTAAGTGTCCTCGAAGCAGATGTTAATATTTTATACAATTTTTCTTAACCAATAATTGGCAATAAAGACAAAATAATTTACTGTTTCAAGATTCCTCAGTGTTAAGTAATTAAACCAGAATCAGGCATGGAGCACAGGACAATGGCAAACTTTCAGATGAATTAATTTGATGGAAGACCAGCTGAATAATTGGAGTCCAATTACAGGCAGTTTAGTGCCATCATCACCTTCATATATAATTAAATTCAATTGGTTGATACAGCTTCTATTTTTATGAGGGCACATCCCAGCTTTCTGTACCCCACTGTGACTTTGGATCCAGGCCAATCAATTATTAGTCATTTTCTTTCAAATGGAAATGCTGTGGATTAGTCTTATCCTCTACCATGTTCATGCTTCAGAAATCTCTCGTAAACTGTGTTCTATTTGAGTCTTTTGGTGCACAGAGGTGAATGTTCATGTAGACTGTAAGGTAGTGAGATGAGTAACAGGAGATCACAGCTACAGGAGTTAGAAGTCTGTCTGAAATGCTATCCAAATTGCGGCATTTACAAATGGATCATGCCCTTTGGGAGAGGAACAATATGGGTTTTGGTTTTCTCTTTTAGAACTTTTCTTCAAGGAATCATGTATTATTATTACTCTATAGTTTGAATTATTTTTCAAGAAAGAGACACTTTCCTGTAGTTGTACTGCAGTTTCGTAAACACATGCCATGCTGTGACATAATTAGTAATGTAGACCTATACATAAAATATAAATACATACAATGACTTAAAGATATACATGAGGTTTTGACATCTATATATATATTTCTAGGTTCAATAATACAGATGTATCATTCTTGAAAATAAATCAATACAATTTTGAGATTCTATATTTTATTGTTATTTAATTGTGTTATAAGTTTGTTTTCTTTTTTGCTACCATTTCTTTTTTTATTTTTTTAAAACAATCTTTTTTTAAATTTTACATACCAATCCTAGTTCCCTCTCCCTCCCCTCCCCCTGATCCCCTCACCTTCCCCCCACCCCACTCTTCATCCACTCCTCAGAGAGGGTGTGGTCTGCCTTGGGGAGTAAACAGCTTTCTGCCATGTCACAGTGAGACAAGGCCAAGGGCCTTCCCCCTATATCTAGGCTGAGCAAGCTATCTCCCCACAGGGAATGAGCTCCTGAAAGTCAGTTCATTCACTGGGGATAAATACTGATCCCATAGCCAGTGGCCCACAAACTGCCCATGACACACAACCCACATTCGGGGTCTAGATTATTTCTATGAGGTTCCCTAAATGTAAGCTCTCAGTAGCTCAGGTCAGCTGTTTCTGTGGGTTTTTCCATCATGGTCTTCACCCCTTTGCTTATGTTACAAGTTTAATTTTGTTATTTCTTTAGAAAAATGAACATGATGAAAATAGGTAATAAGTTTTTACAATAGGAAATATTTGGGGGACAATATATTAATATGTTTGTTCTTCTAATGTAATTTTCTAAATGGATATAATGTGCTAGGTAAGACTATATTATGTATAAATTATATTATAAATCACAGTTGGGTAAAAAGCATTGACCTATAAGCTGATTTTGACCTTGCTACCATCAGGATATTTGTCCCTTAATATTTTTAATCCTAGCAACAGTTTGCCAGTGGCAAAGTAGATTTTAACAGTTTCAGGGTGATACATGTAATAATTCCCAAATTTCACTGAAGAGACAAAATTACTTGCATTTCCGTCTAGCTAGAGAGAGAGTCATCCTTCACAAAAGTTAGAGAAGCCAGAAAATGGACTTAGATATATTAAAAGAGAGATTATTTCTCCTGACCAATATGGATCACTGATGTTAAAGTATTTCATTTATACTCTTATGCCTTTAGTTTGAAAGACCGTTTTACCTGCTCTCAATTCATTATGCGTTTCTTTAGTTCACTTTCCTGAGAAAATTCTAATGTAGACATAGCAAATCTTTAATAAAGTGGTAAAAGTTTTCAGAGACAAAAATACAGAATACTAGCTTAATAGTTATCATCAAGCTCCAAGATGACAGAGACAATTTTACATTAAAGCTTCTCAGTGAAAAAGTACAAAGATGGAAGTGAACTAGGAGGAACACACACACACACACACACACACACACACACACACACACACAAAGAACTCTCCTCTCTCCTCTTAACTTAGCCTTAGTAGCCCTTTCGGTAAACACTGACATAAAAACACAAGCTTCAGAATTTAAGATGCCGACTTCCGAAGACATTTCAAAGTGTTTTTAATAAAGCCCAGAAACTATGTGGACATTAACTCTTCCACTTGAAATCCTGTACCGTGTGACTCTGAGTAAGAAGATTATGGATTATCCAGAAAACCGTGTGTAAAGAATGAAGCATTAACAAAAGAAAAGATTAACTTTGGCCAAATATTTAATAAAATGTTTTAATTCAGTCTTTCTTGAATTATAAAGATTTTCTTTCTTATATTTACATAGTTTGGAACCCAAAAAGTATTAGAATGGTTCTATTTAAATACAGTTATTTTAAAGAGCAGAGATTTGAACTTTGAAAGGTTAATGGTTACATAATTGTTTGGTTACAAAACTTAGCCTCATAATCAAATATTTAAAAAAATTGTTAATTCTTCTTTATGATGTGCAATTGCAAATTTTATAATCTTTTATGCTTTATTCCAATTTCACTTGGTAAGATATAAGATTAACATATCTGGTCAAATCACAAGTAGTACAAAATGTAATTTTGATAAAATTTTTAGAATAACTGGAATACTTCATTTTGCAAATATTTGATCAAAATTTCTAAATCTTGTTTTATGGAAAATATTGGAAAATAATAAAAATGACAAAAATAGAATATATTTGAAAGCAAAAATTTTTATGGAGTCAGATAATAATGATGTTTTTCTCATTTCTACAATAGTTGCCCTTCTTCTCTCCCTGTAAGAAGCAACGACAAAAGATGGTTAGTGGTTTAGGCATATTGCACAAACACCATTTAATCTCAACAAATATAAAATAACAGTTGGGTTTCTGTGCATCAGAAAATGCACAAGATTCATGATTTCAGGAAGCATAATCTAGGCAGTCAGTTTGTACCCATAGTCCTCAGGGCCCTCCTCCCAGATTATGCAAACAGAGCTGTGCAACAGAGCAACCTCTGTCCTTTCTGGGAACACAAAAAAACTTCCCAGTAGCTATGCATGAAGAGAATGTATAATGTGTGCCACTTTCTTCAACTTCTCTAAAACATAGTTTGACCAGGAGAGCCAGAGCCCCATCCACAGACATTCTTCTCTGCATACAGTACAACAAAAGCCTGTGTTTGCTGGTAGTATCCGTTTAACACTTTGCACAGAGGCTGGACTTCCTGGGCAGAGAAGTGCATCAATAACCCAGTGGGAAGTGGCAGAGACAGAAGGTAAACACAGGTCAGGCCAGGAAAGCCTGGTAGGGGGTGGAACTCACTGCCTGGGACACAATGCAGAGCCGGACATCAGAGGGATTCATCCTTCCTTTCAACCTGAATTCTCAGTTATTAACTGAGGCATAACATCATATAGTGAAAACAAAAAAGCTCGGCCACTTCTCAGCTGCCCCGCAGATGGCATCTAAAATGCACACAGGGTTCCTGTGAGAATCCTGCTTTGGCCATTATGCTGGAAGACTCATTCAGCTAGGGAGAAAGGAGCGCATTAATGCACTGGCTTAAGTGAAACAGATTCAGTCATGTACACCATAGGCCTGCACCATTCTGTCATAATTTATTAGATTCCTGGCAAATACCATCCATGCAAGACTTTCCAAATTCTGGTGTGACTTTTCTCTCCAGAGCTGGCAAAAGCATCAAATACTCTGTGGTCATTCCCTGTATATCAAGGCTTCTATTTCTTTACAACTGAACAGGAATCATTACTTTTTACTTCCACTGGATTGGGTGGAAAATAATGCTAATACTGAGTCCAAAATATATGGCCTTGTTGTTCTTGTACGGTAACTGTAAAATCAATGGTGGTCAGAAACTAGAAACAGCAAGTCCATAGATGGAATGAACTTCTATGATGTCAGCTGGCCTCGGGCTTTGAGTTATTTTGGAGAGTATTCTAGTAACCGTTCTGCATTTTGCTTAGGCAGAATAGTAGCAGTAAAGCACTCTGGGTATTTGTAAGTACTCTGGGTATTTGTGTTGCAGAAAACAGGAAACATGGCAGGTACTGTTATCTACAAAGCACTTTTTCATTAGCTCAACTGAGAACTTCTTCCTGTGCAAAAATTATTTAAAGCGCAGAAAGTTTCTGTCTCTTTATATTTCAGTTTTCTTTATATTTCTTTATATTTCAGTGGTGTGTGTGTGTGTGTGTGAAGGTTAACCAGTTAACAGCACACATTCTTAATTTAATTCTTAACTGTGTCATCTCTTCAGCCCCAGAAAGATATATCTGAAATATTTATTTTGAAATATCATGAAGAAATACTTACAGTCCATTTAAGGATAGTGAAGTAGGTGTCCCTAAAATTCAAAAAGGGGATTGACCCTCTTGGAGCTGTATTAATTAATTAATTAATTAATTTGTTTGCTTGCTTTCTGTTTCTCTGTGTAGCCCTGGAACTAGCTCTGCCAAGCTGACCTTGAGCTGGGAGATCAGTTTACCTCTACCTTGAGTGTTGGGATAAAAGACTTCACCACCAACACCCAGTTAACAGCACACATTTTAACTTCTGTGTCATCTCTTCAGCCCCAGAGAGATATATCTGGAATATTTATTTTGAAATATCATGAAGAAATACTTATAGTCCATTTTAAGGGTAGTGAAGCAGAATGTACTAACCACAGTAATAAAATCTCATACTCGAAGTAACACTTTTGTATGCATTTACATTTGTTAAACATACAACTATAATAGATTTGTTTTGCTTCTAATTCATTTAAAACATTAGTAACCCGACTGGTTATATTATATAGCTGACAAAAATTTCTGAATAACAAATAATATTGAAATTATTTCTTGGAAATAAATATATTAATTCTTGTTTTTTAAAAACATGGTTAGATTTTATCATAGCAACATACTTTAGAGAAACATTACCTTTGTTTTAAGAACATTCTTGTCCCACTAAATTTGAAAAATCTAGGTTCACCTTATTAAATTTACAAGGGATATCTGAAATTACATTTTTATGAAGCAAATAATCCCATGGACATTAAAGAAACAATAAATCATCATTGTTAAATTTAATTAATAAATGCAACTTTGTTGGAAGTGTATTCATATGTTCAGAAGTATAGCAAGTTTGGAAGTTCTATTAATCCATTACAAGTAACGCCAATCCAATTGTCCTTCTCCACTTCAATAGTTAGATAAAGGCTTAACTAGGCAAATTAACATTTTGAGTGGTTTTTCAAAGTCAAGGAATATAGATGCTGTTGCAATGGAGAGGAAATAAATTCCAGATATTTGTGTCCTTATAGTCAGATTGCAGAGGTTTAACTGAATCCTAGATTAAAACGACTTTTATGAATCTCTGTTCTCTGAGGGTGGCTGTTGTAGACTATTATTTTTAGATGTGTTACATTTGTTTAAGCTGTTGAACATTTGTTTTAATGATTCAAATATGTGTTGCATTCTTCTGTGTTTCATTTGTTTAACTCTGTGAAGCTGTGTTACTGTGCCTGTCTTAAACACCTGATAGTCTAATAAAGTGTTGAACAGTAAAGCTAAAGCTGATGGGGCTGTTCTGAAACTACTGTTATGGGTACCAAGGTTTCTGTTGTTCATATGGAGTGAAATATAACACACTTATCATCAGTCATTTTATATCTAAATGCATGTGTGTGTATACATCACTCATATAGATACAGAGATAGAGAGAAAAAGAGAGACACAGAGAGAGAGAGAGAGAGAGAGAGAGAGAGAGAGAGAGAGAGAGAGAGAGAGAGAGAGTTGTCTGAGTTTCTGTCCTGCATGGTTCCCACAGTCATCAAGTCCCAAAGAAATCACACAAAGGTCTACATTAGTTATAAACAGATTGGCCCATTAACTCAGGGTTCCTATTAACTCTTATAACGTATATTAGCCCGAATTTTTTATCTGTGTTAGTCACATGACTCAGTACCTTTCTCAGCGAGGCAGTCACATCTTGCTTCTTCTGTGGCAGGCTCACAACTGCAGAGGAATGGGCTTCCTCTTTCCCAGAATTTTCCTGTTTTCATTGATCCGCCTCTACTTCCTGTCTGTTTGTCCTGCCTATACTTCCTGCCTGGCTACTGGCCAATCAGTATTTATTTAAAATATAACTGACAGAATACAGACCATGCTCCCACACCAACGGGGGTGGGGTGGGCTCAGCATGGTGAACTATTGTTCAGGAAAGTCATTCATTCTTGCAATAGTTTTTTTTTAATACCTGTTCTGTTATGTAAGTTCTTACTATTATATAAGTGTTTTCCTTAGCAAGACTAAAAAATCAAATTCACACCTACTCTAGGAAGTAAAATTTGGTACAGGATGCTGACTCAACATTTCAGAGCACTTGCTGTTCCCACAGAATATGAAGGTTCAATTCCCAGCACCCACACAGTGGATCACAGTTGCCAGCAACCCCTGTTCCAGAAAAACAGATGACTTCCTTTGATCTCCAGAAGGCCCAGTCACATGTGTGGCACAAAGTCATAAAAATCAGGCAAAACATTTATACAATAAAAATAAAATTATAATATTAAAAAAGAGTAATTTGGGAAGTTGTTTTCAATAGTTTATCCTAATTGTTTTCTAATCCAAAATCATTTGATATCATAAAATTTTGAAAAGATGCATTTTATGTTAATTTAAATTTCATAAAAATATGCTTTCAATATTAAATTTCATAAATAATAAAGTCTACTATAAAGACTTCTCAGGATAAATAAATAACAAATGTTAGGGTAAACATCATTGCTACTCTTCAATCAAATGGCATAATGTATTTGAATATTTACCACAACTCTTTCTGAAAGAAGAAAGAGTATAATGAGTAGTGTATATGCAGGGATGCTTGGGTTCTTAGAATCTCAGGTTAATGAATAACAGACAAAAACACAGAACTTTCTTTTTAAATTTGTATGACTAAGTTATCAGATATAAATCACTATTATACCCCCTTTGCTGTATCATAAAATAGTATTAATATTTTGTTGGTTCAC
Organism: Alexandromys fortis; assembly: GCF_014885135.2. Classification (NCBI taxonomy): domain Eukaryota; kingdom Metazoa; phylum Chordata; class Mammalia; order Rodentia; family Cricetidae; genus Alexandromys; species Alexandromys fortis. The sequence continues at coordinate 33,818,191 of NW_026067909.1, read as the reverse complement.
AAGAAAAGATCAAACAAATGTTCTGAAAAGGACCCACTACTTAGAGGATCTATGACATAAAATGTTATAAGCCCTTTGAAAAGAATAAATCATTTCAATGGGTTTGTTTATATATTTTAAATTTCTGTGCATATGTGGAGAGGTCAAAATATATAAGATATCTCTGAAAGCAGGAGATTCAGTTCATTTTTTGCAAAACAAGAAATAGTTAGGAACCATGTTATTGCCAGGTGTTTTAAGTGTTCTCAGTAATTTAGTACTGGAAATTCTTTTGTGTGTATTTTATAAAAAATATATACTTTATAGATCAGTCTACATTTATTTCTCCATTATAGTTATTTAATCAGAACTGAATGTGTTTAGTTGTTGTGGAGAATGGACACGGTTTATCTAAATATTTGTCTGATGTTCCAAAGGTATTTGAGCCAAGCTGTTTTAAGAATTGTGACCTTTGAATGGATAAACTTATGCTCATTCTTTTGAGTGTGAGACTATTGAAACAATAAATCCTAAGGACTTGGAATTCCTCCAGGAATCTCATCTTGGAAAAGGAAAGCCTGAAACTCTAGTGCCAAAAGAGACAGCACATGTTTCCCAAAAAATCTTATACCGCGTTGACAATTTGACAGCCTACCTTGCAGTAGAGACTGGAGATGGTGGGACTACCCCATCATCAGGCCCACTTAGTTTCTTATACTTCTTGCATCTATTTAAACCCAAACACAAACACCATGCAAATACCCAAAAAGATACCCTTGGGGGTCAGTGGGCCTCATTATTTTTCTTCCCCCCAATGGAAACATTGAGCAAATCATCTTTCTCTTTAACTTTCCATAATGTGTGTCCCTTCGCTGATATATTATGATGGGTAGGTAGAAGAGACTAGTCAGCTAAGGCTACCAGGGAACAGAATTTAATTCCCAAATCTTTCAAAACAAAATAAGCATTGAGTAAGGAGACAACTTAAGATCACTGACTGGGAATTATTGCTAACTTTGTGTTATAAGCAGGTAGTATTGGCTCTGATGCAGGAGAATGACACAGATTAGAAGGAACACATTTCTTTGTTTGTGTGCCTATTTTATGGAGAACCTGAATCTTTTCCCATGTTTAAATGGAATCTATTCTGTCCTACACAGTCTGACACTATGATTCCCTTGTTATTCCCAGAGTAACCCTGACAGGTTACTGACATTTTGGACCACAATTCAGGTTATTAATATTATCAAATTCCTTGACCTACAGATACTAAAAATACCTGTAGTTAAATTTCGTATCTGTAGATCAAGGAATTCGATAATATTAATAACCTGAATTGTGGTCCAAAATGTCAGTAACCAAGTAAAAAGAGTAAGCCAAACTTTTTGTGTGTCAAAATAGTTTATTAACTAAAAATTATATTACTTAAATAATTATACTTTAGTTAATTGTAATATAGTTAATATTTCTATAAAAATACCAACTTTGTAGAGATTATATTTCTATCATCACCTTAGAAAGGTAACAAAATGCTCTTGACATATAGCTAACAACTTTTCCTCTACAGGGGGCTAGCAAGAAAGCCCAATGGATAAAAGTACTTCTTTTACAAACACTAGAAGCTGATATGAATACTAAGCATGACTACATAATAGCTTCTTAGTCTGAGACGTTCCAGTTCTATAGACTTAACAGATATAGGTTTTGACTCTTCACAGACAATGTGTGATCATTTTGGAGGATAATTTTCCTTCCATATATTCTTGAAGGTATAACAAAAATGGACTCGGAGTTATTTTGTAATTTAGCTTAGTCAAGCATGGCCACATGCATGCCTGTGACACTGGTGCCGTAGGGACTGAGATGGGAGTACCACAAGGTGTCCCGTTAACTACAATAACTCTATGCTCAGAAAGAGACGTCTCTCAATTGAACAAGGTGAAGAACAACAGAGTAGAACTCATTACATCCTTCTCTGGGCTCTGCACTTGTACAAACAAATTCTTATAACACATGTATGCACTATGTTCTAACACTGTATACTTTCAAAAAATAAAAAAAAAATAAAAAAATTCACATGATAGAACAATGACTTCCTCTGTAATCCAGAAAATAATGGCAATAGCTATATATAATACTCAGAGTGCTGAATCATCCTGGCACCTATGGAGTAATAGCTTAAGATGGGATAGATCAAAGGAGGATTTTTCTTGACTTCTACTAAAGAATTTGATCACAAAAATATGCTTGCAAGTTCTAAATTCAAATGCCCTGCCTTCCCAGTCCATCCAAGAAATCACTCAGATTGGTCTTGGCATGCAAACTTTATAGAATAAACAAAAGAACTAAGTGAATATGTATCATACAAGCGGTTCCCATGAGTTTTGAATTCCACTTTAGCCATTTAACATTTTGGCCTTTGAGTTTGTTTACTTACCACAACATAATGTTTACATTTTTAAAGAACACTTCAGAATGAATTATCCAAGATTGACTTGGACTTATTTTAAAGTCAAGTTGGATGTGTGTGCAGTTTTTATGCATGGAAAAGAAGCACAGAATCCCCTTCTGGCTCCACTCTCCAAAGAAGATGAAGGTTTTGTAGGTAAGGTTAAGATGAGCTCTTAGCTGTGTGTATGTTGACTTTCCACTCTTTATTTAGAACATTCTTTCAATACTTTTTGTACTTACAATTGAAAGTAATGAGTAATTTCAGTCATTTTACAAGTTGATCTTGCCCAGAGTGCTTTTAGCAAGCACAGATTTTAGAAGACATGATTGAATGGATATAGAGGCAAGAGACACAGAGTGGTCAGGGAAAAGCTTTCTGAAAAAGGGTCTAGCTTTTTCATTTGATGTTTGTTTGAACAACCCATTCACTTTAGTCTATATAAAAATGATCCATAAATTAAGCCACCAAGAGCATTTGACTAATAAAACCCCATCAATGTTTTTTGTTGCTCTTTAATTTATAAGATCGAATCAATTTTAAAGAATGAGAAAGTCAATTAGAAAAGATAAAATATCAAATTTATGGTCTCAGTAAATCTCTTGAAATCACAGCCATGTTTTCTATACCAGCCTTCTTAAATTTGAACAACGTCTTCTAAAAAAAAAAACATTTTATATGCTTCATATTTTTCTTTTTTATGGTTTTTCTCTCTCTCAGTCACAAGCTATTTTTTATCCTTTATTTCCCTTTTGAAGGAATGGTAAGTGACACTATTTTCCTTGATCTGGAGACCTGAATGTTGTAAACAGTGCTCTGGAAGAGAGCGCCTGTCCCTGTGACAGCTACTGTTCAAGGGTTAAGTATTACCATTTTCCACCTCATTTCCTCCTTCACCCAGCAAGTTAATTCATTTAAGCCCTTGGCAGGCCATTGAGAATCAACTCTTCTTGGAAGGTCCATTAACAGGGAACAGTGGTCTAAGTCAGACACTGTACAGAGATCACACTGAAGTTATTTTTTTACTCAAGAAGTTGTAGGTTGACTTTGTATCTAAGGGACAGGATGTAGAACTGTTTGGGTCTCGGCTGAGTACCTATTCATTGCCTTAAGTAGAAACCAGGACCAAAAATGGAAATACAGAGGCATTGACTTTTGGCAAACTTGCCTTTTAGTCTCAATTCTGTCACATAAATGGTCCATCATTGTGAGCAAGAACATAATTTCAAATGTCCCAGCCTCTGTTATGTATGAATCATCCTGAGAAAACTTTATCAAAGTTTGATGTGGAGGAGACTATTTAATGTGCTCGACAATAAGGTATTAAACTGTGATCTTCAACCAACATTGTGTTTTTCAATTACTACTATTTTCTGACTATGGGAATGCCTTTACATACCAAAGCTCTGCTTCCTTGTAAAATAGAATCACCACACTAACATCATGAGATAGGGTGTGTGTTTGTGAAGAGAAACTGACACCTCTCCTGAAGTGATATTTTCCAAACTTCAGAAGTGGTGACACATCATTTGTAAATGTTAAAAAAGTTATATATTTGCAAAGATTATAAAATAAACGTTCCTATGGAAGGCTATGGATAGTGACATTGGTATAAATACAAATTACTTTGAGTAATTAGCAGCACAGGAATAGAATAATGGCAACTTAAGTACAAATCCCAGCTCTGTCATTTGCTTTCTTCATGTACCTGAGTAAGACAGGCATCCCTGTCATTCTTCATTCTTTTCATTTTGAAGTAGGAAAATTTTATTTTCCCATAAACAGTCTGTATATATGATATAATGATTGAGCCAAAACTCTAAGTATTTCTGTAATATTCCAACCTGGAAATATAAACACCTTGTGAAAGTAAAGCAGACCCTGGCATGTCTAAAATATCATGGAAAGATCTCATCTTTGTTAATTTCTTTCTTTACCCAGATCTATGTAAACCAACTCTTAGTTATCCTCAGGTAGACATAGTCATAAATAACAAGTGGTCAATTATTAATATTGTTTTTGTTAGGTACTTTATATTCATTGGTTATGGTAGTTTTCTTTTTACTCATTAAATATCTAAATTCTTTGCAAACTTTTACTAATTATTATAATGTTCCTCGTATTTCAAATAATGAGTGTGAAGTTCAATGAGGCCACAGCACTCTATATTTGTGTACCATGGACTACTGAAAAAGTGTGAATAAAATACGATGTCTTAGAATGCATATGATATCTTCCCAGTAACAAGTTTTTTTCATTTGGAAGATTCCTTCCACCATGACCTCTAGCATGTTCAGAAAGTTAACAACTCATCAAGCAATTATACCATAGTGTCTAAAAGCTGAAGAGGATTCGTCATTGTCTATTGATTCATTCTTTATGTCTATTCAGGTATATGAATGGTTATACACACATTCTCACATATTGGGAGGCCACAGAACAACCTCAGAAGTTATTTTTCAGGTCCTTGTTTTATTTTTGTTTTAATTTATTCTTTTATTTTTGAGATGTAATATGCCATTTTCTCCTTCACTTTCCTTCTACAAAATTTTTCCATATAACCCTCCTTGCTCTCATTTAAATGCATAATATCATTTTCCATGAATAGTTGTTAAAAAACTATATGTGTGTATGATATATATTTATATACATGTATGGTTTATATGTATATCTAGATATATGTATATTCCTAATTACAGAAATATAACCTTATAAGTTTCTTTAATAGTACTTACATGTAAACTTTCAAGAAGTCCAGTCCTAAGGGATACATCTGCAAAGCCTCTTTAGCACTTAAGGCTCAAGGACTACTGCGGAAGACTGCAAGAGAAACTTTGTAAGAGTCATAGGATCAGGGAGTTGACTGTGACATTGTTTCTCCTAGGAATTTCATATGCTTCACTCATACACTCGAGTCAACATGCATGCCCAAACATGAGCTGAACAAGGACAACAACAATAGGCGTACTAATGTGAACAGGAAAAAGCCTAGGTGTCCTCAACCATAAACAAAGAACTACTGGCTATTAAGGAATGTTGACAATGAGAGAAGTAGTCTTCCCTAGGGAAAAACACAGCATATGATTAACCAATAACTTCTTGTGTTTTGTGACATATTCTTTCATTGGCCTGGAGCTTGTCAAGTAGGCAACACTACCTAGTTAACTGTGCCCACTTTGAATGTCTATCTCCCTTTCTACAACGCTCAGAATACAAGCACAAATCACCATGCTGTGCTCTCTTTACTTGGGTTCTAAGAATCAAACTCATGGTTCCATAGTTGCAAAGCATGCACTTTACCTACCGAGCAATTTCTTCTGCACGAATGTCAGTGATTATTTACAATCAAAATAGACATAGCTGTGCAACTCTCCAAATCTCTGAAGAGATGGTCTTGTCTTATTTGTGCTTACCTGCAGAATTTCTGAGAAAGGATAATGAATCCATAATAAAAAAAACTGACTTCTTATGTTTTGTGGGCTGAGAAGAAGGTCAACAGACAACATTCTCCATCCGTCAGTCCCTTTGAAAGTTACAGTCATCCATTTACCAATTTTTCAGAAAACACACTGAAATCCTAGAACTCACAAAGTATTAACACATCCATATTTTCCAATGCTATACTCCGTAAGAGACCAACTGAATTCATTTCTAGATTCTCTGCTAAAAGTATAGCATGGGTTTTGATTTACCTTGTAGTTCAGCTAGGTAAATGCTGCAACATAAATTACTGAAAAATAAAGGATAGTAGCAATGGCAGAAAAAAAATAAAATGGAGCAGAAAAATGAGATGAGAAAGAAATAACCTAGGGGGATGAAATTGAAGGGAAACAGAAAATAGCTCCCTGAAAATAAGCAGTAACAAGCCTCTGGAAGGAAGAGTCAAATGTATCCAAAGTCTTGACAGAGGTTGGAAACAGTGGTATCAAGCAGTTTCAAGGGTATGAGAAGAGGTCAGCAGGTATCTTGTGTAGACACTCCTTCAGGGAAGTGATGAACTTTAAGTCACACTAAAATTAAACATAATGAGTGGAAAAAGCAAAATACAAACTTAAAACACCAGTGAGACCAATGTTTCAGAACTGTTTCATTTTGGGTAGAGGATAGAAGATCAAAGAGATACAGCAGCATCTGGAGGACATGCCCATCCAGGATGACTTGATTCTTGGCAGGGGACAGCAGCATTGGCTTCAGTTTTAGAGAATGAGGTTTAAGACATGCATTTACTATTCTTGTTCTAGTGATTTATTGATACCCCTAAAGATGATCTTCTAATCTCTGAACATTCAATTTCCTGAACAGTACCAATGCTTACTGAATCAAGAAATCAGTACTGAGAAATCCATGTGTCAGGAAATTCTTCAAACCCATGTATATATGTAGGGCAACTGGTTAGTGACATCCTATGAATATCTTATGCAGTCAAGACTCAAATTCTGATACTAAACTATATAATATTAATATCAAAATTATTAAATATATATGCACTAAACCTTGTATACACACCACCCTTTAAGTAAGGATTTACCTGACTCTGGAGGAGGATAGCATGGTGCTACCCAGCTTCATGCCAATGATACCCTCCGGCATTTGGACCAAGCAGGGTTTCCTGAGCTGTCTTTCATCCATGAAGATGCTCTCCTGAGTGAGAAAAGCAACCATAGGATAGCTCATCCTTTTTTTTCTTTCTGTTCTTCAATGAGATCAGTCTTTACCTTTTGATATTTGAGAGTGACAAGTGTCAATGCACACACCTTATTCTCCCCTGGTGGCTGGTAACTCTATTTTGTCCTCAACACCGCTGAGAAATTGCACATATCTTCAATTTATCTATTCCCTCCAATTTTATTTGAATATACTTTTCAGTTCTATGTTTATACATTTCTATGACCTGTTGTCTTCCACAACTTTTATTTTTTAATTAGTCTTTTTCATTTGTGCATAAATGTTAAAATAAGCTCGATGATTCCAGCGTCCTAGGTTAAATTACTCCTCACTAACATCATCTGTTATATTCCTTTCATAGCATTCTGTTTAGTCTTCTAAAAATTTGGGATATAGAAGACACCCTCGAATGTGAAGAGTAAGTTCTGAAATATTTGTTTACTGTTTAAATGGCTAAATATGTAAGGAGCAGTCTCTGTCTCCTTTGGTAATTCATACCAAAGTGATTACAAAATCACCTCCACGCTATAATATTATTTTCATTCTCTTTTATTTTGGTGGTATGGAGGCTTGAACATAGGGACTCACACATAGCATAGAATTTCTCAACTGCAGAGATCCACGTTACAAGTCTTATATTTTGTTATTATATCTCTGGCTTAATGTCTGAAAATCTATACTAATGAAATTGTCTCACAGAGTTAGCTTTCCTGAAAGCCTATAATTTTCTCTAAGCTCAATGCCTCCAAATTAATTAAAGCATCACTAAGCTTTCACAGAGCAAAAGGAAAAATAATTCTCTTAATCTTGGGTTAATTACATGCAGTAACTGGAATTCTGCCTTTTGCCCTCTGAGTTTTCTGCTTCCTAAACTTCAGTAAAAGTGTATTAGCTGACTTTAATTGTTTATGCCACTTCATCTCTTGTCTCAAAGTAACTGTAGAAGCATAAATTATGAGGACTCTCGCGTAAATACAAAATTTCCTACATGTAATAATAAAGCTATTTGTGTAAGCATGATGATAAGATTGCAAATATTCCTGACTGGAAAGTTCATATTTTGAAGTAAAATGAGAAGGTGGTGGTGAGATGTCCCAGAAATTCTTTTAACAAAATAATAAACAATAAGCTTCCTTTAATATCAGTTATTTTTTTTCTTTACTATATGATTCCTGTCAGGCTATAACAGGAACTAAAGAGCAAGTAGATTTGAACTGGTTCTAAGCAGCAAGTGGGTTGTTGAAAAAAATACATTTTATGAAGTCTTTTTTTAAACATAGTTATTTAGATCTTTGAAAAATTTATGTATTTTATAAAAATTTCATATATATATACATATATATACAATTATTCTTTGATATAGACACCCCGTACTTCTCCCCAAACACTCCCAATCCCTTCTAATATATCCACCTCCCAAATTTATGATCTCTATATTTTCTAACTGAATTTAGTTTACGCTGCTCATAATACATGAAGGTATAGAACCTTCTACTAGGGGACAGGCAACTTACCAGTAGATGACCCTCGGAAATAATTCATTTAAAGCTAAGTAGAATATTTTTCATGCATCCTAAGTAGCACATGGTTGTATGTAGTCACACAGATCTGCTACCATTGCATGGTTTGGCGCATTTGTGATGCAGTTTGCTTAAACCTTATTTATTTATTTATTTATTTATTTATTTATTTATTTATTTATATTGAGAATAGGAAAAAAAAGTTTCCGCCTCCTCCCAGCCTCCCATTTCCCTCCCCCTCCCCCCACTCTTCTCCCCCTCCCCCCCCTCCTCTCCCCCTCCCTCTCCAATCCAAAGAGCAGTCATGGTTCCCTGCCCTGTGGAAAGTCCAAGGACCTCCCCCCTCCGTCCATGTCTAGGAAGGTGAACATTCAAACTGGCTAGGCTCCCACGTGGGGTGGGTTGGGGATAAGGGGGGACGGGGAGAGAAAAGTGAGAAGGGGAGGATTGGGGGATCTTGGGGAAAAAGGAAGATTGGGATAAAGGAAGGTTGGATAGGGGAGCAGGGAAGCACATATCTTAGTTAAGGGAGCCACCTTAGTGTAGGCAAGAGACTTGCTTAAACCTTTAAGCCTCAAAAATGTTCTGAAAGCCCCAGTTCGGCAGATGCTTGTTCCTGGTACAAGCCATTTTCTACTCTAGTGACCACTTTTTCACTGAGAACTTAGTAAGCGGCAGGAGTACAATAAGACTTCTGTTGCAATTAACAGCACTTTCCCATCACTACCCTGCGATTAGGAATACTGGCAAAAATGTGTACTCTTAGAAGGAACAAGCACATGATTATTATTAGAGGCCTTTCTGTTCCATGTCTCCTGACCATCTTAATTTACTCTATAAGGTTCAATGCATGAATAAATTTAGCTCTTGGAGGGCCGACAGCCAAGCTGTAAAGCGTGCAATGTGACATTACCAGGTTAGCAGAGAGAACAATTGGATTTGTTCCTTGTTTTCCCATCGCTAAACTCAAATAGAACATTGATTCGATTCCAAGGAAATCCTACATAATGAGTTTCATATTGCATTATTAATAGCAAGAACATGCTTTGATTCTCCCATGAGCTCCCATACTAACTGACATGAGGGAGTATCTCCTACCCTCTGCTTCTATTTCACCTTGACTGGAGAATTTCATGCAATTTGTAAAGGTCACTAACAGGAAAGGTGGACAATGAGTGACAGAAGACACAGAAAACTGTGATTTCCCATACCTTATTGCAATGCACATTTTGGGGGGTAAAAAACCTACAACTTCTATTAATGTATTCCACTCCAAAAGAGCTTTTATCGTTTATATTCTATGCTTCCTCATTGCCCCTTTGATACCCCCCCTTTTTTTTTTTTGAACAAATAATAAGTACGTCGTGTTGATTCAGAATGCTGCTCTTCCCTTTGCAGAATTAATTTTTCAGCTTGTTTGGGCTGAGGATGTGACTGCTGATGCAGTTCTGTCTCACAGCCTGTACCCAGGCAGTATAACATATGCGTAGTAATGGAGTGTGTCGGGTTTGAAGAGCCAAGCCATTAGGCAGTGCATCAAGCTAAGCCTCTCCACAAGAGCTCTGGCTACGGCTAGATCTTGGAGAGGCCAAGCCTAAACAAGCAGAGTCCTTGAGATGCCTGTTCTCGTATCCTCTGTGCTCCCCTATGTTTGCTGATGCTATGTGTGTCTTTTGATGGATTCCCTTCAGTTCATTCAGTAGGGACATTCAATAGGCTTTGTTCCGGGTGGGTTAAAATAACAAATGATTATTCAGCAGTGTTTCTACCCGTACATGAAGAAGCTACCATGTGTTACAGAAATTTTAACACATTTAAAGCTGATGAATTTTCTGAGTCATTAACTATTAACAAAACACTATTAAATATTCTACTAAGTTCCTAAGCATAAAATATTGTCAAATATCTACGTATCCTCTACACCCCATCAGAAAACTAGCTCCCCATTTGTTACATTAAAATATCTAACAATATGTATTTAAACTGATTAGTTTATGTGCTCTGTTTGAGCATATAATTTTTTGAATGGTCTTCAGGTTACAAAACCTTTCTAAAGTCTTAACCTAGTTGTTGCTGACTTTGAGATGTTCTATACTGATGTAACATTTAATTACAGGCTTGTTTGCTAAAACCAGGTGTTAACTTCTCTAAAGCTGAAAGTTTAAATTAGGTAAAAATAAAAATTGATTCCATCAGCAGTATTTTCTAATAATATTTGTCCCATATCTAACTTTTTCCATCTCCTGTAAGTTTTTATTCTAGTTTTTACAGATTTTAGTGCAAAATATATTTGCTAGTATCTTTGTCATTTTACTTGCTTTTTTAGAAATTTTATAAAAACCTACTGAATATACTTTCTTAAATCAAGTTTCCAATAACAAAATTTTCAATATCTCTGAATATTTTTGTACATATCATTACTTCATCTTGGTACTCATGTTGGGAAGGTAAAACTGCACATCTGGACTTCATTGTTTTTATATATTCACATACACAGATGGTATCTACACATGTGTACAAGTATATATAAATGGAAGCACAATCTTGATTATAAGGTTGCTCTTTCGTGGATAACGTAGTCCTGAAGAAATATGATTTTATTCAATAAACTATTGAAATTATTATATGTTAGGAAAGCTATTCATGGACTAAAATAGAATACTGAGAAATATCACATATGTATAAAAAGTACACAATGAAACATTTCAGAGGCTATCAGTAAGATAAATAATAACAAGTTTCAGAGAATAACATATAAAAGAGAGAATGGAGGGAAACTTTTCCAGTGGTAATAAAAGAAACTCATGAAATGTGCTGTAGATTATCTAGATTATATTAGAGTGAGAACCTCTGAAGTCTTTGATGGAGTTAAAGAATAGATAGCTTTAGTTATAGTTTTCCTTAGTCATGATAAAAATTTAACTAGATTTAAATGTTGTAACTATAATTCTTGATATTTGTTTTATTATATGTAATTTTACTATATTAAAGAGAAAACCTTCCATTTTATTTAAACAGAAAAGGGTAGATGATGTGGGATTCACCTCTATATACTGTTAATACCATTGCATAATAAAGAAACTGGCTTAGCCTGATAGACAGGGAAAACTAAACTGAATGCTGGGAGAAAGGAGGTCATTATTTATATAAAGAAAATTCATAAAAGATACATACATAGTTATCTAAAGAAATTACCTAATCAAAAAATGAAAATAAAAGGCAAAATCCAGAAATCACGAGGATTAATAATGATTTAATATATAATTTATTATGGGATATTTATATATCTTCCTCTTTAATTGTGGCTATTTAGTATAGTAATTTAAATTATGGGATTTCTAAAAACAAATGATAAGTCAAACTACAATGGCTTTTAAAGATTTTAGAAAATAACCGTTTTACAAATTCATATCTTTTCATATCAAAATGTTCTTCATTGAAATTATGTAACTCATTCAATCTAGTTTAGTAGTAAGGTTCAAATTTTTATGTTTTATACATTTAAGACTCACTATATACATATATTTATTCTAAATATGTAATTACAACATTAAATGAAAGATGATGCAATGATGCTAAGAAAATGTTTTTACTATTTCTTATGAAAAACTAGATCTTCTATTTCTCCTTGTTTTTCCACTTTTAAGTCACTACATATTCATCCATTGAGTCATTTAAAGCACAGAGAAATAAACTTTCAAACTACAGAGCTTTGGCAGAAGTTTTATTTTCATTCTGCTCACTAGAGCTCAGTGATGGTCTGTATTACCAAGAAATATAATTTGTCAGATGGACTGAAGGCACCGTTTTATGAGCAAAAGTTATTACATGGAGTTGGTACTTTTGTTCTCATATATCAGCTATTGGAGTTATTTTTAACCTTGTCTGTTTTCTCAACACAGGAACAACTTGTTTTTCCTGTTGCTAGAACTAAATAGTCAACAATAGAGAGTGAGTTGAATACTATAGTTCCTTGCACATCGTGAGCTAAAACACCAATATAGCATTTGTTATGATCTTTGTTGCCAGACTTCATGGGAAAGGCAAAAACAGCTTGAGTTTTGAGGTCCTAGAAGGCAGTGCTAAAGTAAGAAGATATTGGGATCACCCTTTCCTATATAAATGTAAAACATTCTGTAAAAATCATTGGAAAAGAATAAATACAGACTCTCACAATCACTTTTTCCTTGAGGTAGCTTCCTGTCTCTCACAGCACATTTTTTTTCTTATTTTATTCTCATTTTTTCTCATTTTTATGTCCCTCTGAGTTTTTCCTTCATATTTTGATATGGCGCACATGTTGAATACTAATAGCATATACCTGTCTCAACACCAAACCCTTTATTTTTCAAAGTCACAGATGTCTGCATTCCACATCCATCCTTTGTAGAATTTTACAAACAAAATTCAGTAATGTTATTTCACATAATTTTTCACATTTTCTTGGCAGGTTGTTAATATTATAGAAAAAAGTCCAGGACATTTATTCAACAGTTAGAATAGTGTTTTTCTTGCACTGGGAATTACCAATGGATTTACCTATTCTATTGTAGTTGTACTCTTTTTGTCAGGACCCCCAGCTTAATAATAATGACATAGATACTTACTGTTAATTAAGAAAGATTGGTCTTTAGCTTAGGCTTATTTCCAACTAGCTCTTATAACTTAATTAAATAATATTTTAAAATCCACCTTCTGTCATTTTTACTTAGCACAACACATTTGACTTACCCAAGTCTGCTGGCCAATTCCCTGTCTAGAGTCTTCCTCCTGCTTCTTCTCTCTACCTGGACATCCAATCTATCCTCTCCAGCCTAGTAATTGATTGTTCAACATTTTATTAATCCAATCAGGAAGCACATTTAGCCAACACACATTTTTACAGTATGCAAAATGTTTATCCAACAACAGTCTATTGTACACAGTTTAAGCAGTTCCCTTTACTTTTCACACACACTTTAAATTTTCAGAAAAAGTTAATATCAATCCTTTTTATTTATGAAAAAATTATCTAATTAACTTTTCTTTACCAATGAACTTACATACATATTATTGTAGTCCATACAAAATCAATAGTGATTTTAAGGAAATCTCAGAACTACTTTGACTTCTCTATATTAGAGACTGGTAGAAACAAACTTAAGCACGACCCATTGGGTCATAGTGTGAGTTACAGTCAGCATGCAGAATACCCTTTTATTCCTAAAAAGGGTTTTAACCTCAGACAGCCGTGTCTTCAAGAGACCATCATTGGGAAATGTTGAAAATATCTATTAAATGGAAACAAAAGACTGGGGAGGAAGATGCATATAAATGATGGCAGCCATAAAACAAGTTCTACAATGATGTGATAACTTTTAGCCAACCTTGACAGGATCATCTTAACAAACAATGCACTTCTGCATGACTTTTTATAAATGTCTGAGCCAAGCAACTGGATCTGTTAGCAGCTTGGCACTTGACAGAAGAAAAGGTCACTGCTCTTAGTGATCAGTACAATAGAATCATGCTATGACAAAGCCTGAATCTATTCATGTCAAATATTCACTACAAATGATCTTAGTTGGCTCAACCCATCCTTGATTTACTGGTAAAGTCCTGCCTTTGTTTCCCACTGTTACTCTGTCTTGTAATTTGAGGAGGCTCTACTCCATTGCTCAAAGTTCAGTGCATTCTTAGGCCTCCATCCTCCAGTTGGCACAAGAGTTAGACACAAGGAACCCATCAAGCATCAGTGAAAGAGGGAAATAAAAATACCCTGGGAGATTAAGCTGTAAAATCAACATGAAAGAAGAAAATTCAATTTAAAGAGACTGAATGCCTGCAGGACCAGCAGGATTCAACTCAACAGGATTAAATACATTAACATATCTAAAGAAGGAATATAGGAACTCAGAAGAAGTCTAAGACAAAAGTCTGAGGAAGAGAATCTGGGAGGGGTGTGGAAAAATTAGATTCAGGCAAGGAGGCCAAGGTATACAACTATTCAGAGAGTCTATAAAATAAACTTATCAACTCCTCAAATCATATATCATGTAGATACATACACATGTGTACCTCTCATCTGGTCACCTGTGTTCACCCATACATATGCATGTATTTAATATGTACAGATAGTCCCTTTAAATTTAGGTCATTGTTCAGTCTGATGTGCGTACAATAAAATATGAAATTTATGCAAAACTTTGACAGAATGTATTCAATGTTGTATTTTCAATCTGCACTGCATTGTACATATAAACTTATATTTACGATTTTTACCTTTAGTATTTTTTGTGCATCAGATCTTTATTACTTAAAATTTATTTTTGGATATGATTATTAGAATGATCAGGGAGATATGACAACTGCCATACAACATACTATTATCGATATTAAAGTCAAAATACAAATTTTTTTCCCTGAAAGTAAATTTTTAAAAAATGTATTCTGCAGTGACTATAAACTAGGATCACAGATTCAAGTGATCTCAAATTCCATGGTAGTAGTTTCATAAAACTTTTATAATAATCAACAAAGAAAGTTGTAAGTGAAAACACTTTAAATACCTGATGATATTTTTTCATATGGATAGATTGGTGGCCAGCCCAATTCTCGTCGGAGAGATTTCATCCAGCAATAGAGAGTAACAGATGCAGAACCATAGCCATATATTAGGCAGTGTTTGGGAAATCCTTCTGAGAATGGGAAGAAAGGACTGTAGGAGCCAAGGAAGTCAAGGACATCACAAGAATATTCACAGAACCAACTATCCTGGGCTCTCAGAGGCTCACAGAGACTGAACCAACAACCAGGGAGCCAGCATGGGGCAGACCTAGGCACTATGAATAGAAGATACCGTTGTGTAGCTTAGTCCTCTTGTGGGACTCCTAACAGTAGGAGCAGGGCCTGTCTCTGAATCTTTTACTTGCTTTTGGGATCCTACTCCTCATTCTGGGTTGCCTTGCCCAGCCTTAATACACGAGGGGTACTTAGTATTACTGCAGCTTTTTATGTCATGTTTGGTTGATAGTCACAGGCGAACTGCTATTTCTTTAAACAAAAAAGGAAGAGGAGTGGATGGTGTGCCACAAAAGGAGAATGGATGAAGGGACTGGGAGGAGAGAAGGGAGAGGAAACTGAGGCAGAGGTATAAAATAAAATTTGAGTCCATATATATTGGCAAAATCAGGTTGAGGGGATATCTTTGCTACAGGACTATGTTACTATATTTTTTTGTAGTTTTTGTGTTCTGAGACAAGTTCTTTTTATTTATTTTTTTTTATTATCATGAAGTTTATTTTATTTAAGTTTACAGATACATATATTTTCTTCTAGCCAGAAACTCGAATGTTCAAAGGCAAACATGGGTGCAAAAGTGGCATTATATATTTAGGGATAACCAACAGTTACCTAACTGGACCCCCACTCACCAGAAGAGAATTCATACCTGTACTGTAAACCTAGCCAGGCACCTGTGGTGGATAAGGCCATGAAACCTAGAAGAGGACCTTTTATTGCCACTTTCTGAAACCAGGGCAATGCTAAATTCCTAAAATCACAGATATGCAGGGGGCTTGATCCGGAGAAGACTGATTCTCTCTCTCCCAGCAGCAATTAGTTGACTGTAACTCTTCATCCGGGTGTGGACTCTTGTTAGAATTTCCCCATCCACATTAGAATGTCAGCCAGTGTCGGCGATGAGCAGGTCTTATTTAGGTCACCATTAAGGTTTCATGGTGCAGCTCCTGTCATATGTAGAAGACACCATCTCCCAGCTAGCATTCTGACCTTCTGACTCTTACAGTCTTTCCGCTTCCTCTTCTGCCATTCTCCCTGCGTCTCAAGAGTAGGGGTCATGTTGTAGATGTACCCGTAGATGTAGATGTAGATGGAGGGGTTGGGCATCACATGGTCAGCTGATCTCCATAGTTAAAGCAGTTGTGGATCCCTATGGTCTTTGTCACTGTGAAAAGAAGCTTCCATAAGAGCAGGGAAAGCTACACTTACCTGCATATCTGTGTTTTTAGGAATTTAGAACTGAGACAAGTTCTTATATCACAAAAGGATTTGTCTAATATATGCAAAGATGTGAGGTCATACACAGAAGTGGTCAATTAATTGTTTTTTAGGAACTAAGATAAACCCAAGATAATTGCACTCTGGACCTGCAACATATCAACTGTTCACAGTTATGAGGTTCTGACCAGCTAATCAGCCCCGTGTAATATTCAGTGTAGGTGTGACTTTTTCTAGAAACTCTATTTTATGCCACAGATATTTTGCTTTGTTATTATTTAGTCATATGTTGTTCCTTTCTACCTGAACTACATAACAATCATACTTGAGTTTTCAAGCAAGGACTCTGTGCTTTCTAGTATGGCCATGAACTTGATCTTAGCACAACCAGAACCTGAACTTAAAGCCTCCTTGCATCATCCTTCCACGTAATTGAGATTATGCATTGTCAGGAACTATTGTCACGAGCTACTGCAGGCTAATCTTGCAATTACATAGCAACTGATAATTCAAATGTCAACCCACGAGAGGAAGTATTCCCTGATGGGGTACTCCATTAGCAAAGCTGACTCTGGAAACTTGCTTCCATATGTAATTTCACTTGTGCAATAACAGCTATGATATCTCCCCATTCATGCATTTTTATGTAATGTATTCATGTAATCTCAAGATGACATCTCAATCTTATGGGCACACATATCCAGGAATGGTCAGAAATATGACTTTTCAATTAGCTGTATAATTTTGATTTATAGAAAACATACTAGGTTATGCTTCATAACTAGATCTATTGTCCCGTGAGGAACGCAGACAATTAAAAGCCTGCTTTGTTCTCTTTGCTCGGACTCACTGCACACAATTAACTCATGTTTACCTCAGAGCAAGTTCAAACTAAATGTTTTTTGGTAAATAGATCATAATTTTAACACTTTAGACTTCGCACAAGGTCAGAATCACAGGTGTCCAACCAAGGTGGCTACACAAAGCGCCCTAAGAAGAGCATGTTAATTCTTCACTCGCCAAATCTAGCTTATAAAATACCTAGGGGGCACTGTGCCACTGGGCTCCAATCAGTCTTATTCCTTGAAACCTTGTGGTGGCTCAGTTCCTTATTGCTTACCTGTAGGAATGTGTTTTGACCAATAAGAGATAACTCTTGTAATTTTTTATTGCTTCCAACATCCTGTAAAAGAATAATTTTTAGGCCAGAGGGGGAAAAAGAATCAAGGAGGAATTAGAATTAGTGCAGGAGAATTAGAATAGAGGCAGAACGATAAAGAGACGTGACTGGAAGGCACGTGAGGCTTTTCCCTCAGAACAAGAGCTATTTTAAGTTCTCTTGAGTGCTCTGTGGCTTCTGACCTGAGCCCTGGAAGACATTCTTGCGGAACAGGCTTCCCAAGCTATAGATAATGCACCTGTGTGGGCAGGCCTGACTTGATATACTCTGTAACACAACACCTGTGTGTTGTTCATCCCTTAAATTCCACAAGAGGGGTTAGAAAGTAATCAGTAATATTTGTCATTTGTTACTTTGGTGCAGATCAGAACAGTTTTCTAATGTATACAGCACTGACAGCCATGACCAAAGCTGAAGCACTATTAATAAAGACTCAAAGAGAGAAATTGGCTTTCAACCTGAAGATCCAAAAAGGAAAATAAACCAGCCACTGGCTAATTCAAGCTCAGTCTGAAACGGCCTCCAGGAATCTCAGAATGAGACTGAGCCTGAGAGCTCTATCCTCCCATTTTATTATCCCCTCTAGTTCTGATATTAAAGGTATGCACTACTACCACCTGGTTTCTACGGCAAGCTAGTGTGGCTACTAGGATTAAAGGTGTGTGTTATTGCTGCCTGGTCTATTAAGCTGGCCAGTATGACTGTTTTACTTTTCTGATCCTAAGTCAAGTTTTATTCATTAAAATACAAGTAAAATGCCCCCACACTGAGCATGCTATCTCACAAGCAGTTTTGTATCTCAGGATGCATTATTTCACCAAGTGTACCTCCAATAACCAAAGTGTTTGAAGGATGTGAAATAGAGACTATGTTTGTTACTTTTCCTGTTTCTGTGATAAAATACTATGAGAAAAAACAACCTGATGGAAAAGGCGTTTATTTTGGCTCAAAGCACAAGGTTGCAGCTCATCCTGGCAGTTAAATCAGGGTTGCAGGAACTTGTGGAAATAGCCGGTCACATTATATTATTAGTTAAGAAGCAAAAGTTTAGGAATGCTTCTGCTCAGCCATGTTCCTCCTTTTATTTTATGTAAAGTTTAATCCCGTGGAATTTAGGATCAATCTCCTCACTTCAATTAGGCTAATCAGGGAAAACCTTCAAATTATGCACAAATTGATGTAAAAAGTTGATCTACCACAGGTGTGCCCAGAGATTTGCCTCTTGCTTCTTTCTCTATCCTGACAAATTGAGAGTACTATCATGAAAATAATAATGTATATACAAGGAGGAGTTGGTATTTAGATTTAAGACAAGTTCTATAATAAAAGACTGTATTGCACACAAATAATGCAAAATCTATAATATGAGACTGAAAGAAATGCCTAGCATTGAGTGGCAAGATTATATGCTGTGGTTATAAGGGAATGTGTAGTGTGGGACCAGTGGATTCCATGTTTCCAGACAACTTGGACTATGTAGGCTCTCAGCTGTTTTCACACCTGGTTAAATATTATTTTTGTTTTTTTATGTGTCAAATGTAAAAGGTCAATAGCAATTTATAATGAAAAATAGTACTATTATAACCTTTAATAAGATAAGATTAAATGAACCAGAATTGATGTATTAAATCCTGATTTTCATATGAACATCATCATAAAACAAAGATGGTAACTGCTCTATAGAAGACACGTAGAAGAGAAAAGGATATAGTGAGAAACCAAGTAAGGACAGAGCTCCTAAGATGTACCGACATTGATCTACTTCCTCTGATCACAGCCTTTATCCTGACATTGATAACTTCCACATGAGCCCTCATGTGAGAAACCCATCATAAGACCAACCCACTGAGTATGACAGAACTATTACAACCCGAGTCCCTAATGTCAACACGGTCTTACTCTTTCAGACAGTAGTAGGAATGAAGCGTGGCCATGGTAACCTTTGCCTGTTCAAAGTACATGAGAGATCAGGGCTGGTTGATCATACAACCTAGCTTATATTATATGAAGAACTCCTGAAGGACGTAAAGAAAGACAAAAAAAAAAAAAAAGAAAAAGAAAAGCCAGAGAGAAAGAAGTAAAGAAAGGGACAGAATATCTTGGTTAATTTTCCTTGTTACTTTTTCTGTGATAGAATTCTGTTACCAGAGCGACATGAGAGAGAGTCTTTATTGACTTATGCTCCCAAGAGGATAGAGAATTTCACAGCTGGGAAGATATAACAAGTGGCAGGAACAAGAAGTCTGGTCATATTTTCATCTACTCACAGGAAACAGAGAGCTAGAGAGAGTGAGAAGTGAGGCAAGGGTAGAAACTTCAAGAGAATACAAAGTAATGCAATATCTTTGCTCTCAATGATATCCTTTCTTCAACAAGTCTACACCTCCTAAAGTGTTCATAGCCTCACAGATAGATCCACTCTCGGGGACCCAGTTCTCAAATACACAACTCTATGGGGGAACATTGCTTATTCCAATCACAACAATCTTCCTCTTGTCCCTGTAAGATCATGACCATATCATTATGCAAAATATATTTAGTCTAAATTTAAAGTCCTCAAAGTCTTTAACCATCTCAACCCCGGTGTCTGCCTTGTTCTTCATCGGAGTGTCTCTCACTTTTGACAGAATTATAAAATACTTGAAATATAACCGCACTTTTCTTTAATGTTTTTGATTCAGTTTTCCAGGTTTAAGTTCTTCTGCTATCGGCAAGCACAAATTTCCCTGAAAATTATCATGTACTTATTTTAAATACTCTTGGAATACTCTTTGCCTACAATACCATTATTGAATGCTTTACTTTCCTACACAGGTCTCCATGATCAGAACCCTGCCTTTGCTAAGATATACTACATTTACAAATGGTTTCGTTAAAAGGTGAAAGCTTTTGAAAATAAGATTTTGTATATCCATGTGTTAGGTCACCAACCTATTATTTTCTACAATAATTCTTAAATAATTTATATTACTCTGATTTTAAACTTCTCTCCTGATATCCCTGCTTCTGAAATTACCAGCTATTTCACCTCTTTCAGGCAAAGGGTCTCCTTTTATTGAATATGGGTTACTGATTAAATGTCTGCGTTTGCCACTAACATTGAGTTTCTTTACATCTAGCACAATTTAGGTTACTGAGTATTTTTGAATGCATGTTATTAACATACCATTTTACTCCCATTAAAGTAAAAGGAGTCACAGAGACAGGAAGGTTTCTAAAGTCTAATATTATAAATTATGTTTGTTATTCCAGTTTCTTTCTTTCTTTTTTACATTACTTTGTGTTCTCTTGCTAACTAAAACACATGGGCTGTTTTGTAGCAACAACACAGAACCATTTTCTTGGCCAGCGACATAGTAGGAAAAGTGGAAGATTATTTTGCTGCAAGGCTTGGTGATAAATTGACAATAATTTCCTGAAATGTCAAGTGTTTATGCTGTAGCATATTGTTGCTGTGAACTGAATTATAACTTTAAATGCCAAATGCATTTTGGAATATTCCATTCTTAATGTAATAATTTTTTGAGAAACACTGAATTGTTTTTGTATTTGCTCTTTATAAATTTTGAATTTACCAGGGCCCTGGCATGGTGAAGGCAGAGACTCGGGAGTATCTGGCACTAGCACAATGTCTGTTTCTTACCCCTGCCTACCTTGCTTTTGCATACTGTTATCTGATTGCCATTTTTGTTAGATTGCCTTATGTAATCTTATTTATGAAAAGTAACAAAAATATATTTATAATGAGTAGGCTAAGAGACTTTCCATCAGCAATAAAAGCAGGAGTCCCCTGTCACATTCCCCCTTCTCCTTCCTAAAACTGCACGGTGTTCCTGCTGACAACTGTGGATTCACTGGAGTCTCTAGAATAGAGTTAATTACGTTCCAGGCTTGTATACTAGTGGTTGGTCTTTGCTCAGGGAAGATATGGCTATAGGATTTTAATAATATCCCCTGCATACCTTGTTATTAATAAGCTTTTTCATTATGTTTCCTCAGAAGCTACCACCTTAGCATCTGTGGAGCTTAAGCCTCTCCCTTCTTTGAGTGGAAAAGATGGTTTACTGGCCTCCTAATCTGTCTCTCTTCTTTAAAGTCCAGATCAAGTCTTCTCCCCAAACTTAAAGAAGCTCTGATTGGCTTGCCTTTGGTATTAAGATTTTTATAACATGATGCCCCTCCTGCATCAAGGGATATACTCCTGCTATTCATTGGAGTATGTGTGTATTTTCTATAGAAATGGACATAATATATTACATTGTATTTTACATTATACTTTATTTAGTATGGTTTTAGAGAATCAGTTCCACAGTTACTGCTGCACTATCTTATAGGAAGAAATAGGCTTCGCAATTTCAAAGTAAGGGTTGTATGTATAAGAATGTGAATATAAACCCTATACCTGCCACAACTACTAGGTGAAAGATGCAGAAAGGTTTCTTCAATGTGTCATGGATGCGGTTGTGGTTAGATTTGCTTCATTCCCTGGTGCTCTACTAGCACAGTGCTACTCACAGGCATACCATATTCAGAAACAGAACAGATGTGGCGAGGGCACCTGCCCTCTCGGGGCTTCACAGCGCCGCTCAGGTTTAATTAGATACAGCTTCGTTATCCTGCTTCTCATTGTCAGACTTGAGTAAAATTCATTCCAGTTTAATTCTGCTTTCAGAGCCAATATTCAATTGTATTTTTAAACAACATGTGTAATTTGTATTACTCAGCAAAACGACCCTTTAATAAATAAATGATACTAGTAATTCGGTAATTTTAAAAATGTTTCAGAGAATTAATAATACTGAAAGGTGGTTCATTATATGAAAACCTGAATAGGAGGAAAAAGAATTCTATGATGCTGCACAAAATGAAAGAAAAACATTCTGAAAGCTCCCAAATACTTAATATTTATTAAGATTGCCTTGAAGATTTTTAAGCTTATGCTTTCCACATAAGCTGGAAATATTTAAAATTTAATACTTATATATTAAGGACCTAGGAATATAGTTGATTTGCTAAAGCACTTGCCTGGCATGTATAGGAGCTGGGTTTTCTCCTAAGAACTAAGGGAGGCATGGGGGAAGTAGAGAGAGGTCCATAGTTAGGTTCTCTTTTATAATAACCTATGTAATTAGAACAGACTAATTGAATTTAGTTTAGTTTTTTTTTTTCTCAAAACTAAGCAATAATCAGATTCCTATATACAAACACAGCATAGAGCAGTGGGTTTAAAATTCATAATAGACATTTAAAAACAAACTAATTTCAAATTTGATTCATGTTGTTATTTTATAACAACTGTATAAGTCTTATAGTTTGGCAAGCAGAAAGCTAAATGAACTAGTCAGACTGGAAAAGGAAATAAAAATGGGCAGGGGAGTAAATACTAGCAGAGACAAACACTGCTACCAGCCAGAAAATGGTTGAATTTAAAGTTTATCAGGTAGGATGCAGAAAGGAAAATCAGATATTCACTGGTGAGTAAACTTCAGCTGTTCTGCTTTTACTTTGCCCTTCTTTCTCTTTATGAATTTGCAAAACACACAAACACACAAATCAGGGTAATCAGATACTTCTGACTTGATCTACGTCTTAGCCAGGGGTTTCTCTTGACATTGTAAAGACAGAGGAAATGAAAGCCAGGAGGAAAATAAGAAGGAGAAAGGAATTCTGGAGTTCTGGTCCTTCAGTTCTGTTCCTGGCTCGTCTCTTCAGAGGGTCATAATTTTTCTTATTATGAGATATAGTTTACAATGTAGCAGATGTTTCCATGGAGCTCTAAGCAACTGCCTTTGTGTTGACTCACAGCTCAATTTGGCATACTATCTAGAGTACAGAGGTTTCTCCAGAGGGTAGGTAGTTACCTTTCTCAAATGCTCCTCTGATTATTTCAAAAATGGAACTGGGCTAGGTTAAATCCTTAACCAAAGCAAAATTTAGCAAAAAATAGAGAGAGAGAGAGAGAGAGAGAGAGAGAGAGAGAGAGAGAGAGAGAGAACTACCCTTAAAGTTTAACATTTTTACCAACTTTTGTATGGCAACAATTTTGAAATTTAATGTAGAAAGAGATTTAAGTACCATGAAGAAAGTCCACGCCAGTAAGGTTTAGCAAGAATCTTCATGAGATAAAGACAAAGATTAATCAAATCCAATTAAATTGTTTACATATTGAGACATTTAGCAATAAAATGATTTCTGTGCATATAAAAAGATAATCAATAAAATTGAATAATATTTATTATTATTTTAATAAAACCATTTAATATAAATGACCTGATTTCTGGAAATTGAATATAGTTACAGATATGATTAGAAGGGGAGAGGGGAGGAAGAAAGGGGAGTGGAGAAAAATGCATAGGTCAATAAAAAAAAGATATATAGAAATGAATAACAAATGCTGGGCGATGGTGGCGCATGCCTTTAATCCCAGCACTCGGGAGGCAGAGGCAGGCGGATCTCTGTGCGTTCGAGGACAGCCTGGTTTACAGAGCTAGTGCCAGGACAGGCTCCAAAGCCACAGAGAAACCCTGTCTCAAAAAACCAAAAGAAAATGAATAACAAATTGTTTGAAGAATGCACACAGCCACATGTTTATCTTTTGGAGGATGCACTGTTAAACACATATGCAATATTAAAATCTCCAGTATATCACTATTTAAAGATATCATCTTTCAAAAGCTCAATTTATTGTAAACTTTTTATCCGGACTTAGATTTCATTAAATTACTACTGGGAAAGTAAACTCATGTAACTCGGGCTCACTCGACATACTTAACAGTTTTTGAGTAACTAAAATGAGTATAAGTTTTTTTAATTTAAAATTCCATTGATTGGAAAGGGATAAATTAAAATTAGGTTGCTCATTCATGTGACTCACATGACATGTACCTAAGAGATAATTGATACAGAACAAAGCAGTCATACTGTATCTCTCTTTTTTCTTCTAAATCTATTTCACAAAACCAGAGGAGAAAAACAAAAACAGTGAGGTTAACTCAAGGTAAGTTTCTAAGTAAGTTTTACCTCTATGCTATTTTGTGTGCTTGACTTGTTCTCTGTGTCTGGCTGGCCACTCTCTGGTGCCTTCCTTCTCTTTCCCAGCATTCTCAGTTTGACTTTATCACCTAACCTTATACTCTTCAGTTATTGACCATTCAGCTTGCTTATTAAACCAGTCACAGTGACAAATATTCACTGTTTACAATTAAATTATTCTACAGCAGTTTTGTTATTGTGTGTTTGGTTGGTTTTGGGTTTTGTTTGTTTGTTTGTTTTTACTGTTAATTGAAAACTCAGTCTTAAGAAAAAAAGGAAAATTAATTAAAACTTTGATTAGCATAGTACAGAAAGCTAAGTCAAGTGTAACTTTTAACAATAGACTTTAAAAAGTAAACACAGGCAACAAATATAATGTAGCTGTAGGTGTGCTGTCTTCTTCATCAAATATTTTTGGGGATCTGTAAGTATCTCTTGGTCTGAAACATATGCTGTTTATAGAAATGCTTATTTAATTTTCAACATCTCATGATAGGTTAACAATTGCTAAATGTGATTTGACAGAAGAAAAGACATCCAATGGGTCAAATAAAATTAGAAGTGGGTAGAAAGAAGGAAAAATTGGGGATCTGAGAAGACAAAAGAACCCTCATTTTAAGTTTGTGTGTGTGTGAACATATGTTAGGAGAGAATCAGTCATTTCATCTCAATTAACAAAATTTGCTTTGTGAAAAAGATAATATTTCTTTCATGTAGAGATATTTTCAAATGAGAATGTTAAAATAAGGTGGGCATGGTAGCTCAAGTCTTTAGTCCCAGTACTCAAGAGGCAGAGGCTAGAGGATTTCTGAGTTTAAGGCCAGCTTGACCTAAAAGGTAAGTTTCATGATAGCCAGGGTTACACAGAGATATCCCATCTCAGAAAAAAAAAAATGTTAAAATAGCAAGAGATATGCTTACGGCCTTGAGTAGGGTCTTGCTCCTTCCCCAGTTATTTTCATAGTATCTCACAAATAAAATTAAAAGCATTGGTTTACAACAAAAATATTTTAACTTCTGTGCATGATAATCATCAAATTCACATCAGGGATCAGCCCATAACCTCTTTTACTGAGAAAGGTTCCCCTAACAATCCTTAAAATACAACTTCAGAAGCCACCAAAATTGTATGCATGGCTATATTGAAGGCCATTATTATAGCTGTCTCTTTAAAAGCCCACACCAACACTCTCTAATTTCCACTTTACTTGAATGCCTATTTTTTTCCTTAACCCCTGAACTTAAATGTTAAAAAAAAAAATCTTTAAACTACCACTCTGCTTCATATTGGTTCGTTCTGAAATTCTTTGCTGTGGTGAAGAGTTCCATATTAACCACAGTAAAGTAAAAGTCTCAGAGTATCTCTAGAGAATATCATGTATGTTTTTCATTCTCAGACATTCTTATCTTATTAGCATGGGCATTTATGAAGAATATGGAAAGGGGTTTTAGTAAGTAATGGAGAAAATGAACCTTCATGGTCTCTAACTTGTGTATGTCCTAAGGAGCTTGCCACCCTGTGCTACAGTCTCTTTTTAGTGGTTTAATTATTAAGGATCATGGTTTTGTCCTGGATCAAATCTGTCATCATCAGAGAAGAGTGAGCTGGCAGTCTTGGGTTTGGAGACTTTAGCAAAGGCTTTGTTCGCACATTTATTGTTCATCACGAAAGCCTGGGGTCTTTAAGCTCAGGGCTCTAATACTTTCACATCTTGGATTTGTATTGTTTGGGAAACTAGAAAATGATGGCCCCTAGCTACTGTCTCTGCTGTGAGTAATAAGTCAAACTCTTTTTCTGATCAGGAATTGGATATTTTCTGATGACCGTCATAAATGTATGGCAGACACATTAGTCATGTTTACAAGGGTAAAACCTAGACCTTTTACAATTCTTGACACAACTTATCTTGAATTTTATTATGAACAGTTTTCTCAATAACTATTTTACATTGTTAGAAAATGAGACAGAACATAAGTTTTATATGAAAATCATATAGACTTAAAATTCAGCGATATATTCAAACTTTAAAAACCAAATTCTCTCAAAAATAAAATAAAATTTGATAATAAAAAAGCTCAATTCCTATCTTTCTACTTTAGGTTAACAAATTTTTTAAATATTTGAAGTTTTAAGTATCTTTATGTTTAATCACAACTATTCCAAGAATTTCAATTTATAACATCACTATAGTGTATAGTGCAGTGGCTAGATAGGTTCTTGTATAATATATACAAGGACCCAGGTTTCAATACCAGAAATAAATAAAAAGAAAAGAAAATCACATTGACCAATAAGAATAAACATTACAGTGATTGAAACACTGTAATCAAGAAAAATTTAAACAAGAATGAAGCATATCTATATTCTGTCAGATTTTTAAAGGCTTGTGTTAATAAGGGAGTAGGATATACTTTTGAAAAAGTCTTATCAGAATATGTGTTTCATTCCACCTGATGACTGCAGACAACTATCTAACTTATAGGGAAATATACAAAATTAAAGATTTGTGTTCTTTAAATATTTCATTCTTTAAATATTGAAAAATATTTAACATTTAAATAAATAAATAGCCGAAACATTTTTCTATTTTTTTTGTTAAAAGTGTATAATTATTTTAATGTTAACATCAATTTCAATTCATGAGTTAAGGTACAGAGTATTTTTGAAATATTGACTCTTCTACAATAATTTTTCCTATACCTTTCTGTTATATTTTCTTGACAAATAAAGAATTACCATGTAGAGTGATTAGCTGCTTCTCCGTAGATTATCCAGCCCTCAGGAACACCACTCCAATTTCTCACTGCTTTTGATGAGTTTTACTCAAGAGAGACCATGACCCAAACTATATCTCTGAGACTTGCTTTCTGGGTGCAAGCAGTTGGTGTCCACTGGTCTGTAGTTTGTTTGATATTCAGTGATTTTATTCTTTTGCAACTCTCATGGGCCTCACTAATATCCACCCCCTAAGTCCATTACAGTTGTGTTTCTTACCATAGTTTCTTAATAAGCATTGTTTTTACTCATTTCAACTAAAAAGACACAATTTATTATGTGCTAGGACATAAGCTTGTTTTTTAAAGGATGATAATGAGTATGATAAAATAAAAACAATCCATGGTAGCAAGAACAATCCAATTTAGTGCAGACAAGAAAATCATCAAGTGTAAAATATGAGACAATTAATTACTAAAGTGAGAGTAAATGACAGGCTCCGTGGAGGAGTCTGATCACCTCTTCTCTCAGTCTCGTGTGACATAATGTTGGGGTACAGAACTGGATTTCTCTACTTTTCTTCATTTCTCACATCATTACACATCTTGAAATTCACCGGGAATGTTGCTCCATTTTAAATGGCCTTTCTAATTTTCTCCTTACTCCATGATGTCTTCACAATCGTGAGTTACCCTGAGGGAGATGAAGACTGCTCACGAAAATATATACCCTAGGAAAATGGTATTTCAAACACTTCTCAGATACTCTTTCTGTTCACCAACAACAAATAGATATTCTAACAGTTCCTTTAGTTTCCATTGTTTTTATAAATAATAAAAATTATAATTTTGCACAGAAGCATCTTTCTAAAATTTAACACTTTATGCTAAAACTATGAAATTTGAGCAGATCTAATTCACTTGTTTCAATAACCTGATTCTGTAACACAAAACAGGTAATATAAATAAAAGTTAGAACAACAATGTACTGTGGTATAAAACAAGAAAAATAACAAGAAAATGATAATACAATAAAATATATAGTCACCTCTAGGAATTCTTGGTAGAGGGTGTCTTTGGAATCATCTTTAGTTAGAAATTGTGCAATTTCCTAAGTCCTTTAGATGAAATAGTACAGACTTTTCTTATATTTTACACATACCATCCCAAATATGTTAAATTACTTATGGGATCCGTAAAATGCTAAGAGAATGTAGATGCTGCAGAAGCCGTGGTTGTGTTGTTATGTTTTCTAGCTACATTTTGATCTCTTCTGGGGCAGCTTTACTATAAGGCAGAAATAGAAAATAATATTTAGAAATTAGCAACTTCCCCAAATATGTGCAGCCAGTAGTGAGGAGTACAGACTTAGTAACTAGTGTAACATATATATATATATATATATATATATATATATATATATATATGCCCCATGCTTTCCCCTTGACACTCTATAAAATTTCAAGTGTTGTCCTTATCTCTTATGCCAGTGCCTGTGAAGTAGATTAGATCCCACCTTCAAACAGCGAACGTTCAAAATCATACGTTGAAGACCAATATTTTTTTCAAGAGCAAGTCAAATACTCAAACTAGGAATATTCAATTTAGATCATTCATACTGACTATTGGGTGATGAAAAATTCTATAGTATATTAGGATATTATTTCACTTTATAATATGGTTGGATATAGTTATGAATTAATTATACATAATTATATCATTCAATATCTTAAAATTTAAATTTAGACATAGAAAAAGTTTATATATTAAATATAATTTTTATATCATAGTGTTTGGATTACTTAAGCTTTCATTGCTATAGAAGTAGTGTTTCAGGCAAATTAGGAGTCCAGATCTACACCAGTGTTATAGTCAGGGATCCAACTCATCACTCTCTAGCTCAGAACAATTCATTGATAACAACTTCTGAATATTTGTCTACAAAATCAGGAACCACTTCACCGTTATTTTATTATGCAGCTGAACTTGCTTTAGGTCCAGGTACCCAACAGAGAAATACTTTAGAGACTAAGACCTTCTAGCGATATTACCTCATGCTGTATTTTGTCTCCGCTGGAAAAGATTTAAAACTTTGTCTTCTGAATGCACCTCTAGGAATATTTTCTGACTATCTATATACTCTTACTCAAATGGACTTGAAAACAGAGATGGTCACTGAAAGCTGGAACACACAATTTGTATCAGTGGATTTAAAATGACAGTCTAGGCTCATGAAATTGTATATAATGGATAAATCGATATAGAGGAGGATTAGAATCTGAAACCAGAAGGAACATAAAGCCAGCACTCATGTAGGAAAAAGGGCAAAGATGCTATAGCATGTTGTCGGCCATCTCAACTAAAAAGGGACACATTAAAAATGTAATGCAAGGAATTAGTATTCATAAGCATATTAATAATTTAAGGGGTTAATAGCCTATAAATACTAGATAAGTGATTTGAATTGGAACCTCATAACGATCTATCTAGAAAAAGTAAGCAAAACTGTAATATATATGCAGAGTGCCTACTAGGTCAGTTCTGTGCAGTCTTACTGATTGTCTGTTCAGTCTTTGTGAGCCCCTATGAGTCCAAGGGCACTCCTAGCATCATGAAGAGGGGCTACCTCCAACTCTTTTACTGGGTTTTGGAACCTTACTCTTCATACAGGTTCACCTTGCACAGCCTTAATGTGTGGGGAGGTGCTTAGTCTTACTGCAACTTGATATGCCAGTTTTTTATTGATACTCATGAAAGGACTTCCCTGTCCTGGATGGAGATGGAAGAGGTGGGGTTATGGGTGGGAGAAGGGGGAGAGAGAATTAGAGGGAGAGAATGGGGGAGGGACTTGGAAGAGAGGGTGGGGTAAGGTTGCAGCCAGGATGCAAAATAAATAGATACTTTTTTAAAAGCAGAAAAAACAATAGATACATACTACATTCAATTAGGCCTAAAATAGCTCTTTAAAATTATGATTCTTGCTGGGTGGTGGTGGTGCACATCTTTAATCCCAGCACTTTGGAGGCAGAGGCAGTCAGAGCTCTGTGTGTTAGAGGCTAGCCTGGTCTACCAGAGCTAGGTCTAGGGCAGACTCCAAAGAAACCCTGTCTCGAAAAGCAATATGTGTGTGTGTGTGTGTGTGTGTGTGTGTGAGAGAGAGAGAGAGAGAGAGAGAGAGAGAGAGTTATTAAATCCCATTATCTTTAAATATGTTAAAATTGAAAAAAATAAATTGAAATGTGTATGAGAGAATACTGAAGAAAGCATAGAAATACATTTCTTATCTTTCGTAGCAGATTTAGTAAATAGTACCTAAAGTTTAAGGCACATTAAACACATAACATACTTACGCTAAATCTTTTTTGCTGCCACCTTTCACAATTAAGAGACTAATTTTAAGTCAGAACACATTTATAATGGGGAAATATTTAAAGTTCCTATCTAGATTGGTTCTGTTTTACTGTATTCACATCTACTCAGTTCAAGAAATGTAAATTTAACATGTTAAATATTAAATACAACTATATCTTCTTATTCATCTGTCTAGCTGTAGCACTGACAAAGGCAATTTCTTTCCACTTTACAGAAATCCCAGGCTCATAAGATTCCCATTAACTTCCTTGGCAGCATCTTGTTAAAAAGCCAGGGACCAGTTCTCATCAGCAGGAGTCTTGAGTTCTAATCATCAGGAGGCATTGCCCTCCTTCTGTGGATACCCAAACAGCCAAGGAAGAGAAATTCAGGAGGCAAAAAGGCAAACTATGAATTAGCTATGTGTAAGATAGATCCTAGAATAAAATTTCACATTTCTGAGGAGCCTACAGTCCTTGGACTCTACTATGAAAGTTTCTCAGGATTCCTCAGAAATTTTGTTCAATCATCAGACATAATCACACTTGAGACTCTAGTCTCTGCAGTGGGTATTTCATAGGTCACAGGAGAAGGGAAAATTTGTCAATTGAATATGAGCAGAAGTGGTTCAAATCCCTTCCAGGAAATGATCTTCTTCCACTCTATTTCTTTCTAGTTTCAGAGGTGTTCCTTGGGCTAGAAGACTGTGGAATATCAGACAGACTAAGGACAGAATCGGGAACAGAAAAGTCATGGAACCAAAAGGAATGGTAAGTACACTCTATCACAAAAAGAGAAAGAAGTCGAGTATAACTTTTAAGTTAATGAAATAGCCATTTATTTTTTTTAAATTGTATCAGAGGTAAAGAAATAATATCTATATTGCATTAAGAATAATAATTAGAATAAGAATCTAAACAGATAAAATTATCTTGACTAAAATTTAAACTTAAACCTATGAATGAAAATTATTAATCTCAGTAGTTGGATGTTAATAGATCACAAAATTGATGATAAAGAGGGTTGTGCAGAAGTGCTACTATCAGATATTCTAAAACCCATGGAAAATATGCAAAAAAGAAAAAGTTTCAAAAAGAAAATGCCATTGACTTGGTATCTTGCAATTATAAATTACTAAAATTTAAATCAAACAGACAGAACTTTGAACTGAATTTTAGAGGCTACAAAATGTTTAAAAATTTTGATATACTCTACCAGCAAACAAAATTTCTACAAAGTGAATAATGATTAACCCTAAGAAAAACTTGAATGAGACAATTGATATGTAAATTACAGATTTATTTAATTTTAATTTAAAAATAAGCAAGAACAAAGAAATATCGTAAAAATTATTATGTGTTAGGCCTCATTAAAATGTTGGTACCTTTCTCATTTGTATTATTGTATTTGTAGCTATGTGTAACAGTTAATTAAGTAAAAAGTAACAACATGTAATATCAAGAACTTAATTCATTTTATACAATGGATGGTACTGAGGAAGTGAAGATCAGTGTTGGTGGTTGTCTTTGAGATCCCATCATGAGTTGTGGTGTCTGTGCATCTTCATATGCACACATGAATATGTGAATATACATTAGTCAAAAGTAGAAAGAAATAGCAAGAAATGCTAGTGACATTACAGAGACAAATTTATCTCGAACAAGTCACCCCTGATTAATTCACACTGAAGGGTGCATTGGGATATACCACAATATAATGAGCGAAAACAGGCAGACAACAACTGAAAGACGAGAACAAAAGGTGTTTAAATTATAAAGATGAATATTGCCATATGGTGTTTGAACTTTAATGTTGCTGGTACAAAAATACCCGAGAGAATAATTCGAAGAGGAAGAATTTACTTTGGTGATTAGTCATCGATTTAAATAATTCAATCCAGAGTTACTTGGCTCCAGGAACTTGGGTAGAATAGAGCTTGTGGCAGATGGGAACTGATCACTTTATGGAGGTGGGAAACAAAGAAAAGGTCACAGAAAATGACGCCAGATCAGAACAATGTCAGAGGAACAGCTATACTATTCTGCTTCATCCACCTGACTAATATTCATGGCATATTAATACAGTCATCATATTATTTAGTCACACAGGGATGGTTCTGTTCGTTGAGAGAGCCCCCAAAATCTGTCTGCCCCAGAGACGTCCTTCCAGAAACACCAGAGGAGTGCCTCAGTAATCTCCAAAGCCCTTCTTTATCCAGTCAATTAAATAATCAATAGTTTTATATGGGTTATTCTGGTCATTTTAAGTGTCAACATTTATACACAGAAGTCCAAGTTTCGATTTTAATACTTAATATAGTGAGTCTTCTTTACAGAGAGCCCAGATTAGTAGAAAAGGTGACAGTTATGTGTGCAAACACATCCAAAACCTCATGATCAACCCATTTGTAAATAAAATGTTTTGATTGCTTTTCTGTAGTTGAAATATGAATTCTATAAAATGTTCAAAAATATGAGATATGAAAGACCCATCTCTTTTACATAGTATTTATGCAGGTCGGGGCCATTTCTCTCAGAATTGGCGCCATTTCCATCACTATGAGGTATAGTGAGTATAGAGGTATACTCACAGAGGGCTTGGCATTTCCACTCATAGAAAGATGTTACCTCAGCTTGGCTAAACTCTCTCTTTATTTCTCACATTCCTCAAGGCTGTAGATTTGAAAATATAAACATTATTCAGTTCTTTCAATTATTCTCTGCCTTGATATCCTTTGATAATATATTAGAGATATTTATTCTTTTGGCAGTTTCTGGAATTATCTCCCATCTGCTAATGATCACAATTTTCTCCGTTCATACCTTACAGTGGTGTGAGGCTAAAGAGATCCTTCTGTTTCATCTATAATAATCATTTTATAAATCAAGGGAATAATTTTTTCAAGGGTATAATTTTTATAAATACTTTATATTTCAAAATTATGGATTTAAAATTATTAATGGAAAATTAGCATTCAGAACAAGTAAGTAGTAATGCAATTTTTTATGAATGGACCCAAAATTTCTTATATGTGAATAAAGAGACCATTTTATCACTGATAAGAGGCCAAGTAAAATATCACAAGTAACATGAAACACAAATACCTGCTTTTATAAAATAGTAATATTTAACAAATAAATAATTGTACTAATAAGTAATTATAGATTCCAATGAATATGTCGCCATTATGCGTTTGTGAGGACTCAGGTTCATGACTGAATATCTATCTTTGGGGAAGTATTTATTGTTGGAATGTCTTGGCCTTTTATATGGGACTCCAAAAATTTCTAAGACATTCACTCAACTGGAGTTATTGTTTTATTTATAGTATCACTAGTACAGATGTGTTCACTGCCTACATGTGTGATTTACATGGTTGTCATGAGCTTTACGCTGTGGGCTGATGTTTTGATCTAGTTTCTTTTCTTCCCTAAAAGATGTTGACAGTTATCAAAACAAGTGTGGTTAAAGTATTCCAGAAAATACACACAAAAGTTGAATGCATGGGAAACTTTATGCTGCTCAGAAGAAAAGTCAGTTACATCACTTGGGGTTTGAGAAACCATTTTATATTTTCTACCCTTTATGAGAGAAAGACATCAAAACTACCAAGTGTACCTACTATTTATGTACTGGACAAAGTTCTTACCTTATCCATCTATCTTAAAATATTTTTCATTGACTTTAGTTGCTACAGGTTTATCTGTTTTTGAAGTAAGCATGTTTATATATTTAATACAATGCTCAATATTGGGCCATAAGCTCTCCTATTAGCCAAGATCACAAGATATCTATCTTCCATTTATATGAAAGAATGGATACATTCAATATAACTCTGCTCTTAGACACAATATGTTTTAAGATATAATATGTTATATATGATTAAGAGATTGTACAAAATCCTTATAGTTGCTATATATTTTTTTTTTTTGCTCTCTGCAAACATTTTATCATGCAATACTATTCTGTACTTCCAACTAATGGCATTCAGACTAATACTGCTAATATTAATGTAGGACCTCTAGGTTCCATGTAACCTCCATCCAGCTTCATCACATCCCTTAGTTCTAGACCCAGGCAACTAACGGCACTATATAGGTTTCTGATTTCAGTGAATACCACACTGTTTATTAATTATTCAGTTTCACTTGAACAGGTGAATTCCAATAAATGTTTTGAATTTTGATTTTTTTTTATTTTTTATTTTTTTAAATTTATTTATTTATTTATTAAAGATTTCTGTCTCTTCCCCACCGCCGCCTCCCCTTTCCCTCCCCCTCCCCCAATCAAGTCCCCCTCCCTCGTCAGCCCAAAAAGCAATCAGGGTTCTCTGCCCTGTGGGAAGTCCAAGGACCACCCACCTCCATCCAGGTCTAGTAAGGTGAGCATCCACGAAACTGCCTAGGCTCCCACGAAACCAATAGGTCCAGTAGAATCAAAAACCCGTTGCCATTGTTCTTGAGGTCTCAGTAGTCCTCCTTGTCCGCTATGTTCAGCGAGACCAGTTTTGACCCAGGCTTTTTCAGACCCAGGCCAGCTGGCCTTGGTGAGTTCCTGATAGAACATCCCCATTGTCTCAGTGTATGGGTGCACCCCTCGCGGTCCTGAGTTCCTTGCTTGTGCTCTCTCTCCTTCTGCTCCTGATTTGGACCTTGAGATTTCAGTCCGGTGCTCCAATGTGGGTCTCTGTCTCTGTCTCCTTTCATCGCCTGATGAAGTTTAATATTCAGGAGGATGCCTATATGATTTTCTTTGGGTTCTCCTTCTTATTTAGCTTCTCTAAGAACCCGAATTATAGGTTCAATGTCCTTTATTTATGGCTAGAAACCAAATATGAGTGAGAACATCCCATGTTCCTCTTTTTGGGTCTGGCTTACCTCACTCAGGATGGTGTTTTCTATTTCCATCCATTTGCCTGCAAACTTCAAGAAGTCCTTGTTTTTTACTGCTGAGTAGTACTCTAATATGTATATATTCCATACTTTCTTCATCCATTCTTCAATTGAAGGGCATCTAGGTTGTTTCCAGGTTCTGGCTATTACAAACAATGCTGCTATAAACATAGTAGAGCATATACTTTTGTTGTGTGATAAGGCCTCTCTTGGGTATATTCCCAAGAGTGGTATTGCTGGGTCCATGGGTAGGTTGATCCCAAATTTCCTGAGAAACCTCCACACTGCTTTCCAGAGTGGTTGCACAAGTTTGCATTCCCACCAGCAATGGATGAGTGTACCCCTTTCTCCACAACCTCTCCAGCAAAGGCTATCATTGGTGTTTTTGATTTTCGCCATTCTGACAGGTGTAAGATGGTATCTTAAAGTTGTCTTGATTTGCATTTCCCTGATCGCTAAGGAAGTTGAGCATGACCTTAGGTGTCTTTTGGCCATTTGAACTTCTTCTGTTGAGAGATCTCTGTTCAACTCAGTGCCCCATTTTATAATTGGGTTGATTAGCCTTTTACGGTCTAGTTTCTTGAGTTCTTTATATATTTTGGAGATCAGACCTTTGTCAGTTGTGGGGTTGGTGAAGATCTTCTCCCAGTCAGTGGGTTGCCTTTCTGTCTTAGCAACAGTGTCCTTTGCTTTACAGAAGCTTCTCAGTCTCAGGAGGTCCCATTTATTCAATGAGGCCCTTACTGTCTGTGCTGCTGGGGTTATACGTAGGAAGTGGTCTCCTGTGCCCACGTGTTGTAGAGTACTTCCCACTTTCTCTTCAATCAGGTTCAGTGTGTTTGGACTGATATTGAGGTCTTTCACCCACTTGGACTTGAGTTTTGTGCATGGTGATAGATATGGGTCTATTTTCATTCTTCTACAGATTGACATCCAGTTTTGCCAGCACAATTTGTTGAAGATGCTCTCTTTTTTCCATTGTATACTTTTAGCTCCTTTATCGAAAATCAGGTGTTCATATGTTTGTGGGTTAAAGTCAGGGTCTTCTATTCGATTCCATTGGTCGACTTCTCTGTTTTTATGCCAATACCAAGCTGTTTTCAATACTGTAGCTCTGTAATAGAGTTTGAAGTCAGGGATGGTAATGCCTCCAGACGTTCCTTTATTGTATAAGATTGTTTTGGCTATCCTGGGTTTTTTGTTTTTCCATATAAAGTTGATTATTGTCTTCTCCAGATCTGTGAAGAATTTTGATGGGATTTTGATGGGGATTGCATTGAATCTATAGATTGCTTTTGGTAGAATTGCCATTTTTACTATGTTGATCCTCCCAATCCAAGAGCAAGGGAGGTCCTTCCATTTTCTGGTGTCCTCCTCTATTTCTTTCTTCAAAGACTTGAAGTTCTTGTCAAATAGATCTTTCACTTCCTTGGTCAGGGTTACCCCAAGATATTTTATGCTCTTTGTGGCTATCGTGAAAGGTGATGCTTCTGTGATTTCCCTCTCTGTTTCCTTATCCTTAGTGTATAGGAAGGCAACTGATTTTTTGGAGTTGATCTTGTATCCAGCCACGCTACTAAAGGTGTTTATCAGCTGTAGGAGTTCTTTGGTAGAATTTTTGGGGTCGCTTATGTATACTATCATGTCATCTGCAAATAACGAAAGCTTAACTTCTTCCTTTCCAATACGAATCCCCTTGATCCCCTTATGTTGTCTTATTGCTATTGCTAGAACTTCAAGCACTATATTGAAGAGGTATGGAGAGAGTGGACATCCTTGTCTTGTTCCTGATTTTAGTGGGATGGCTTTGAGTTTTTCTCCATTTAATTTAATGTTAGCTGTCGGTTTGCTGTAGATAGCTTTTATTATATTTAGGTATGACCCTTGTATCCCTATTCTCTCCAAGACCTTTATCATAAAGGGGTGTTGAATTTTGTCGAATGCTTTTTCCGCATCTAATGAAATGATCATATGGTTTTTTTCTTTCAGTCTATTTATATGGTGGATTACATTGATAGATTTGCGTATGTTGAACCAGCCCTGCATCTCTGGGATGAAGCCTACTTGATCATAATGGATAATTTTTCTGATGTGTTCTTGAATTCGGTTTGCCAGTATTTTATTGAGAATTTTTGCGTCGATATTCATGAGTGAGATAGGCCTGTAATTCTCTTTCTTGGTTGGGTCTTTGTGTGGTTTTGGTATCAGGGTAACTGTAGCTTCATAAAAGGAATTTGGCAATGACTTTTCTGTTTCTATATTGTGAAATACGTTAAGGAGTATAGGTATTAGCTCTTCTTGGAAGTTCTGGTAGAATTCTGCGTTGAACCCATCTGGTCCTGGGCTTTTTTTGGAAGGGAGATTTTTGATAACAGTTTCTAGTTCTTCGCGACTAACAGGTCTATTTAGATCATTCACCTGGTCTTGGTTTAGCTTTGGTATATGGTACTTATCTAAAAAAATGTCCATTTCTTTTGCATTTTCCAGTTTTGTGGCATACAGGCTTTTATAGTAAGATCTAATGATTCTCTGGATTTCCTCTGTGTCTGTGGTTATGTCCCCCCTTTCATTTCTGATTTTATTTATTTGCGTGTTCTCTCTCTGTTGTTTAGTTAGTTTGGATAGGGGTTTGTCGATCTTGTTGATTTTCTCCAAGAACCAACTTTTTGTTTCATTGATTCTTTGGACTGTTTTCTGTGTTTCTATTTTGTTGATTTCTGCCCTCAGTTTGATTATTTCCAGTCTTCTACTCCTTCTGGGCACCTCTGCTTCTTTTTTTTCTAAAGCTTTCAGGTGTGCCATTAAGTCCCCAATGTATGCTTTCTCTGTTTTCTTTAAGTGGGCACTTAGTGCTATGAACTTTCCTCTTAGCACTGCTTTCATCGTGTCCCATAGGTTTGAGTATGTTGTCTCTTTATTTTCATTAAATTCAAGGAAGACTTTAATTTCTTTCTTAATTTCTTCCTTGACCCAGGTGTGGTTCAGTAGTTGACTGTTCAGTTTCCATGAGTTTGTCGGCTTTCTGGGGGTAGCATAGTTGTTGCCATCTAACTTTAATCCGTGGTGATCTGATAAGACACAGGTGGACACTGATATTCTTTTGTATCTGTGGAGGTTTCCTTTGTTTCCGAGTATATGGTCAATTTTTGAGAAGGTTCCATGAGCTGCAGAGAAGAAGGTATATTCTTTCCTATTTGGGTGGAGTGTTCTGTAGATGTCTGTTAAGTCCATTTGCTTCATTACCTCCAATAATTCTCTTAATTCTCTATTAGGTTTCTGTCTGATTGACCTGTCCATTGGAGAGAGAGGTGTGTTGAAGTCTCCTACTATTAGTGTGTGTGGTTTTATGTCTGCCTTGAGTTTTAGAAATATTTCTTTTACATAAGTGGGTGCTTTTATATTAGGGGCATAGATATTCAGGATTGAGATGTCATCCTGATGAATTGTTCCTGTTATGAGTATAAAGTGTCCATCTCGATCTCTTCTGATTGATTTTAGTTTGAAGTCAGTTTTGTTGGAAATTAGTATGGCCACACCTGCTTTTTTGTTAGGACCATTTGCTTGAAAGACCTTTTCCCAACCTTTTACTCTGAGTAGATGCCTGTCTTTGTGGTTGAGATGTGTTTCTTGCAAACAGCAGAATGTTGGATCCTGTTTTCGTATCCAATCCCTTAGCCTGTGCCTTTTTATAGGTGAATTGAGACCATTAATATTAAGTGATATTAGTGACCAGTGGTTGTTTACTCCGGTTATTCTTACTGTTTTCGGTAGTAGAGTTTGTGTGTGTCCCTTCTTTGAGTTGTACTGGTGAAGGTTCGCTAGATTCCTGAGTTATTGTAGTCAGTGTTGGCAATGTTGGATTCCTTGGGTTGCGATTTTCCTTCTATTACTTTCTGTAGCGCTGGATTTGTGGCTACGTATTGTTTAAATTTGTTCTTATCCTGGAATGTCTTGTTTTCTCCATTGATAGTGAATACTAGCTTGGCTGGGTATAGAAGTTTGGGTTTGCATCCATGGTCTCTTAGTTTTTGAAGAACCTCTATCCAGGACCTTCTGGCTTTCATGGTTTCCATAGAGAAGTCAGGTGTAAGTCTGATCGGTTTACCTTTATAAGTTACTTGGCCTTTTTCCTTTGCAGCTCTTAATATTCTTTCTTTAACCTGTATATTTTGTGTTTTGATTATTATATGGCGAGGGGATGCTTTTCTTTGATCCAGTCTGTTTGGTGTTCTGTATGCTTCTTGGATATTCAAAGGAATATCTTTCTTTATGTTGGGAAAGTTTTCTTCCATAATTTTGTTAAATATATTTTCTGGGCCTTTGAGCTGTAATTCTTCCCCTTCTTCTATTCCTATTATTCTCAGGTTTGGTCTTTTTATTGTGTCCCATATTTCCTGAATGTTTTGTGATGAGAATTTGTTGGCTTTGCTGTTTTCTTTGATCAGTGCGTTTATTTTCTCTATGGTGTCTTCAGAATCTGAGATTCTTTCTTCTATTTCTTGTATTCTATTGATTATGCTTGTTTCTGTAGGCTCTGCTCGTTGACCTAGATTTTCCGTATCCAGCTGGTCCCCAGTTTGTGCTTTCTTCCTTGCTTCCATTTCAGTTTTCAATTCTTGAACTGTTTCCATTACCTGTTTGTTCGTTTTTTCTTGGTTTCCCAGGGTCTCATGTACGTATTTACTCAATTCTTCAAACTTTTTGTTATACTTCTCATCCATTTCTATAAAGGTGTTTTTTACATATTGTTTAAGGGACTCTATTGCTTTCATAAAGTCGATTTTTTCCACTTCTTCTGTGTTAGGGTGTTCAAGTCCTTCTGTTGTAAGATCATTGGGTTCTGGTGCTTTCATGTTGTTTTTCAGCTTATTGGGAGAATTTTTGCCTTGGCGCCTGCCCATCTCCTCCTATTGACGATCTCTAATTGGTCTTTTAAAACCAGATCAGGTTTCCCTGCTGGCCAGAGGCTCCTCTTGCAAAATTCCCTCGTTCTGTTTCCTGGCTCCTGCCAGGGGCCAAGATCCCTCTCACCCCTCAGATGGGTCTTCAGGAAAAGAACCACGTTCCCTGTTTGGCCCGGGACCTCGCCAACCAAAGGCCTACCTCTTTGATTTAATTGTCCTGGGGCGATCTGCTCTTGGTGTTGCACTGGTCCCTGTCGCCTGCGTTGTCTGCCACTGTGTCAGTACCCGCCGGTCCCGTCCGCTGCGCCAGCTACGTCGCCTGCCGTGCGCGTCCGGTTCCGGCCGCCGCTGCCGCCGTGCGCCTGAATTTTGATTTTTTATGTCATAGATGAATCAGGTACATGAGCCTCACCCCTGACTTCTAACTCTGGAAATGTTATTGTGAGAATCTTTCTCAGTACTCAAAGCCATTCTCACACATACTGAACAAAGCTATTATGTGAAAATATTCTGTATACAAAAGGATTTTCTCTAGAATTTATTATTTTTCTAAAGGTACTAGCGACTGAACCAATGATCCCACATATGTTTAATATGTACTTCACCACTGAGTGGTACCACCACCGCTGTATGCTTATGTATCAACTAGATAACAAGTATTCTGCTAAATAAGTTTATTTCTCTGAATGTATGATGGTTTTGAAATAAGTAGTTTGGAACTAATGTACCTTCAAATATATGTCTTTTCCACCAACTCTAAATGGCAGAGAGATGGCTTTAATTTGCATCAAGCCATCTGTTACGGGTTTCACAAACAGATTTTTTATTAACTGTAGGCTTAGTCAATATTCATTACTTCATGTTGCATTTTTCACAATAGAGAGTAAACAAAATTATTTTTGAAAATAGCCAGAGGGAGCTTGCATCAAGACATCGTCTTTTCTTGTTATCAATTACTTTCACAATCTTCCAAACTTTCTTGTAGAGTTTATTTCTTGATATTCCTTCCAACGGTTCTGTTTTGCAGTGCAGATAGCTAGAATCATATGGTAAACATGTAACTTTTTTGACCTTTGATTTCAGAAAATAATTTTTAATATGTACAGAGTATTTGATTATACAGCTAAGTGAAACTTTTAGTTCTGTGTTTAAGCATTAGAAAAACTAGTTTTCAGGCACAATCATTAGGAAAATGATAACAGTTCTATTAATTAATTTTATTTTGAGACATACATTAGTAAAGACTCCTGTTTACAACTTTTAATAAGGGCCAGGATCTAGAAATAACAGTGATTACTATTGTTTCAGTACTATGAAAATATGAGGAGGAAGATCCTGAGTTAGAGGTCAGCCTGTGATACATAGTGAGACCCCGATTCCACAAGAACGATGCTAGGGAGAAGAGACTGAACTTTCTAATATCATAAAACGACTTAAACAGTCAAACTCCTATGCACTAAATTTGGTAAATTATGATTTATTTTTGAAAGAGAACACCAAGAAATCTTTAATAACTATACACTGTGTGGTTGAATCAAAAACTAAATAACAAATAAGTATTTTGGACTATTTTTCATTTTGCATGTTTGAACATGTTTCCCCAAGTAATATTTTCTATTAAACAGACATCAAGGATGTGAAAAATTATAAGAATCCAATAGAATATTTTACAATAATTAGAATCATAAAAGTATTTCAACCATAAATGTAGCATCCTCTGAACTAAGAATGTTTACTATTGCTGTTTACTTTGATGGTTACTGTTAGCCATGGAAGTTGAGAAAATCAATATCACCCTTCCAGAGACAATAAATATCCAAATTTAATTTCTAATTTTATTTTGAAGAAATGGCATGCATTTTACAAAATCAAAGATGATCCAATTCATGTTATTTTTCTCATAATTAGTGCCAAAGTAGCATATTTATTTTCATTAGTTGATTAGCAACACACTTCTTGTTTTTATGAAGTATTTTAATTTTTTAAAATGTGAACTGAAAAACTGAAATTAGACTTAACCTCAGCAGGCTATTTATCTAGCCACATATGGGTCAAGTTGTGTGTAATATTGCTAGTATTGAAAAAAAATATAGTTATTTGAATCTTACCAGTGTGACTTTTGATTGGAAGACATTGTTTGAATGCTAATGTTGGTTGTCCAAACTGGATGTCAATAGAACAAGTTCCCTATTTGACTTCAGGAAGGTATCCTATGCAAAACCAAATCATTGTCTAAACAATGTAACTTTCAACTCACATCATGGTTTCCATCTGAATAAAAGAGTCCACAGCATTAAGTTTGTTTTTCTCAATGAAATCAAACCTGACCACTGCCATAGTCATTCTTCCTAAAAACAGAAGAGAATGGGATGCTCTAATAAGCTACACTATTCATTTTGAGGTATATATTTTTAAAAGACTCTTATTTGTATTTGTATGTATATGTCTGTATGAGTTTATGCACACTGTGTGAATTCAGGTCCCTATACAGGGCAGAGGGCATTGGTTCTTGTAGTGGATTGGATGAAATTGGCTCCCGTAGTCTTTTATATTTGAATGTTTGTTTCCCAGTTGGTAGACTTTTGGGAGAAGAATTAGGAGGTATGGCTTTGTTGGAGTAGTTGTTTCACTGGGGTCAGACTTTGAGGTTGCAAAAGACCATGCTATTCCCAGTTATCTTTCTCTTTCTCTCTTACTTGTAGATAAGATGTAACCTCACAGACACAGCTACAGCACGTTGCCTGATTGCCTGCTGCTATGCCCACAGCCATGGTGGTCATGGACTCACCCTCTGAAACTTTAAGACTCAATAAGCCTGTCTTTTTTTTTTCTATAAATCTTATTGGTGTGTCTTCACAGTAGTAGAAAATCATTTAGAATTCAGAACCAGGGTGATGTGGGATTCCCATCTGAATACCATTGGTTAATAAGGAATCTGCCTTGGGTTTTTAGGAGGACAGAAGAGAACAAGGTGGGAATTCCAAGCAGAGATTGAGAAGAAAAGTAGGCAGTGAATTTAATGTTGGGATACTAAAAGAGACAAGGAAAAATTGAATAAAAGGACTGGTGTTCTTTGGACAGAGGCATGACCCAACTAATGTGTAACCTGTGGAAAAAGGCCAAGGAAGCTATCTGTTCCCAAATAACAAGAAATCTATGCTTATGCAAAAGTATTTCAAAGAGGAGGTTACATCAGAAGCAAACAGTGAAACTTGGCAGCA
The DNA here is from genome assembly GCF_014885135.2 of Alexandromys fortis. NCBI lineage: Eukaryota > Metazoa > Chordata > Mammalia > Rodentia > Cricetidae > Alexandromys > Alexandromys fortis. The sequence goes on along the minus strand of NW_026067909.1, from coordinate 33,774,285 downwards.
TTATCCCTGTGATTCTGCCTCACAGGCATGAAGGATACAGGAGAAAGGGGGTTGTAGCATCCTCATCCATGGCTGCAGATAGCTTTGCAGTCAGGTATTTGGCAAGGGAGTCCCTGCAGGAAGTCTTAGAGGGACCATTTCATGAAGCTGTGAAATTGACACCTGCAATGTGTTGGAGATTTATGGTGAGCTGCAGAGGTAGCTGAACAAGTCCAAGAGAGAGAAGTGTGTTACAGACAGCAAATCTGGAAAGACAAGGCATCTAAACAAGGAGTGTATCTGTAAAGTTTAGTTCAGTAACTTCTATGTAGTTGAAATTACTTGCCCTGAAAAGGATGAGCTATGTAAAACTTCATCGTGGTATAATTGTAAGAACTCCATTTGGATTTCTGCAGTAAAGTTTTCAAAACTTACGTTTTCATATGTTGATGATTAATGTTTTTGTTATTTAAGTAAAATATAATAATTCATTAGATTTTTTGATATAAAAATTAGAAATATGCTGAAGTCACTGTTTTAATATTGCTCACTCATTTGAGCAGATTAAAGTCATAATTAGACATTATGTTCATAGAAGCAGGCACAATGCTTTTCAGCTGAATTTTCTGAGAATATGAGAGTCAGCTAAAATTTAAAGCATCTGTTTTATCTAAAAACAAATGTACCATGTAGGTGGTGCTGAAAGTTGTTCAGTTTTCAAAGAAAAAGTCATGTTTACCACTACACTTACAATTGGATGGTAAATGATGGAAAATACTTACAACTCAGCCACTTTTCTTTTATAGAAGGCGTATATTTCCTAGTAAGAAAAAAATCTTAACTCTTACTGAAACAAGTGATTTGAATTCTAGAACATTTATTTTTGCTTGTTATTTATACTTGATAGAGACCGGCTGTCCATTTTCATAGCTGTGTATCTAAAAGGTGTAAGCACAGAAAGAAATGACTTACCTCTGCTGTGAGTACTGAGAGCAGCAATAGAGAATAGAGAGACTGGATCAACCTCTGTACCAATAAAGGCTGACCTTTGGAGCTTGATATTTGGCACAGTTGGAAAACATTATTATTCCATTGTTTTCTTTTTAATTATTTAAAAATATGGAAAAAACTCAACTCTCTAGATAAATATATTCAGATCTGGGCCACATGTCAATGATTTCTGAAGACTTCTACATAGTGCAAAGCCCAAACACCTGCATCTGCACACAATACTCCTGTTGAATATGCCACTGAGTTTCCAACCACTACTCTTTGTCAAAACCCTCAGTTTTGTACTGCGAAATTGCTTTATCCTCCAAGTATGAGAGGTAAAGTTTTATAAAATGGCAATTGGTACGAAGCATGAACAAGAAACCTCTCAATATGGAAAAATAACACCCATGGCATCCATTATTGCTAACAAGAGAATGAAAAATACACTTGGTTGTTTATTGTCTTCAGGTGTCAGCTACACAGAAATGCATTAAATATTTTTGGATTACGTATTTGATATGTTTTTGGATTTGGTTTGCAAGTATGTTTTAAAAATTATTTGCACCTATGTACATAAGGAGAATGGGTCTGTACATAACTTTATTTATTGGTTCATTATGTAATTTAGATATCAGGTTAACTGGGACCTTGAGTGAATTAAATAATGTGCCTTATGCTTCTATTCTGTAGAATAATTAGAGGAGTATTAGCACTGATTTTTATTTGAAAGTCTGGTAGAATTCTGGTTTAAAACTATGTGGGTTGGTAAAGTTATGATAAATGATATATTTAACTAGAGATTATAGGTCTGTTTAAATTACCGACCTGACTTTGATTTACCTTTTCTATGTGGCATGTATTTAGAAACTATCCGTTTATGTTACATATTCCAATTTGGCATAGCAGAGGTTATTAAATATGTCCTTATGTTCTCAGGACTTCCTTGGTGTTTTTTGTTATGTTGCTCCTTCCATTTCTCATTTTGTTAAGCTGGAATTTTTTCTTTTTGCCTTTTAATTAGTTTGGTTAATAATTTGTCATTCTTGGTTTTTCTCAAAGAAGCAACACTTGGGTTTATTAATTTTTTTGCCTTTTTTCTTTTTGTTTCTATTTTATTGATTTTAGCCCTGGGTTTAGTTATTTGTTCTAGTCTACTGCTTTTGGTTATTTCTTCCATTTATTTTAAATTTTCATGTGTGCTGCTAAATTATTACTATAAGATCTCTCCAACTTTTTATGCAGACACTTAATGCTATGAACTTTCCTCCTCGAACTGTCTTCATTGTGACACCTAAGTTTTGGTATGCCACATTTTCGTTTTCATTCAATTCCAGGAAGTCTTTGTTTCTTATTTCTTTCTTAATATCTATCATGACCTATTTTTCCCTCAAAAAAGATGCTTAGTTTCTATTAGTTTGTAATCTTTTGTAGGTTCTGTTGTTGTTAATAAGCAGCATCAGATCAAGAGGTTATTTTAGTTTTCCTACAACCATTGAGAGTGTTTTTTTTTTTGTATCTGAGATTGAGGTCAGTTTTGGAGATGGTTACATGTGCTATGAGCTTCTTAGAAGAAGGTCTATTCAGAGACAGTTCAACATAAATATATTAATTTATGTGATCCACCATATAAACAACAAACAAACAAAATGAAAGAAAAAAAAAACACACAATCAACTCATTAAATGCAGAAAAGGCCTTGAAAGATCCTCCAAACTCCATTCATTATAAGTACCTGAGAGGTTAGGGAATCAAAGGACGTTCCTTAACATATAAACATGATTTCCAGAAAGCCTATAGACAGCATTATCTTAATTGAAGGGAAATTACCCTGAAATCAGCCTTGACACAGATATGAAGTCACAGGGACTAAGGAAACAATCAGAGGGATGGATGCACAAAATATAATCCTAAAGCTGAAAAGAACAGTGGACACATGTCCCTATCCCTAACCTTGAAGATATCCCCACTTGCAAATAATATTTTTTTTTTATTTTTGTTTTTGCTTTGGAATCTCACTTAGACGTCTGTTTGTTTTCTAATCAATAAAAGAAAAAAAAAAGAAGTTAATTATTGCTGATGTTTACAATAAATATCTAAATCCTTAAAAAAAAAAATCAAGTGTTAATCACAAACCCAGCCCATTCACTAAAGTATAACCCAGACCCAGAAAGACAAATATACATACTCACTCATAAGTGGCTTTTAGACATAAAGCAAAGAAAACCAGCCTAGAAAACCTAGACAACAATGAAGGCCCTAACAGAGATATACATGGATCTGGTCTACATGGGACATAGAAAAAGAGAAGATCTCCTGAGTAAATTGGGAGCGTGGGGACCATGGGAGAGGGTTAAAAGGGATGGAAGAGGAAGGGAAGAGAGCAGAGAAAAATGTAGAGCTTAACAAAATCAATAGAAAATAAAAATAAAGGAATACAATTAAATGATACTATTAGGGACTCCAGGATAGGGCAGGGGAATCTTCAGTGGTTGGTCTAATGTTGGGAGCAGTGAGACCCCAGATCCTGAATTTCTTGTAAACAACTTGTTTTCCCCTGATCTGAGGGCCTTCAGCTGCTCTGAGCACAAAACCTTCAGGAGTTCCTGATGTCAGGAGAGTGGTTTCTGGTGGGTTTGGCTGGGGAGTGGCTATCTCTATATAATCTGCCCCTGAACACAATAAAGAGAGCATTCTTGGGGCTTTGGTATCAGTGTTTGAAAGGTCTGTGTGTCAGTCTGTCTCTGTGTCTGTGTTCTCAACCTCCAGCCCCTTGCCCGAAGCTCGCGAACTGGGTTCTAGCGCACAGAGCACAGACACAGGGGCGCGGTGTGAGCGGCAGTCTAATACTGTTTTTTTTTTTTTTTTTTTTTTTCTTTTGTCCTCCTTCTGATGACTTAATACCAGATTTGAAAGTATAATCTGGGAATCTTTCTTGTGTGAGATACTGAGAAGTTTGTTTTCTCAACCCCGTGCTAAGAATGCACTTTTAATACAGGGGCTGTTTCACGTAGCTTCTACAGGAAACACAATTAACAGTACTCCTTGCTGAGACATAATTTTTGGAATTCAGCTTTCACCATGGTTTATTCCTCAGATGAAAGCCTCTTTATGTAAATGATAAAACTGACTAAAATTCACTGTTGTTTTTGCCTTCTCAATTTCCAACTCACATGCAAATACACCTCCATTGCTTGTTATTCCAAATTCACAAAAATCTCAGTTACATCTGAACTTTTTAAAACCATGATATGTCAACAGCATCCCCCAATTATTTTCAACTCTATTATTATTTTTTGCCCTTTCAAAAAATCCATCTTTTATTTCTGAATGGGCATAATTAATAGGAGTTTCCAACTGTCAGTTATATAATTAGTATAATTTTACATATAAATGTTGTTTTTAGTAAAATTTACTGTTCATAAGTTTTCTATTTACCTTTGGATAACACCTATATTCTATGGATTCTTTCCATACTGGTGTTCATCGAAGATGTACTACAACCATTATGTCATTGTTAGAGAACCCTGAAGTGGTTTGACATTGATACTCAAGGTAGTATATAAACCATTAGGAGAAATATTTTACATATAAACATTAAACATAGGAAACAATTTGCTATATTATGTACTGATGGTGCATGTTAAAGATATCTAAACCCTAAATGTCTCCCAAGAATAGTTCCCTGTGGTTATCATCATGTTAAGGTTGGCCTAGTATGACATAGTTAATAATTTATAAATTATTTTGATACAATAGTATAATAAAACTGATAAATTTGTAAACTGTTCGGGGAGGCTGTTATTTTCCCTACCGCCCTAACTCAAAATAGTCACACAGAACCTGTACGAATTACAACATTGCTTGGCCAATGACTCTAGCATATTCTTAGCAAACTCTTACACCTTAAATTAACCCATTCATATTATTTTATATTTTACCGCGAGGTTCATGGACTACTTGCAAGGTTCAGGCTGATGGCATGCATCTTTCTTCTCTGGTGTGGCTACTTGGCTTTTCCCTGACTCCACTTTCTCTCTCTCTCTCTCTCTCTCTCTCTCTCTCTCTCTCTCTCTCTCTCTCTNCTCTCTCTCTCTCTCTCTCTCTCTCTCTCTCTCTCTGTATATATATATATATATATATACACACACAATAAAAGCAACACATATACAGAAAGACTTCCCAAACTAATAAACAGAATTGCATTTACATCAAAAATGATTTTTTTTTACCTCACATATTTAAATATCGTTAATGCTTTTGGTTCTGTGACCAAATTTCTGTTCCTTGTTTTGTTCTTGTTTGTTTTAGTGTGTGTTCGTGTGTCTGTGTGTGTATGTATGTTATGTGTACACATTTTGGAAGATGTTTAGATTTTATTTTAATGTGAGTATGAGTGTTTTACCTACATATAAGTTCATTCATATGTGTATGTGTCACTCACACAGGCCAGAATAGGATATTGAATCTCTTGGAATAGGAATTATCTATGGTTGCTAGCTGCCGTGTGGGTGCTGGAAACCAAAAACTCTGGATCATCTTCAAAATCAACAAATTATCTAAAAATCAAGCCATCTGTTCAGCAGGGAGGGGAACTGTGATTGGAGTATATTGTATAAGAAAAACATCTATTTTTAATTAAAAAAAATAAATTGAAATTAAAAAAAAAGGACTCAAGGCCCATGCACTCAAAGCCAAGAAGTGCTCAAGTTAATAGAGCTTCACTTGATCAATTTGAAATCTCCTTTAAAACAGAGCCAATGAGTTCTCTGACAACAGGTAACAAGCCAACACTTGTTCGGTCTACTGCCCTCAAAGTCCACACCCCAGTGAGCACCCTCTCCTTCTGTGCGAATGCTAGATAATACACACCCTGTCACCCACTGATCCTATTTCATGGAATTGCTTTCTTCCATGTACTCATCAGTTCATGTAGACTGATTACCAAATAGTTATTTCTCTTTCATTGCTTCACTTTTCATGTTGGATTAGTCTGTCTATATCTTTCCTATCTACTCTGAGTTTGAAGATGTGTGACTCTAACAAGGAAAAGAAACCCAAAGTTATGGAGAAGCAGCATGTAGTGGTTTGAATGAATCATTGTTTTTCCTTCTTCCCCCAGAGGCACAAATATTGTACTATTTGTTCTCTGGTTGCTGGTTATTTGGGGGAGGTTAGGTGATGCAGACTTGATGGAGTAAATATGTCACTGGGCATGGGTTTGGGGATTAAAAATGTCAAGGCCCTCCTAGTTTGCTCTGTCTTCTTTGTTCTGATGGTTGAGTATAGGAGCATTTAGCGTCTCACTCCAGCCACCGGGCTGTTGTTTGCTGTCATGCTTCCCCATGATGATGATGAACTTTTATCCCTCTGGGGATAAACTCTTGTCAAGTGTCTTGGTCGTGTTTTATCACAGCATCAGAAAAGTCTTTAATACGAAGTGATGATTTTACTTCACTTCTTTCACCTCTGCAGCAGCCCTTGCCACTCTCTAATGTGAGGGGTAGCGACTTGATTTAGACTCTAGTCAGGGTTTATATTCACTTATAAAATGATGATGAGTAGGACAAACTTCTTCCAATTGCTTACCATAACATTGCAGCGGTCTCGTGCCAAATAATCTCCACTAATGGTCTTACATCTGTTGTGGTCATCTTTCTCCCATCCTATTATCACTCAAGCCTCTGGGAAATGCACCTAAACAGAATGCTAAGGTTGTGTCAAAAAAAAAAAAAAAGATAGGCTTAGATAGGTAGAGTTACATTTATGGTAACAGGGATAAGAATTTATCTTTAAGTGTGTCCTGTCTATTCTAGGAACACTGAATTTATACTTAGAATTACTAAGTATTTTCATAGGGGCGAAGCAAGCATGGCCAAGAGAACACTCAGTGTACGCAGGCACACAGCTTCATGACTGACACAGAGAAGTACACACGCTCACCAACTAGGCAGAACAAAATTAGACTAAAGGGGATAACTCAGGAAAACTGACATGCAGTGCAAGTTAATGGACACTTGATGCCTTTTGTTGTTTTATAAATGAAGCTTCTTGTGCTTGTTCAGGAGACCATAAAATGTGGAACAGTGCTGGAGGCCTCTGTTATTTTTATCTGAAGTGAACAGAGAAGTATGACTTTTTGAAGAAGAAAATGTCATTTTGATGAAGTGTCACTAGGTAGCAGAACAAATATCAAGGTGACTTTGAAAACGGTTCTTTAGTGTGGCCAGGCAATTCTGTTACTGGCAATCCAGCATCCTGAAAGTAACTCAATGATTCCAGCAGCGTTTCTTTAGCTGAGCACTCGTCCAGCCGTGGTTCTCACTTACAAGGGCACAGATACAATCTTTCAGGTGACATGTACCTTGTTAGACCTTCTCAGGGGCTGTGCAAAAGTATCTGTGAAGTACTGTGTGTAAAATCCAAGACAAGAAGTGATGTGATTCTCCAAATGTGATAAGAGAACCTCTAGAAATGCTACATTGAAAACAAGAATAACTGCTTCTTCAGAAATCCACAGACAAGCCCTGGACTGAGCTCTTAGAGTCTTGCAGAAGAAAGTGGAGAGAGATTGTATAAACCAGGGGGTCATAATGGGGGAAACCACAGAAAGGGAGCTCATAGACGCTGGACCAACAGTCAGGAAGCCTGAATGGGACTGACCTGGGACCAACCTTGGCGCTCTGTGTGTGTGACAGTCCTGTAGCTAGGTCTCTTAGTAAGGCTTCTGACAGTAAAAGCAGGACCTCTCTCTGGTGCTTAACTGACTATTTGTAACCTGTCCCCCATTCTGGATTACTTGACCCTTCCTCGACATAAGAGGAGGAGCCAGATCTTGCCTCTATTTGAGGCCTATGCTTTAGGCAATCTCATGGGAGGCCTGTCCTTTTCTGAATGGAGATGGAGGAAGAGTGGCTAGGAGGACAGTAGATGGGAAAGATCAGGGCACTGGAGGAGAGGAGGGAGGGAGATTGTAGGTATTGAAATAAATGAAAAAGTTATTTAAATAAAAATAAATGATTAAAACGTTTGAAAGAAAAAATAAAACAAACGAACAAAAAAGAGTATTTGGTGCACGTCTTTAAACCCAGAAATCGGGAGGCAGAGGCAAGCAGATCTCTTGCCTCTGAGAGTTCAAGGACAGTTTTGTCTAAAAAAGTTAATTTCAGGACAGACTCCAGAGGTGCAGAGATACATTGTCTCAAAAAAACAAGAAACCCCCCCCACACACACACTATAATAATAATAATAATAATAATAATAATAATAATAATAATAACAACAACAACAACAACCAAGGCCCGGTTTCAGACAAGTTCAGGTGTAGCTCTATCTGTGATGGAATGTCAGAAATTATTTTAAAGGTTCTGCTTTATTTTTAATCCGTGAGTGTATGAAGGGGTAGGAGTGAAGGCAGGTGTGGGCAGAGTGCAGAACATATGGGCTTCCCTGAAGCTGGAGTTATAGGAAATGGGAGCCCCTGAATGTGGAGATCTATGGACTGAAATGGCTCTTCTGCAAGGTGAGTAAGGGCTCGGAAATGCTGAGATCTCCAGTCCTCACATCATTTTATCTTAACAACAGGTGAGATATGTGGCCCTGATGCCTACATTCGATGTATTGTGATAAATATATGTAAGATCTCTTTTGAGATTTAATAAATAAGAATCATGAAAAAAACAGTAAAACACCTCAATTTTGTTATTTTTAGTCCAAATTTCATCCTCTTTATAATGGTTTTCAATTCATCAGTCTTTAAGGTAGACGATCTGTAGGGATTTCCAGTGGATAGTTTAGGATATACATGTTCAAATAAAGTCTTCTATGAGCTTCTTAGAATGATTCCTTCAGTCCTTTGAGTATGTACACAGAAAAGAAAATTTATTGATGATCACATTAAATGGACACATATTACTTCACAACAGACTCTTTATTATACACAACATTAAAAATGTCACATAACCTCTTTTAGGTTTTTCCAATTCTTCCATACAGATTGGAAAACATAATTCCTGAATTATTCTCAGACTGAAATTTATCATCTTTTAATAAAGGATCTTGCGAGCATCATCCATCCCAATTTCTCTGGTTCTATTGTTCTTTAGAAAAAAAGGCATGGACAATGACCAGTAGATCTCTATCTCTTCTGAAATGTATTTGTGCAGTATTAAGCAGGAAGGGGTAATAACTTTGAAGGTTATTCTGGGGTATCAATATTTTCTAATGAGCATACACAGTGTTCTGTGTCACAGTTCAACTTTCTTCCTTCTCCTTCTGTGTATTGCTGTGGGTCTGTAGACTCTCTCCTCCTACCTGGGATTCCAGCAGTTACTGTTCCTGAACCTTTTTACAGAGGCCTATAAATAACTCAGAGAATGTCTAGGTTGGTTGTGCCTCAAGGACAGTATGGAGGCCTTTGTCCTTTTGAAAATTTAAAATTTCTCTTGGATAATGGCCCACGTTAGCGTCTATAACTCACCCACAATTATGTCATCAGCACTTTCTGCCCCTCAGGACTGTCAGGCATCAAGTAATTGATAATATTGCAGCCATACTGTAAGATAACTTATCTTTATGAAAATAAAACACACTTACAGTTTGAAACTTAAATGAAAGAAAGATTAATGGGTTAGAGAAGGAGGCATTGTATAAATCTCCTTGATTCCCTTACCTAGTTCCAGTTGGTATGGCTGGTGAATGATGCTAGATATTTTATGATTCCATGATCAATAAAGGAGAGTCTATTGGAAGTGTTGAACATGTTTAATCAATTTATTTATGGGTGTATAAGCCTTATTTCACACTAATATGTAGCATAAAATGTATAGAAAACTTTTACAGGGAAAGGTTTGCTCATTGTGAGTTTCTGGATGTGTCCAAGGCCCTTTACCTAAGATGCTCTCCTTCAGTGACTAAAACCTAGTGTCGGTGATTCCAAGGTTATTTTCAAATGCCGTGTACTATTTAGATGTATGTTAGAACAGAAGAAGGAAATATTTTAATTAAGAACTCATATTACTCCGAATCTCCTTACAGAGACATTTCATTTTAAATATGAGTTTAAAAATTAAACAAATAATGAAGAATTGCTCCGTGAATATACATGGATATGTGAATTATGTCATGGGTTTGAGGTTTAAGCAGAATTGAAAAGCTAAAACAGTACTTTATTGTTAAAAGTGAGTTGAACACCTCCTCTAATTCAATGTGTCATTTGAGTTGTTGTCAAATAGCCACAACCTATTTTGAAATACAAATTAATTATCTATTACAAGCATGAGATTGCTATCTCCCTCAAAGTCTCATTAGTATGCAAATGACTCTAATTAGGTCACTGTCAGACAATATTAGAGCAGAGTTACTTGCCACCCTTGAGAATGAAAGGGTTTGCTTCCTAAATATTATAAAATTGTTACTGACATCAGTTTTACTTAGCAGGGATTATTCTGTAAGTATTACTTGCCTGAAGGAAGTAATTTGGGGGAACTAAAAAAGAATTTTGCATGCATGTACTTGTTTTCCATGTAATATATGGAGTGTGCATTTGCATGTACAGGTGTGTTAACCCATATAAGCATGTGTGGCAGTCAATCTATCATCTATCTTATTCCTATTGTCTATCTGTATCCTCCTCCTTTTAATCCCTCAACACTCAATTTCATATACTTCTCTGATTATTTTTTTATCTCTAAATCAAAGTTACATGATGACATGCTGCACGAATGTTAAGACAAGGCTTTGATCCTCAGAAAAATCATCTAAGAGCTTCACAGATGTATTTGTCTGCCTGTAATTCTAATACTTAGGAGGTAGAGAGCACAAATCATTGTAACACATGCTTGCTAGACTAGTCGTATCTTTGAAAAATTAGTGTAATTGAAAGACCATATCTCAATGATTAAGGGGGAATTCAGTTAAGGAATACTCCTAATGCCAGACTCAGACTTACACAGACATACACTCACAAACACACGCCCAAATACACATCTGTTGGGAATTATTATTATTATTAATATTATCATTATTATTATTATGTTTTTTTAAAGGACTTTTTCTATCATTTTTCTTTTCTTTCCCAAGTCTTTGTGTATTTTTAAGCACACTGCCAATCATTATCTGTTGGGTTTTTTTATTATTATTAATATTATCATTATTATTATTATGTTTTTTTTTTGAGACAGGATTTCTCTGTGTAGCTTTGGTGCCTGTCCTGAAACTAGCTCTTGTAGACCAGACTGGCATCAAACTCAGAGAGATTTGCTTGCCTCTCTGCCTCATGAGTGCTGGGATTAAAGGCATGCACCACCATTGCCCTGCTGGGGAATATTATTTTAAGGTTTGTGACTATTGTTTATGCTGCATTTGCCTAATTTTGTAAAGCTGTGGGTCATTTACTTGACTAAAACACTTGATGGTCCCAATAAAGAGCTTAATGGCCAATAGTAGTACCAAGGATAGGCGGGGTTAGCAGGCAGAGAGTCTAAATAGAAGAAATCTGGGAAGAAAACAAGGAGCGAAAGAGAACAGGAAGAGGAGGACATCAGGGACCAGCTACCCAGCCCTAGCTAGCTGTGGAGTAAGAAGGAAAACAAGATATACAGAAGTAAGAAATAAAAAAAAAAAAACCAAACCAAGAGGCAAAAGATACACAGGATAATTTAAGACAAGCTGGCCAGAAACAGGCCAATGTAAGGCCAGGCATTCATAATTAAGAATAACCCTCTGTGTATGATTTATTTGGGAGATGCATGGTGATCCCCCAAAAGCCAAAAGAGTAAATCATAACAGTATACACATCTGTTCCTACCCATATTCATTTAAGAAAAGAATACATGTTTAAAAAATTTTGTAAAAGTCCATGAAAGCTGTGGTCTATTTGGTTTAAAGTCCCAAGTTCTAAAGCAATTTATTTTATAGGGTCTAAAGAGGAATCGTATATCTCTTTACTTCATTTTTTTGTATTTTGTAAAATTTTAAATATTTTTAAAATATTTCTTCCAGAATCTTTTGATCTCTAGAAATCTCTCAAAATCTTGCGAGCCACAGTGAAAGGTGTACTATAGTTACTATTTTAATTTCAAATAGAACAAATCCATTTTAGATATATAAAATACTGACAAGGCTGTTTTCCCATTCTGTGGTTTTGTTGTATCATCCAATACATAATATTCAGAAATTGTTAAGTTTAAATTGTACCTTCATAATTGCTATTATTATTTTTATTATGAAGTAAAGTTAATGTGTTTTCCTCTGATGTTGCTTTGATGACTTTTTGCTCATGTTGTATTTTTGCATTGGTCATTAAAGAGTTTTAATATGGGGATGTTTGTTTTAAATTGTGGAATTGGTGAAATGTTATGCAAGCATTAAAACTAGAATAAGATAAAGCCACACTGAGTTGAGATTTTACAGATGACTATACAAAAGCTACAAGCACGGTGGGAAAAAGGCTCAGTCAGTAAAGCACTAGCCACAGCATCCTGGGACTGAGTTTAGAATCCAATTATCTATGTAAATGGTGGCTACAACAGGATGCCTCTGTAACACCAAAGCTGGGAGACAGAGGTAAATGGATTTCTAAAGATAATTGACTAACTATCCTAGCCAATCAACGAGATATATGTTCAGTGAGAGACTAATATCAAAACATAAGGTAGAGAGTAATAGAGGGAGAAAACACAGCGCTGGCCCTGACCTTCAATTGTGAGTACATCTGTATACACATGTAGGCAAACTCACATGAACATGTGTCTACATCCAACACATGACTATAGAAGCAGAAAACATTTAGAATGATGTATTCTTGAGGAATTTTATTTACATAATTCAATAAATCAGAGCGACTGCTCTTCTTATGGGAATCTGGATAGTTTTAGGCTTGCAAATTCCAGCAGGTTGCAATAGGTATCTTTGAAATATTATATAACTTTAGAGTCCCACAAAAATCTTGATAGTCAATAAATAGGTTTTGATACCATAAAGAATTATTGTTAAATAATTTTCATAAACTTTGAAAATTTCATGTAACCAGCAGTTTTGATACTAAATTTGATATTTTTTATTAAAGAAATGAAATAGAAATAGTCTTTGTCTTCCTTCCTTCCTTCCTTCCTTCCTTCCTTCCTTCCTTCCTTCCTTCCTTCCTTTCTCTTTTTCTTTCTTCTTCCTGCTCTTTGTTGTGGATTGTTTGTTTTTTTTTTTATATTGTTTTGATTTTTTTTTAAGACAGTGTTTATCTTTTTAGGCTTTCTTGGATTAGGCTGGCCTCAAACTCAGAAATATGCCTACAAATGCCTCTGAATTCCCAATTGTGGGATTAAAGATGTGCGTTTTCACTACCAAATTCATGGATTGTTTGCTTCCTTTTCTCTCTCTCCTTTCTTTCTTTCTTTCTTTCTTTCTTTCTTTCTTTCTTTCTTTCTTTCTTTCTTTCTTTCTTTCTTTCTCTCTTTCTCTCTTTCTCTCTTTCTCTCTTTCTCTCTTTCTTGTTTTGTTTTTTGAGACAAGGTTTTCTGTCATTTGCAGCCTGTCCTGGAAATAGCTCTTGTAGACCAGGTTGACCTAGAACTCACAGATATCTGCCTGCCTCTGCCTCCAAGGTGCTGAGATTAAAGGCGTGTATTAGCACTGCCAGGCCATTCATTGTTTCTTAATCCCAAGAATACCTTAATAGAATATTAAACTTTTTATAGAATGTCTGATTTAGCCTTCCTGAGCCATATTTTCCCCAAACAAGCAAGAATAAAGGTGGACACACTAGTCATATAAATTTCATGAAGTTGAAATCAAGAATTTATGCATAATATTTAAAGTTGCTCAAGAGAACTTGTTTGTTAAACATCTCATTTCTAATACATTTTCATTTAAATTATTAAGACACTAATATAGGTTATAGATTTTTTTTCATTTTTGCAGTGAAAATATGCACAGAATGTAATAACACATCTTCTGACATGATAAAATTAAACTTTACTTGGTAATGATATTTTCTTTTGATTTTTTGCTCTATTTTGATTATATAATTTACTGAATTTAGCACAGTTACAAACAGAAAGAGTTTGTATGTGTTCTCTTTAACTAGGATGCTTTACAAGTTCTAGAGGTGTTTAAAGGGCAATAAAGCTTACCCAGACAAAATACTAATCATTAATAATTAGTTGATTCTTATTTTCTCAATATACTAATTAACAAATGATTGCTTGAGTGGATAAGTCACTGAAGCTGTGGTTTAATAACTTTTTAAAACCTAGGATTAGCATGGAGCCTGTAACACAACAGATAACAGGGCTGACATTGGATAGGAAGTTCTAGGACTTTGTCATTGTACTCTAAGGTTGGCTACTGTAAGCTACAACATGCATAATATATGGATATTTTTGTCTTATTTATGGCATGTCACGTGTTAGGAAAAGTACCTGTAAAATTATTTCTAAGAACTTTAATGGTTTATCATTCAAATTACAGAGAAGATTTATATAACTATTTTTATGTATTTAACAAAAATGCTTATATAACTTTATCAGTGGTACTTCCATTAAACCTATTCACATAATTAATTTTATCTCGTGTGGTTGATATTGTAGTCTTTTTAGTGCATCTTTACCATTGCTAATAATTTTCTCAATTTTGGTTGTTTTAATAAAAAAAGGTGATAGAATTTAGACAAAGAATTCGCTGTTCATAATTTTTAAATATAATCAGTGTGTATACTAGTTAACCTGCTCTCCTAAACAAAATTTATTAAATGCATATCACATCAATGTTAATATCGGTTAAAGACAAAGTGGAAAATAGAGTGTAGAATAAAACAGCATAAATATAATTCAGAGATTGAGTTCATGTATTTAAAGCTGAAATTAATCATGGCTTCAATGAATGAGCTATGTCTATAGGGGGTTTCAATAACGTGGCTCAAAACCTAGTAGTAAATTCAAGGAAGCATGCCCTAATAATTTCCCTCATACTGCTTGCTTCCTCATTCTCTTGGCTTCTGTTTATTTGCAATGTCATTAAGAATGTCTCGCTTTGGTCCATGTGGCTCCTCATTAGCTAATCTCAAAAGAATGTGGATATGTTTTAATTAAGATTAAAACCATCCTAAGTCCTATTCTTAAATAGAAAAGAAACACATGTGATTGCTAAATTATTTTACAATGGGCCGGTAACACAGAAAGTTCTTATATAGAAAAAATGTTTCCCTGAAGCATTATTTATACATTTTTTTACAGTAGTAATAAGGTACTAATTCTGTAATAATGGCAGTCACATAATGACAAAAGTGTCATAGCAACACTACATCTGATGATTATTGATCTCAGTAAGGAAAACTATTTAACTTATTTATTAGTACTATAAAGCCAGAAGAGAACAAACTCTTGAGGAGACATTTTTTTTTTCCCGAAGAGTTTTTGGTTTAGAGATTTTCCCCTATTATTCAGATTTTGTGTGATTCAAGAAATAATCAACTTACATTTTAATTTCTTATAATGTGATTCTTCTTGACTATTAAAATAAGAAAAAAATTGAAACTAGTTTAATTGCCACTAAGCTAAAAGCTTTTCAAGATAGAGTTAAAAGCTCAAAGGCCAATTTCCATGGCAGGCCTAAATACCAATTAGAAAAAGCCATGCCAAAGATGATTTTTTTTTTTTTAGCTACTTTGAAGTTCACTACATTAATGCTTTTTCTGAATCATGACATGAGAGAACCATGGGGATTTACAGGATGATAATGTAGGCCTTTTGCCATCTTGGATTTTAAATTTAACATCATTATCCAAACTGTTCCTACCTGTGTAAAGAGTCCTGAACAAGGGAGAAAATCAGTAATTTAATAGCGTTATGGCTTTGAAAGTGTCATTTTAAGACAGGGATAAACAGAAATAATGCCGCATGTCTTCATGTTTATTTGTATTGCTCTAATTAATTTAAATATCGGCTATTTTCATCCATTATCATTCACTTATGTTCAGACTTGATGATTTATAATGTAGCGTGCTCCTGATATTCCAGGAAATTATCCAAGATGGCTGATTAGGTTTACTTTAGAACTAAATTGTACGTTGTATATTCATCTTGTAGAATCTCTGCAAACCCCAATTAATCCACCCAGTGTATCATAGAATAATTTGAGGGATAATTATAACACAAAATCACAAAAGCATATATCTTAGAGAGGCTCTGATGACGAATGGGTATATCATGAGGCACACATAGTCAAGAGACAGAAAGAGTGATAGCAATGAGACAGCAGAGACAGAAAAGGGTGTCCTTTTAGAAATACGATGGACTCTTTCTTCTGGTGAAATTGATAGCAGGTTTCTTAGTTCTTAACTCCTTCCATTTTTAGAGCAAACAAAGACCATATGGAATTCTACTGGCCAAGAAGCGCTGACTTGGAAGTTTATGTTGCTTCTCATTTGCTAATTATGGAATCTGCCTGAGGGAACTCCCTTCTTTGACCACAAAGAAGACACCACCCCTGGTCCTACTTTTCACAACTCTTGCTGTTGACACACCTCTGTTTTAGTAGTTGACTAGACTCATTGGGACTTCACACTGAGACTTGAGTCTTCTTTCCAAATGATATTTTACACATTTTGTTACAACTCCTCAAACAAGATTTCATATCTAAATGCATAGAATTAAGCTCTTATGTTTTCTTAAAGCTACATTGATTTGAAGTAGTGTGTGTGTGGTGAGGGAGGGGTCTCAAAATAATATTTTTTTCTCTTAATATATCTCTTTCAGAACTTCAATTAATGAAGCTATGTTTGTGATAATAACTTTTAGGTTAGATACCAGGAAACACAAAGCTCACTACGATTTGAATTTTAATTTTGTTGATGGCTGTTTTCCCATAGGAGATTAAATCATTACAGCACTGTCCTCTTTGTGGATCATGATACAGATGAAAATTACTCAGCTATCAGCCTAATTATCTCTCCTTGAATGTGACCTGCTTTTCCTACATGCGAAACTTTAATGAACTCTTTCGTCTTTTCTTTAGTATTTATTCATTTTACTAGGAAAACTTAGGTGCAGCTTTCTTTCTAATCAAAGTGTCCGTGCTTTTTCTGTTTGAAATTTCTATTAGTCTCAAAATTTCAGAGATTATGTGTTTCGACAAGTACTTCTTTCCTGCTTCTACTTGCCTCTTTCCATCTGGAAATAATAAAATGATCCTTTATATTTTCAATATGATATTTATAATTTCTTTAATCTTCCACATTATCATTGTGCCTCATGTCTGAGTGTTTTGGCATCTTCCTCTCTTGATCTTTATAATTTTGGTCAAATTTTAACTCGAGACATGGTTTATGTGTAGATACTTCTTTTCGGGATTTCATTTCTTAAATGTTGTGCATATTTACATGATCATCCTTATTAAATAATAGTAAATCTAAATTTTAGCCATGTTCACCCACGGTATTAGACTACATCTATTGCTCATCTTTTCATCAAGAGTCTCAGTATTTGCTCACGTAGTGAAAGAGCTTTGAAGCCTAGACTGAGAGGAATTGGTCATTTTCAGATTACAGTTCTTTATCTCCAAATATGCATGAGGATGGGAATCAACATGAGAGTAATATTCTCTGGCTAAAGCTTGCTTATAATACAGTGTTTGAGACTATCTTCCATGCAAGGTAAGGCCAGTGGCTCACTTCAATTTTAGGAAGTAATTTTTGTCCTAATCAATACATGTATCCTTATTTTCTGGCCTAAATTATGGGACACCAACTGGTATTTTTCTTTTTTTGTGCCAGAAGTTATCATCTTTGCCTTGTTTTTCAGGGCTGGGCAGTATGGGGCCAGTGTTTATTCACTAAGACTAGATTGATCAAGAATTATTTGATTATAAAGTTTCAGAATAGTGGTTATCATAAATTTATACCTCAAAACTTCATTGAAGGAGCAATTTCTTTGTTACTTTGAGTTTTCACAGAGGGTCATACTATAGAGAACTAAATTTAAAGATAATTAAGTGTATACATACATTTTCTTGTTTTTTGATGTTGGTTTTTTTGGTGGGTTTTGCTTGTTATTTTTTGGCATTATTTATATTTTTAACCTTAAAACTTAGATAAATATTTAACATAATCTCCATATTTCTTATGGTCAACTCAAGAAATGTTTTATTAGCTTACATCTATATCACCTATTCTGCCCAAAATTACCAAAAAGTTGATTCCTCAATACCAAAATCAAGGTTAACTCTCTATGGAATTTTTCTTATTTTCATCCCCAGAGAATATTAAATATCTTTATTTATTATCTATAATTTAACTTGACAGCTGAGAAATTTGCCGATTTGTTCTTTTTTGTTAATCTCTGTCATATAAGCATAGATGTGAATATAAAATTTTAAGATGTCATTGCAAGGCATGCCTTCTACATTTTTTATATGACTTGATATTTGAATTTGATTCCAATATTAATAACATTAGTAACACCTATAATTAATTATGACTTGTCTGAATTATTTCTTGCATATCTTTCACTTTCTTGCTATGTTAAAAATAAGCAGGGTCATGTTCTGGTAGATTCTGCAAGACACATGTGATTTTCATTTCAACTTTCAAAATAAAATTACACAAGAGAAAATACAATTTTGGTGCTGTCATCTTTCTGTAGAAAAAGTGCTCCCAATTATGAATCATCCTACAAATACAAATTCTTGCCTCGAATTTATAAGCAAATTAAGCAAACATAGTTGTTACTAAAATGTTAAGGCTATGTGTTTAGCATTGTATTTATGTTAGAGACATGTTGTCATGTTGTTAACAAATGCAAATCTTTGTGTTTCTCCATGGCAACAAAATATGTCACTAGGAATAGGCAAAATCATCTGTAGATTCTATTCTTGTTCCACATTTCAAAATACAGACACAGATATGTAGTTACACACATGCAAGCACACACAGAAACATATTTTATACAACTATGAAGCTCATGTACATTTTTAATTAATTAATAATTATAACTATGTAAAGATTACTCATCTGTCGTATTCTCTTCAAAATCCTCACTACAATTTTGGGATACTTAGCAGAAATTTATAAGTCCTTATTCTATTCAATGTATTGCTAAACACTCTATTTTTCTCCCTACATAACAAGAGTTTCCCAATTGAACTTTTCGTCTTTACTTTTAATAATAACAAATTGATATCTTTGTAACATCAATAAAGTTGTGGATGATAAAGTATCTTCCCTTAGTAGTAGTCTGTCTTACTGAATTTAAATCTCACAGTTGGGATATATTTTTCTTCAGGACTCATAAGCAATGCTTTTTTATAATGCTGGGTTGAGAGATATTTTTCACATGTTCTTTTTTTTATATGTCTTGTGGGTTATTTTATAACACAGTAAGACTTAAAATTTTTAAAGAAAATCTCAGAAATGTTTATATACTACTCTTTATAGTGTTGGACAGTTGCATTAATGTTCTTCAGTCTTTCTGGATAAATCTGACCATTTACATCTAAATTATCTAATGTGAAGACATTTATGCATATACTTGTCTGGTGCCTTGTGTCCTCACATAACACAAAACAGCTAGGAACAAAAGAAAGGGTTGTTGATCAAGACAGAATGTGAAAGGAGGTCAGAAAATCTCTGTAAGTCATTTCCCCAAAAGTTCATTTCCACAAATCTATAATAGTCAGCCCCAAGCACCTGGTATGCTTAGTTTATATCTTGTTTCTTCTACTTCAGACCTTCCTCTAAGTGATGTCTTTCAAATATATTTGTGTTTGATTTACATGGCTCAAGAAAATGATATTTGTTATTTGTTTATTTGTGTAACCTGTTTCATGCCCCTTTAGCATCTTTGTTATAGAGTGAATAGGCATCCCTTTCTGTCAAAGCATTCTCACAGGCAAGGCTGTGTAGATGTGCCTTTTGGAGAACAGTGGTGGCAGATAGGCCAACCCGCCTAATTACTGAACCACAGTAATAAAACTGAGACTTGCTTCTTTGCAAAAGACATCTGGTATTCCATGAATCAAGTAGAGCTGAAAAATGCCACTTTCTCACCTATCAATTATGGAAATAGATTGCTATATTTTTCAGCCAAACTCTCCTAATTAACATGTCAAGACTATTGTTACTATCATCCTTTAACAAGAAGATTATATACAGGGAGTTCTATGGATTACCCTACTGTGAAATGACTGTTAATTTCTAAGAAATTTAAAATGCTAAAACCAGTGAAGTGGGGAAAAGTGGTGAGGGTGAGTTCTGTGATCTTTGAAGAAGATACATCTTCTACATCTACAAAATTCTTTTTGGAACAAAGCTGTGGTCTCTTGTGTCAACTTAGCATTGCTTGGCTGTTCCTGTAGACTTGGCCTTCTATACCCTTATCTATATATTCAGTATCAGTGACCTTCTTCCTGACTGTAGATTGCTAAGTATCAACATGACTTGACACTGTTTATACTCCACAAGCAATGAGAGTTTGAGAATAGAGCCGAATTAATCTCCACAGCATTTACTGGGGCTTATTGTAGACCCAGAGTCTTAGTTATAATTTCAAACCAAGAACAAGGTCCTTCTGCATGCGACATCCAATGAGCCATGAAAGGAACTAAGTACACTGACTGCCCTGGAGAGATTCCAGCAGTTTCTCGGCTTGAGATCAGTACATAACAGATGGGACCAGGGTGACTGATTTAATTAGAATACTTTAATAGCAGAATGGCTACCATTACACAGTTCTATCAGCTATAAGGAAGGCCATTAAATCTACAGAAGTAATTGTTTCACTGGGAGGACTTGCCACATAAATATATCTGTATGTCATGTGTGTGTGTCTGTGTGTCTGTGTCTGTATGTATATCCTGAAAGTAATTTTGAATGATTATGAAGATGATGTCATTATATAACATATGACAGTTATCTGAATCATTTGATAGAAATGAACCTTTCAAGGACTCGAATATTTCTCCTGTCATATTAATTGAAGAATCTTGCTGTTTTAAGCCCCATTTGACTTAATCACTGGTGTTCTCCTGACTTCAGAATTATATAGTATAAGAGGAAGCTTCTGCAGACTATCCAGAGAATAAACAGTTTCAAACATTAAAGCTACTTTATATAGCATTTATCTTGAGTTAGATATCCCTTAGTGATACATAGATACAGTTCTTATAGAATGATAATACAATGCATATGACTTTCAGTATATATTGTAGAAATGTAAAGACATTTAATATTTTTAAATTATTAATATTTAATCATAACACAATTAGAAGGCACTTATGAAAACTTTCTGTTACACTGAAATTTCTGCTTATAGTCTACTGGATAACTATTTTTTAAAATGTTTGTGTGAATCCTGGAGGACATCTTATTATACCTTAACTCCAGAGAGTACATGCCATTGTAATTTGAAATAATCCCATCATTTAAAAATGGTGCAAGCTTTCTTGTGATAATGAATGGTTGGCATAACACAAGGCTTAGCAACATGGTGCTTAATGGAAATTGTGTTAATAACATCCTAGAATTGGTGTCAATTATCCTCAGTGGAAATTTCCATTTGGATTCTGCTAGAGCAGGAACAAATAGGAGCTGACACCTCTGATTTACTGAGAAAGACTCAATCTATTCATAAATGATTCATATAATAATTTTCAAATCTTTCAAAAATCAAAATAATGAACTTGATAGAGGGGTATGTTAAAATATTATATCACTGTTTATTAGTGTGCTTGTCTTTTAACAGCAAGTTTTATAGTTTTCACTGAAAAATGAGGATCAGTATGTATATTTTTCATAGTGCTAAAGCTTGGTTTACCTCTTAAAATATAGATGCCAAGGGAAGAGCACACACCAATTGTTTGTCTGAGGTCAAACGGTCATCCTGTATACATTCATACAAATAACATTATATAGACTCAGCAGGTTATATTTGGGAATGTATATGTAAATATAATCACATATTTGCATGCAGTAACAATTGATGGAAACGGAAGCCGTGTGAATATGAAGGAGAGAGGGGAGGACTCTCTAGGAGTGTTTGGCGGGAGAAAAGAGAACAATGCTAAAATTCAAACAATGCCAAAAGTAAGAATATACCCAAGTAGTGCCTTTTAAAATTAGTGTATAATTTTCCTACTTTATTACTTAAGAAATAATGACAATTTATTTGCATGAGTGTTAAAGAACCTGACTCAGTTAAAGAAAAAAAAAATGCATAGACTCCTGGAGACTGCAGTACCCAGAGGGTATTTACTGATGAAGGTTTGGCTACATCCAAGGTAGATGGTACTTGACCAGGAATGATGGAACTAGAAATGTTATTTTTCAAACCAAAATCACAAATGAATAACAAAACCTATATGTATCCTCAAATAAGTCATAATTTATCTCAGGAGATAAAATTCAATAAGTACTGTTGTATGTTTTTATTTTCTCATGGTAAGATAATAAACTGAAGGGAGAATGACATCATTCTGGCTCACAATTCAAGGATACATTCTACTATAGCAATAAAGTCAAGGCTGAAAAGGCTTGCAGTATCGGGCCATATTCCATCCACCATTAGGACAGAGACTAAAGGATGCTGCGGCCTCATTGCATTGTTTAGACAGTCTAGGATCCCAGCAAGGGAATGGAGTCACCAACGTGGATAGGTTATCCCAACTCAGTTGAGCTAATCAAAACCCACCAACACCCCAACAAGCATGCCAAGAGATTCTATTCTAGGTGACTAGACAGCACACACCCCAGGAAAAGAAACAATCAGTCTAACCATTAATTAAACAGAAAACCAATGGAAGGAAACTCTGCCACTCTGTATTACATAGCTTGGATATACATCCAAACAGAAAGTATCAGTCTTAACTAGCATTTTATTAATATGACATGTTATTTTTATATGAATAGTAATAGACTATGCCAATTAAGGATTATCTGAAGTATGTAACACAGCACTAACTCGCATTGTGGTACAGGAAAGTGAGCATATTGAATTAAGAATTGAATTGGTTTTCAGAAGAAGAAGATTCATTCATTGGAAAAATTCATTTTACTATTATCTTCATTTTATTTTTGATACAATTGAGCCCTCCTGATCTGTGGGCTGTGCATGAATGAATTCAATTAAAACTGGATCAGAAATCAGTGGAATAAAGTCATATGTGTATGAACTTAATTTTGTGGTTATTTCGTGAATAATATCACAGTTACTTTGTGGTAAAATTTAAATTAAATCTTGGCATGAAGGATGGGTAAGGATAAATGTAAGTTACATGAAAATGTTGTGCCACTAAAAGTAAGGGACTGAAACATGCGAGAAGGTTTCTACCTCCAGGAGTCCAAGAGATGAGAATACATATACATAGGTAAAACATGTGCATGAGTGTATGTGTGTATGCGTGTGTATGTGTGTGTGAGTGAGTGTATAAATACACCCATGTGCTCATGTCCATCTGATTCAGTGAATGCTCTCATAAACCTAGCGTAATCTAAAAAATTGCTTTATTGATTCACAATAGATATATTTTAAATATATGTATATATATTAGTACATGTGTATATAAATGCGGCTATAGACATGAAGACATTCTACAATTACTAAAGAGCATATTGAGCAGAGCAATTGCAGCTAGTCCTTTGATATTAAGAATCATCAACCAGCTCGTTTGCTGGCCAACTAAGTTTGATTCAAGAATCCTGTGGTGGACAGAACCTGTGTCTATAATTGTTCTTTGAGTTTCACGTGTGAAGTGTGACTCTAACATCACCCCTCCCCCCAGTATATATAATGTAACCATCAGGAAAACCAAGTTGCCAGTATGATGCATTTGACCTTACATACTCTCAGTTTTTCACACATACAACCTCAGGTTGCTTATTTTCATTTTGTGTTCTCATTCAGTAATTCAGTTTTTCTAAAGGATTTTTCCCCCTACGTTCCTGCACTGCAACCCAGTGTTTGAATGTTATGGATAAACAGACTTGCTTTTATTTTCCTTTTCATCTAAAAATGCAAATGGTTGAGTGAAAGCTCCGTCAGGCATGTCAAAGGCAGCAGAACAATTGGCTCATTTCTTTATGGCCTTCTGAGAACTGATTTTGTGGTAATGCAATAATAAGCCACTAAAAAGAAGTATGCCATATGAAAATCACTTTCCAATGTTCCCTCTATGAAATATGACAAATAAAACAGTTATTTATAATGCCAATAACTGAAAGAGTGCCAGGCTTTTGAGATCCTCAGTAAATGTTTATTGAGTTATTGAGGGAATTAAGCCAACCAAATATCCTGTACCTATGTGACAACAATGCTAATACCTAATTGTCAATAAAGCTGAAGCTTCGGGCTGCAATTCAGAAGCAGATATTACTTCCACCATGATGGATATTGTCTTTCGTTCAGCTTCAGATGGAACAAATGAGTTGTATTCTAACCTGTGCCACGTAGGAAATTAACTAGAAAATACAAAAATTAAGCCTGTTAGCACAGCCTCCACAAAACAGCAATAAAAAAAATCTAATCTTAAAGTCTTAGAGCCTAATTCCAAATAGGTGCATTTTACAAAAAAAAATAATAATAATAAAATAAATGAGTTTCTATATCTTTGGAATCTCTTGGGACAATTAAGAAAGAAACAATTTGAAGAAAATAAAAGACTAATTTTAACAATGTAGCTGATATTAAAATGACAGTCCATATTTAATTAATAGTATCAGTTTATGAATACAATAAATTGTAAGTAGTTGCAGATGTGTACATAGGCTTTAAGGAGATAACTTTCTGTAATAGATTGCATTTGGCTACTTAATTAACTTTGCTAATCATGTGTTGCACATACACTGTAATTACCAGGCAATAACATACTGTGTCTATCTCAATACTGAAGAAATCAAGTGTCAATGAGTTTGAAGTTATCCTTGTCATTATGGTCACAACATTGTATGTTGCTTTGTTATAAGGACATACAAAGTATTTATTCAATTTCTAGCATTCCGGCATACACATGGACAATGCAAATCTCACCCCAAAATACTATCTAGGGCATTCTTTGTGTATTTCTCAAACTTTGAGATATTAAATAAATAACATTTAGGTTTATAATAACTAAAGCATATTAAATACATACAATGTGTATTAGATATATATGCATATTCTGTTTCAAAGTAATTTATATTGAAATTAATTTTTATTAAAAGTTTTATTAATTTGCTATGATTATTAGGCATTTACTAAAATTATTTGAAGTTTCTCAAAGGTAAAATGATATCTTAGTCTTCTAATGAAGGAATTGTTTGTATATTGCCAAACAAGCTATGACATAATTAACCCTTGGCTGGGCATTTTACTTTTCTTTCAGATTAAATTTATAGGTCAATGTGCAGTAATATTTAAGGGCTCTTATCCATTTCTTTACCTAAGACAATTAAGCCCCATTATCAAGCTAAAACATGATTGTAATTTATGCAGGGGGAGTGTGAATAGTGACAGCATCTAAATGACTTACTTTTATGGAAATATATTTTTAATTCCTTTTCCTGTTTCAGAATTTCATGCATGCATACAGTGTGTTTTAAATAAATTAAATGCTCCATCCCTTAGTTTTAATTCCTCCCTTAGTAGTGCCCTGTTGTTTTTACTCCAACTTCATGTTATTAGTTATTGTTATTGGTTATTGGTGGGCCCATTAATAAAGGAAGGGTGTGTTGCCAAGGGTCATGTTGATGACAGGATTATCAGCAGCATCGTCAATGACTCATGGATAAAATCATGAGCATCACACACAAGTCAGAAGAGAGTGGCTGGAGGCTGAGACCTTGTGTTATTTTGGTTTTTCTTTTTTTTTTTTTTTTTTTTTTTTTTTTTTTTTTTGAGACAGGGTTTCTCTGTGGTTTTGGAGCCTGTCCTGGAACTAGCTCTTGTAGACCAGGCTGATCTCAAACTCACAGAGATCCGCGTGCCTCTGCCTCCCGAGTGCTGTTTTTTTTTTTTCCTGCTTTCCCAGCACATCCACAATGTTTATTCTTTTTCCTCTTCCCAGGGAGAATCATGCTTCCTCCAGCTTGAGCCCTACTCATTATTTAGATTCCCTGGGCCTGTGGATTGTAGAATGGGAGAAAGGTTATGCTCTTAGCATATTTTATTTAAAATAGTGACAGTATCAATGCAAATAATGATAACATTCACATACACAGTTATACTTTGTGGGCAATTTTTCTTGTTAAGTAGTATTTCTGATATTTTATGTGTTTTTTATTATAATATAGACTGAGCAATCCTAATGTGAAAATGAGAATTGCCTCGAATGTGAAATATTTTGAGTATGCACTTGAAGCAATGAATGGAAAATTCTTCAGCCATCTGTATGACATGTCAGAGGCAAAATACTGGTTCACAAAATATTTTGGGAAATGATCTTTAGGCTGCACAGATGTGTATAGATAAAATGTAAATTAATTGAGTCTTTAAACCTAGGTTGATTTTCTAGTATATTTGATTATATGCATGCAAGTTTTCAATAGCCCCAAATTGTTGAAATCTGTACCACTTCATACCCCAAGTATAAAATAAAGGAATTCAGCCATCACTAGCATTCTTAGTTATTGATAACCTCAAGCACAGTACAGGCTGTCATATCAAGATTGCAGATTTAGAAAACAATAAGACAAAAAGACCCTACTGGCTGATCTACAGTCCTTCCTCAAGGACACAGCAGCACAGAAGTCATCGCACTCTTTTTTCAAATGTGTTTTTTGTCTCTGTGAACTTTTTGAGTTTAACTAGTTAGTTGTTACAATGAAATTTATACTCCAATGATAGTGAAGCCTGTCTAAAATGGAGGCATCAGTGGAGTGTGGAGGTGCAAACCTTTAATCCTAGCATGGAGGAAGCAGAGGCAGGCAGATCCCTCTGAGTTTGAGGTCAGCCTGGTCTATATAGTGCGCTCCAGGATAGCCAAGCTGTATAATGAGACCATAAAAAGATGTGTATGGTGGGCAATGAGAATCAGTACCATATAGGAAGGGTTTTAAACAAATTATTAAATTTTTGAAAATACTACAAATAATTAATGTCATTTTAATATAAGTAATCAACATGATACTGTAGGAAAATATTAAACTTTAGCCATCTTTTCAGGTGAAATGATTGGTATAAGTGTTCTTCCACAAAAGGAAAATTCTATTTACATTTCCTCTGGATTTGATGATGCCATTATATAACAAACAGATTGAAAAGAAACAAAATATTTTTTGTATAAGCTTTTGTGTGTATAGATTATAATATATATTAATTTCCTGTTGCAACTGCAGATAGTATGGTACAAACTGATTAAATATCACAAATGTATCATTGTTCAACACTTGGAGAAGTTATCTCATTTTTCATTGCCTGTGTTTCTTATTTTTTCTCAGTCTTCAAGAAGTCAGGATGTAATGTAAAACAATATAGTCACAGGTCTTAACAATTGTCACGTGGCTCAATGGAAAGTGTTAATTATTGTGTATAACATGTACAGATTTAAAGACTATAGCAGGGTAATTTAGCTTACACTGAATTTACTTCAAATCCTTCATTTGGACACTAAGCATGAAGAATTTTAGTCATTAACTTATGATGTCTCTTTTTGTGTCTTTATTTTTATAATATGTAAGTCCATAATAATTCTGCATATTTATTAGGCAAACATAACAAAAGAGATTTGTTTCTTCATAGTCCATACCTAAAGTCTCTGATTAGGTCACCAGTGCAATCAGATTTCAGAGAAGTGTTCTTTTCTGGTTCACATAAAAAATACCTTCTCAAGCCGGGCTGTGATGGCACACGCCTTTAATCCCAGCACTCGGGAGGCAAAGGCAGGCGAATCTCTGTGAGTTCGAGGCCAGCCTGGTCTAGAAGAGCTAGTTCCAGGACAGGAACCAGAAAAGCTACGGAGAAACACTATCTCGAAAATCCTCCCCCCCCAAAAAAAAAATGCCTTCTCACTCTGTGATTTCATATCAAAGATAACTCTGGCAATTCTTAATTGTTTTATAAGACCACTAATTTATTCTCAAGTCCATACCCACATGTTTTCTGTCCAAATAATAGTAGGGAAGGGACTAAGACTAGAAGATGTGATGAAGTGTTTCTATCAAACCGTATCATTAGAAAAGAGGACATTCAAAAGAATTTTTCAGCATTATATATGAAAGATGGTTTATTTCATTTGTTCTTTGACAATTTTATACAGTGCAATTTGATCCTATTCACCTACCTAAATACCTTCTCCAATATCCACCCCAATCAAATTTGTATCAAAAAAAAAAAACAAGCAAACCAAACAAAAATCAAATTCAGTTTCTGTTGCTCATATATCTTAGATATGAGGCCATCTTCTAGGCCATGGTCAAACTACCAATGATGTTTGACATCCCTCTGTATGCTTTTAATATCTTTTATTACCATTGGTTAATAAAGAAACTTCTTTGGTCTATGGCAGAGCAGAATATAGCTAGGTGGGAAATCCAAACAGATACCTAGAAAAAGAAGGTGGAATCAGGGAGATGCCAACAACCACCAAAGAAGCAAGATGTGAGATAACAATCCATGAGCTCCATGGCAATATATAGAATAATATAAATGAGTTAATTTGAGATATAAAAGGTGGTTAATAATAAGCCTGAGCCATTGATCAAACAAATTTTAATTAATATTAAGCCTCAGAGTGGATATTGAGGAACTGGCAGGTACGAAAGAAACCACCAGTTATAGCCGGAGACCACCATCCTTAATGAACACCGACTCTCACTCCCACAACAGCTATAATTTGCATTCAGAAGCTATCATATGCTCATGTATCTTCAGCTAAGGATGGAACATTCATTCCCACTTCTCCAACCAATATTGCATTTGGATTTGCTTGATATTGTACATGACTTGTGCATGCTGACACGATCTTGTGACTTATATGCACATCTATGAACATAACAATAAACCTCTAGTCGTTGGTTTAATGCTATATCTACTTAGTAGAGTAATAGTAGTAATATTTCCTCTAAGACCTATCCATCTTGCCATAGGTTCTTGGTCTCCATAATGGCACCTGGTTTCATGGTCTCCATAATGGCACTGGATGTAGATTTCATCTTGTTTTGCAGGCTTGAATCCACTTAGAATGTTTTGGTCACTCCCCTGGCATTACTGCTATTATTGCACCATTAGGTACATCCTGTCACTTCTAGGTACCAAAGATATCATAGGCTAGTAAATAAAAGCCAGTGCCAAGAACGAGTCTTTTGTAGTCATAAGTCTGTAATGTTCCATACATTCCCAGATATTTCAGGCTAGATTTCTCTGTGGAATTTAAAGATAGGGCCATATTGTTGAAGACACCACATATTGGAACATGGAGAAGAGAAGCTGTCACTGACTTGGAAGAATCATCCAATAGGTGAGCGTTTATAATGCTAGAACGATCTGTTCAGTCACACCTAATGTGATCTCTACAAGCTACAATAAGAACTGGTTAATAAAGGCAAACATACTTGTTTATTTTTAATTATGTTTAATTGTTGATATATTGCTTTGATATATGAGGGAAAAAAAGCTGATCTTCTGAATTTCTAGGTCCACAGGCTTTGAAGTTCAAAAGAAATTATCACTACATTGCAGGGTGGCAAAGGGATTGGATGGTTCTTCACTTTGCTACTGAGGCCTTGTTAGGCAGCCAGTCCTATGGATTACTTTGGAAGTATGGATGCCTTACAATTCCTCTTGCTATGCTGGGCTAGAAATATGCTGTGAAGTATTCACTCATACTAAGAATATAACTACATTGTCAGATTGTTCAGTATTTAAGTCTGTCTATTTCATATATTTTTTAAAGTAAATTATTTTATTAAGGGGCTGATTACTGCTCAGATTTCTTTTTTTTATTGAGAATAGGAAAAAAGTTTCCGCCTCCTCCCAGCCTCCCATTTCCCTCCCCCTCCCCCCACTCTTCTCCCCCTCCTCCCACTCCTCTCCCCCTCCCTCTCCTATCCAAAGAGCAGTCATGGTTCCCTGCCCTGTGGAAAGTCCAAGGTCCTCCCCCCTCCGTCCATGTCTNCCCTTGCCATTGACCTTGGCTTCTCATCAGTCCTCATTGTTCGCCATGATCAGAGAGTCCGGTTTTATCCCATGCTTTTTCAGTCACAGTCCAGCTGGCCTTGGTGAGCTCACAATAGATCAGCCCCACTGTCTCAGTGGGTGGGTGCACCCCCCGTGATCCTGACATCCTTGCTCATATTCTCCCTCCATCTGCTCCTCATTGGGACCTTGGGAGTTCAGTCCAGTGCTCCAGTGTGGGTCTCTGTCTCTATCTCCATCCATCACCAGATGAAGGTTCTATGGTGATATGCAAGATATTGTCAGTAATGCTATAGGATAGGGTCAGTTCAGGTTCCCTATCCTCAGCTTCCCAAGGGACTAACTGGGGACATCGCCTTGGGCTCCTGGGAGCCACTCGAGGTTCAAGTCTCTTGCCAACTCTAAGGTGGCTCCCTTAACTAAGATTTTCATTATTCATGTTTGATAATATGGCCTGGAATGTCTTCCATGATCTGATCTTTCCTGTCTGTCTGTCTATCTATCTTTCTATCTATTGCAGGGGAGTTAGGTAGGCTGGTCATATATGTGTGTATATGTATGTATGTTTATATATAATATATATATAATCTTAGTGATAGGACCATATATATACATATATATATATATATCATTTTTATGTAAAAAATAAGAAATATTGGTTGTTCAGTGTCAAACAACCTAAAAAATACACATGCAAGTAACATACTGACTAAAAAACTTATTTAGAGACACAAACATATACAAATACATATATGTATGTAATGACAATTAGCAAAAAAAGGCAAAGAATTTGAATGGGGTACAGAGGAAGAAAGAGGTAGATGAGAAGGTTAGGAAGGTGGAAAGGGAAGAAGAAATTATTATCTTAAAAAATAAAAAAGAAATATCAGTTGCTCATATAAAAATAAAAGTGTTCTGTAGCATAAAGTTCATTGTTCCATATAATTGGAAATTTCATACACATAGAGGGGACATTTCTAACTTAAGCATAGTGAAGTCTACGCATGAGCTCACATTGTTCAGCACGGTCTATGTGCTTTATAGAAACGTAAGATAACATTAACATAGCACAGCTAATTTCCTTAATTGCCATAACAACTCTGTAATGAAATGGTCTTTTGTTTTCTTAAATAATATTATATTGAATAACTTTTCAATGGGGATATTTGATTAATGCTAAATTTTGGAACTAATGCTCTGTTCACTGTCGTTGATATACAAAATCATTTAATAGAAACTATTCATTTGGTACAAGAGAAACGCAGGTATTGAGCATATAAGAAATTTCCAAAATTGGCTCACCTAACCTTAAACAGAAAGTGAACCAAAAGGAGAATTTCTCTTGAAGGACTATCAGAGAAAAATGCATAGAATTAAACACACAGGCTTTTCTCTACTTGATGAGTCTATAAATTTAATAAAGGTGGCTTTCCTCTAATCAAATATATATGCAATCTAACCTCAATGTGAATAAACTTCTAGCAGTCCATTCAAGTTCTGAAACACATAGCATCCTTATCTAGAGACAAAGTCTGCTTGGGGAGGCCAGTATAGTTATTATGGATAAGTAGTGGGATTTTTGCTGTGAAATTTACAATAATCAGGAACACTTTACTCAACAAGTTGTAGTACTTTTCCATCAACCTGTTTGTGGATTTCCAGCTCCCAAATAATGACATAGAAACTTATTATTAAGAATGAAACCTTGGCCTTTAACTTAGGCTAGTTTCAATTAGCTCTTAGAGCTTTGATTAGCCCACTTATATCACTCTATTATCGGCCACATGGTGTTACTTCATCTCTGTGTTGTCCATTCTGTTTCCTCTAAGTCTGATTGATGACCATGCCAGTCTTCTTCCCAGAATCTTCTTTCTGTCTGGAAGACCTGCCAATCTCTGATGCCTATCTCTTAGCAGTTTAGCTTTTTCTTACAGCATTCACAACAATATATATTCACAGTGTAAAAATATCACACAACATTTTCCCCTTTTGTCTAAATAAAAAGCTTCTGGGGATCAAAAATGCAAAGGCACCAGGCCATTTTTCCTTACATATTCACTAACACAAGGCCATGATAACTTCAAGGCATTATGAAGAGAAAGGCCTTGTGTTAGTGAATATGTAAGGAAAAATGGCCTGTTGCCTTATTTTCTGACTACTGTTTGAGGCCGCTCAAGATCCAAATTGACCTCAGGTCTCTTGGTTGATATATTCTGCTGACTCACGGTTAAAACTATTTCTTAAATTGAGATTTTTATCATGTATGCTACAACAAGAGATATTCAATGGCATACCAGAATGCATACAGAGGAAGAGTGTTTGACTTTCTATTAGGATCACCTTCTTTTAGTTCCACTGCCCATGTCTAGTTCTTCATGGAAATCAAGAAACAACATGGTGAAGGCCTAGTAAATTTGAGAGCCACCTGAGAGAAAAGAGAAACATAGTTCTAAGTATCTCAATTTTGAAACTTGCAATATCATACAATGAAAAATCCTTGTGGCCATCACTGTCTAGGAATGATTCTTCATTGGTGACATCATTCCACTGTTTGATGCTCATGAGACAGTTCTGTGACCACACGAGCCTGCTGTTAGAAAGCTACATAAATATCTTGTAATCATTTGTAGGTAGCCCCAAAGCCTTAGTTACATCCTTTTTCATAGTAATTTGCTGCCTACTAAGGAAAAAAAAGTTATTGTTACTAGTCAAGATTTGTTACATGGGCCATTTTTATTCTTTACTCAAGAGTGATATGTCTGCAGTAAGACTTGGCTTCAGGCCACGATCACAGCAGCAGTGAGCAGAGATGCTCTTTGGGAGATAACATGTCACATTTGGTGCATTGAACAGAAGGGCTGGCTTCAGTTTACTGCTCAACTGAGTTTCCAGACACTCTCAAGGGTACCCTGTTGGAAAGGCCATGGGCCAGGGCTGCTACTTCTGAAAACACTCCAGTGAAGTTAATGGTATTTCTGGAAATTCTGTGTGAAATTTTGAAGAGTAAAGGAAAAAAAAAAAAAAGAGAGAAACTGTGACATCTGGGGAAGTAATTTACTTCTGAATTATTGCTTGGGAATTTTTTAACTGATCAGAAACATCTAGAGGGAAATGATAACACTGACTGCTTACTCTCAGCAAGGACCTACTGAAGTATAGTTCTAACCTCATGCCAAAGCTAGGGATGCAAAGGATTACAGAAGGTATGACCCTATTGCTTCTAATAATTTGTAGTCATTAGATAAATCAGTTGCTGATGGCACTGGGCCGTGGCCACACAGAGCATGTTTATTTGTATTGTAAATTTCAAAGTAATTCTTAGTCCTATAACTTTCATGGAAGTTTCTTAAGCCTTCTAACTTTCCTTGTTCCCTCTAAGAAAAAATAATTTTAGTTTCAAGGAAAAAGCCATATAACATGCCCCTAACAAGCCATCTCAAAACTCATTTATTAATGAGTTTCATTTAGCAGTTTGTGATTTTAAAATATGTTAAATTATTTCAATTAAATTATCAATTAGATTATGTAATTTACATGCTCAAATTATATTTTAAATATCTTTTAACATAATTTTAGATAATTTTACAACCTCTCTTTTTTCAGCAACAAGGTTTCTTTCAATATTAATATTCTTATAACTGCTTATATTATCTTCCCTTAAATTAATTTTGCTTTTATTTGAAAACTTTATTTCACTTTTTAAATTAAGGCATCGCTTCTACATGTCTACTAAATATGGTGACGATCCTAATTATATTTTAAATATGCTGTTGACTTATTTCTTCATGAACGGTGATAGTGTTTAATTCTCCAAATAAAAAAATATTCTGAAATGCAAGTGGTAAAAAAAAACTTTATTATTGAACACTGTTTTTACTAAAATTCTCAATTCTGAATTTTTATAATGTATATTATCAGAACTGAGTACTTTACATTGATTTTCCTTATATCATATATGTGTATATGTGTTACTTTTATGTGTACTTATGTGTTTGTATCTATGTGTGTTTGTGAGCACGCATGCTTTTATATGTGTATGTAAACGTGTATTTTTTGCATAAATATGTGTAGGCCTAAGAGTGAGGAGGACTCAGCATACTGAATTGCTTGAAGTTTTTTATGATATTTTTCTATCCTCATATTAAAACGCCATCTTTCTAGTTGAAACTATATCATAGATGCGCTTTTAGGAAAATTTAGTGTTTTATAAAGAAAAAAGCCATCGTAAGAAGCGGACCAGACAGGCTGCTATAAATAAGTTGTACAGCATAGCATGTTTGTAAGTACACTTTGCTGTGTATCTGCTTTATTGATTCCTCTGATGAGTCTGACATAGACCTTTCAGAAACCTACCACAGCAAGAGCTGTCAATGAGCAGCATTTGGTTAATATATTGTATGAAGGATACTAGATGGCCTGCTCTGCACCTGTTGCTAGCTAACTTCTCCTTGTTGATCTGGCTGCCTGCTGTGAAGCTCTTTCCTCCCCCTAGGCCTGTTGTCTTGCCAACCAGCCATGGCAGCTGACATTTCCCTCTTGTTTGCTTGTGCATTTAGAAAAGGTTCTTGAAGGGCCACCTGAGGGAGAGGGAGACTGGCAGATCTAGTGATGGGGAAACGAAATATAAATAATAATAATAAAAACAATTCCAACTGTACAAACCACAAAGTAAATAGAAAATAAAAGAATACAGGCCAGAAAGCTTGTGCTGAGTACTGGGAACAACTCTTTCATGTTGATTTAGGGGAATTATCTTAAGTAAAATGTTGCTAGTCCAGCTGATGTACCCATGAGGAAGCAACAGGCAGGCTTGTACCGTGAGAGCTGCCTTTTATCTACTTCTGAAGGTGAAGTCAACTGAAAGTTCGCATAATTTTGAATTAGTCCACAAACAATTTTTTATGTCTATCTTCAAACAGCACCACAAAGCATTATAGGCTATAATGTGTGTATACAATGCAAATATAATATATATTATATAAAAATTGATTAAAGCCTTTTAGTGTAGAAATTGTTCAAATATATTCATATTTTATTTATAGGTTAACAGTCTATCATTCATTGATGCATGAATTTAATTCACTTCAGTTGAACATGTATAAAATTGTAGTTTCAAATCGAATGTGATATTCTTTTGAAAATATTCATTTGATTGTTTTTATTAATATTTATGACTCTCACTAGATGACTTCATTTGGCTTATATTATTAGCTTTGCTTCATGTGCTCTTGTGTTATGAATTACCTTTGAAAAGGAATGTGCAGATTTTGATGATAAAGGCTATGAGCAGTGAGACTTAGTCTTCAGATGAATATTTTGTCTTATTTTTCCATAGATATGTAACATGTTGCAAATTACTCCCAGTTAACAGACATTTCTTTTCTTTCTAGAATAGCACTGGAACCCCATTTAGGTTAGTAAGCTCAGTTTACAGGTTTTTGACTAACGTAAATATATGGTGTGGTCTAGATATAAATTTGGACTTCTAGGGTCCTAAATCATGAGAGGGCAGGGATTAGCAAGCAGAGAGCACGAGGGCAGCAGGGTAGGTAATTCTGAGTGCAACTAATACAGTAGGGACCATCAGAGGTGTAACTTTAGTTCTGAGGACTAGCAAAGTAGAAGTAACATGCTGAGTGATAAGAGACCTAAGATAATAAGAATGAATAATAGCTAGTGTTAGTACATTAGGAAAATGAAGGAAGCCTCTAATGGCCAGGGTTGGCCTCAGTATTCTTAATAAGTTAATAAGTATTCCAAAAGAGTACAGATTCTGTCCCAATGAGGGTAGGACAGTTACCAAGAAGCAGGATGGACCTGTTTATTACATTATTCTTGCTGCTGTCTTCGCTGTTGAAGATGCCCCATGACTAAGGTATAAGTGTCTTTCTTTTATCCTTAGAACATAATGGGGTGTTTAAGGAATGAAAGAAAAATTTTAGTTTCAATCAAGTTTCCATCTCTTTGAAAGGTTGTAGTAGATGTGATTAGAGAATTATATAGTAAAATTTATCAGGAGGATTCCATCTTCATGACTTCATATAAAATATATGTTAGCTTATTCAGAGGAAAGTCTGAAGTAATTAAAAGTAACTCAAGCAGAATTGAATACAGTAAACATGAGATATGCATGTCTAAGGAAACTATAATAATAAGGGAGCAGGGCAGGGAAAAATGTCAGTTAGCATTCGAGGAAGGAGAGATCGTGTGCCATTAAAAAGAAGAGACATTAATTTCAAATTACTTGCTGAACCACACCACGGTTTAAAGGGAAACCATCTTCAAAACATGAAAGGTACACATCACGACTGTTCACAAGCAGGCTGTTGACACAGATGCATGAAACATCTGTTGTGCCTAATGACACCAACTGCTATAATTTAGTGACGCTGAGCTGATGTAATTGACTTGAGTCGGAAAGGCTTGTATTGCTTAATAAGAGTGCAGACTGGACAATCTCAGGCAGCGTTTTCGTTGGTGATGCACTTTTAAAAATGTGCCAAAAAAAGTTTAGGATCTCCTAGATATTTTTAAAAATATAACTTGACATTCTAAATTGGATTATAAAATCATAGAATACCGGATAGTAAAATACAGGGCTCTGGATGGAGGCTAGTGTTCAGGAAGTTATAGGATACTCCTGGGTGCTCCTGGTTACACTGGACCCTTAACACATCAGTGTAACAGAGCCACACTCTTGGCTTTGACAATTTCTTATGATTTTTTAAGACACTGGCATAATCTTAAATGGGCTGAAAGTTCTCCCAGAAGTCTGGGCTAAACTTCTGACTTTTTCTATGTCTGCAGCTAATTAACAGATTCTTTATTTGGAAACTTTGGAATATTTGACATTGTATCAGAAATATTTAAGCAATATTAAATGTGTTTTGTTGAAAATGATAGATATTTCAATATTTGATCTTATTCCATAGTGGTTTTGGTCTATATTTTAAGTTACTGAATGAATATTAGATAAGAGATTGATATCACAAGAAGTCTTAATAATTTGTTTTAATTTTAATTCTGAGTTGTTTCCATAATGTGTTACTGCTTAAATAATGATGATTATTGCTCATAACTTATATGTACAAATATATATATATATATATATATATATATATATATATTCCCAAGCCTAACTTTTTGAAGTGTATTTTATAGCATAAAATTGTAATGATTGATATTGATGCAAAATCCCTTAAAATGTTTAATAGTTATACCTTATTTTTAAAATTTATATAAAATCAGAAGCAGCCAATTATCAATGTTATACACTCAACACAGGGTAACAAATAACTACCAGGCTGGTCATTAAATTCTGCCCCAGGTAAAAATACCTTTCTGATTTGGGCATTTTATTTTATGCAAGACGTCTTGTCCACATTGACATGGATATATTATAAGTCAAATTGTAATATAGTATGTATCTGTGTTTCTAATATTTTAAGTATCCTCTCTAAATTAGCTCTCCAATCCTAAATACTGACCATCTTTTTTTTTTTTTTAAGTTTTTCGAGACAGGGTTTCTCTGTGGCTTTGGAGCCTGTCCTGGAACTAGCTCTGTAGACCAGGCTGGCCTAGAACTCACAGAGATCCACCTGCCTCTGCCTCCTGAGTGCTGGGATTAAAGGTGTGCGCCACCACCGCCAGGCCCTGATCATCTTAATTTAACAGAACCAGTAGATAATCAAAAATTCATTACCATCGAAGGATACATATCAGGTTGCTTGTTTTGTAACAAAATATCCTACAGAATGGTCACAAAATGATTTAAGAAATTACTTACTCACTGTGGAAGGAGCTGAATTAAGTTCCCACTGTGTTTGTTTGACTTAAAATTTATAGATTGTTTCTATCTTGATATTATGATAACTAAACACTGATTTACTAATATATGCTGATGTAATTTGTCAACCACAATTAATAAAAACTCATATAAGTTCGAGGTAAGAGCCAGTGGCTGGATACATTATTTTTCAGCTCTTCAGGTTGAAGCCCAATATCTCTTTCTGAGTTTTTATTAATTGTGTTTCAAAATTATGTATTGGAAAATATGGAATTTAACCAATTGTCATTTAAGAGTCAAATGTCCTTATATTTCGTTGTAAGCCTACTTATGCACTGGATAGTTTTCTGTCTGTAGTAACTTTTCTTAAATAACTTAATATGGGAAAATCCAACTCTTGGCTGGTAGCAGTGGGCACCATAAAGACAGAAAAATCACCAAGCCAACGAGAGCAACACAATAAACAGTATTATGCATCACTTTCTGCTTCGAGGTTGCTTGAGTTTTTGTCCTAACTTTCCTGGAAAATGAACAATGATAAGGTTGTATAAGTGAAATAAATAAATAAATCTCTTCCTCCCCAAGTGTTTGTGCCATGGTGTTTTATCCCACCAAAGAAACCCAAACTAAGACAGAGTACCAAAATAAAACATATAAAGATTTATACAAATGAAGGATTAAATGAAAGAGTTGTTGTGAAGAATGTGGGGTGTTCTCTAAAATTAAAAAAATTCATTGAAAAATGTAGAAGCTGTAATTTTAAAACTATATTTGCATTTCCTTTGCTGGTTGTTGGTTGACTATTTTAATCCAATGTCTCTTTTAAAAACACCTGTTTTCTTATAAAAATCAATATGGTTTTAAAATAATAAGTAATTAAAGAAAATGTTCATATCAAAACAGTATTTATTATGTTTCATTATGTTTTTAGTAGTATGTGATGGTTCAATGAAATAACATTTAAAAATTAACCTCAGGTACAAGGAGTGTATGTCAGTGCTACAGCACCTTATATATTTATTTATTTAAATATAAATGTTTATAGAAATATAAGTAATTATTACAATATTTATTTATTGAAATTATAATGTATTATTTATTTCTTGAGCATGTGTTATGCTAAAACTCATTGCAGATAAATCAAATAGGAACAATATTTACTTCTATTATAATTTAAATATAAATTCACAAGAGTAAATTGTGACTTTCTCTTTAACATTTTCTTTATAACCATCTCCCCTGGAAGTGTCTTTTATCTGAAATTTTCTTAGTATATAATGAAATACAATACATTTTTCTTCTGTAATTTTTCCTTACCCTATAAGTACCCAAGTCTGTAATTTTAATGCATTTGCCCACTTTTTCATAATTTCCTTTTGCCACTTGCTCTTTTATATATAGTCACCTGAAGATGTGGGTCCTTTCTTTTAGCACCCTATATTGTCGTCCAACCCCATAGCTGTGCCTCTTTTAAGTATCTATGGACTTATTGCCTCATTAGTGATTTAAGATAATGAACCTTAATCACTTTAACTATTGTCAGCCTGTCTATACCCAACCACCAAGGGCACCTGGATGAAGCTGTGTTCCCTAGCTTACAGAAGCTATAGGAATCCTTGATTCCAGCTTTGTGTTGTCTCTGAGAGAAGATCTCCCTCCACCCCCCTGTCCTGACCCTGCTTTTCTGCATGGGCTCTTGTGATTCTGTTAGTCCATATGACAAATATCCTCTATCATATCTTTATGTTCACCAACTCTGTAGACTCCATTTGATTTTGTCCCCATACGCTCACATTCCTGAGGTTAGAGAAGCAACCGTGTTACGGAACAGCTATGATACTCGTCACATTGACCATGGCATCCAAATGTGACAGAGTAATCCCAGGTCTTCATTACTGCCAAATTCAAATCTACTTTATTCTTCCTGTTCTTCTCCTAATCCCTTCTCAGACACTGAGAATAAATAACACCAAATTATTTGTATTTTTTTCCAAAAACATTTTGTTTGTGTCCATCTTCCTGCCTCCTGTGCAAGCGAATGAATTTTCAGTCTTTTTCTACCAGACTAATTCCTACTCATCCGTGTATTATTTTAATTACAAACCACTTTAAACATATGGCAAGATTCAGAAAATAACAAAACAGACCCCCATCCTAACAACTCCCAAGATTAAACAGATGTTAACCTTGTAATGCACTTTTCTCAAGTCTCTCTGTTTCTGAGAGAAATGAAATATCACCGAACCATTCATGCCCCTATACCCACCACCTGCCTTAGAGGATCATATGAGCACATCACTCATCAAATGCACATATTGTAGTTGTAGTGTGGATAAACATGAAACACCAATTACTGCATATACCAATCTGAATTTTCCATCCAATATTACTTTCTTCCAAGGACGTATGAATACACACCGTGCAACATTTGTATTCATCTCCATTAAGTCATTCTACACATAAGCAATTTTTTTTTTTTAGAATCACTGTAGTATATCTAGTAGCTTCTAGAAAGGAATTGAGGGTGCAGGAGAAGAAACTGCAAATACCTTTAAGCTGTTTCTTTGTTTCAGTTAAGTTTTAGAGAAAAATTACGTAACAAAAATGGGTTAAACCAGGTGAGACAATGTAGGTCCACCTTTGGCTGTCCCTAGCATAAGATATGTTTGTTGTAATATCATGGTAGAATTACAGTGTGTCTCAGATGGGTTTTGCTGTGCGCTGTGTTTGAACATCTGGTGAGGAAGCATGACATTGAATAGAACATGCTAGGAATCCTTCCGACCTCTATATTTTGTGGTAGGCCCTGTAAAAAGTCCTTTCTTTCTGTGTCTAGGGAGATTCTGATTTTGGACTGATTACCACTGTGTTTAGTACAAGTTATAAACCTTCACGGTTTCATCTCTTCATTGTGCTTATTGGTCTTACATTTATCAAGGTCTAACCCCTTGTGTTTGGTTAAAGATTTGTTAATAATTTTGTATATTTGTTGCTGTTGTATGGTGTTGCAACCTCTGTTGCAAACTTTCTTTCTCCAGGAGAGATGCCTAGGAGATCAGTTTTCTTCTTTACTTGATTCAAATTATTTTTCAATATTACAGGACTATTTATATTCCTGCATCTCAAAACAATTGATATTGCTATTGTTTTAAAAAGTGAATATGTCCAAGTGTGTTAGTGTTTTTCCATATCCCAATCCTCATGTGGTTGCAGCTCTTGTCAGTCTTCTTTGCTGACCAAGGTTGTAGCACCCTATTGCTGAATACACCATAAACCTTAATTGCAAAGTGTATAGAAATTAAGCTTGAACAGAGGTGGAAATTTCCTCCCTGATGACTAGTTTTCATGATTAAAAGGACCATATAGGCTACTAGATAAGAAAAGACATTAATAGTATCACCCAGCTGTAAACTCTAGAATCTACAATATTGACTCACAGTCAAGATGTTTCAAGAATCAATAGTGGCAGAGTGGTTATGGGGTAATCATCTATGCCACCAGAACTTATACCTGATACTTCAAAACTGGTTAAAATACTTGACCTATAAGGTCTTGCACAGTAGGGACAAACCTACTGCTACTGCATAGTTAAATTGTCCTAGTACAATGTTGCCATCAAAATAATTATGTTTATACTCATAAAAGTAACTGTGTAGCTACTCTCAGCTCTAATCAAAGAAAGTATTTCTTTGTAATGAATAGAAGCATGTGCAGAGATACACGAATGCTCAAAATATTTAGAATGATTGGCATTTGAGAGTTAAGTCTAAACTGAACATTTGTACCACATGCTCTAATCAGATAAAGATCAGGATAATCACAATTAGGGGGATCAGAAAAAATTAAGATCTTGAATATAGGTATTACAAAATGCAGTTTTATGTGCATGGTACAGCCAGTGTTGTCATGATCGCATGGTGGTTTGATTGCCTGCAATGGGCTTATACAAAACTGAGCTTATCAATAGTTAATGAATGATAAAAATGATGTGAAATGACGTGGGAAATTCGACAAAATGAGGGATTAAAGTAATCAGAATGTATTTTATAAACAAGGCTCAGGGAACATCACTAAAGACAGAACTAAATCGGTAAGAGCCGAAAAACAAGTATAATAAAAGAAAGTTAATGTCTCCAACCTTGATACGGTTACTACAAACATAAAATGCCAACAATATGTTTGCCAAATCAAGTAGTGCAAACTGGTAACACTTTTCAACATACTTTCAGGTTGGGGAGAACATTTTACAAGGGCCTAATCTCCTATTTAGAAAGCTATTGGTAGTTGATGAGTGCTGAAGAACCGAAAAATAGTTTCCTCCAGGAATGAGCCTTCACTATATGATCGAATCCCAATGGATCAGAAACTAATACATAAGTAGAAAATCAACACTTTATTTTAGGTGAAAGTTTTTTTTTTTCCTGCCTAGTCCTGAAGTCATTCAGTCCCAAAGAAACACACAGAGGCTTATATTAATTATAAAGTGTTTGACCTATTGTCTCAGGATTATTATTAAATAGCTCTTACAACTTTAATTAACCCAAAATTCTTGTCTGTGTTTAGCCATGTGGCTTGGTCCTTTTCTCAGTAAGGCATTCTCACCTTGCTTCCTCTGCATCTGACTCACAACTATCTCTCCTCCTTTCCTCTTCCCAGAATTCTCCTCATCAGGTCATCCACCTATATTACCTGAACGTTTTATTTTAGTTAAATATTCATAATTTGTTTTTATAATATATAATTTATAATATGAGACATATGGTATATATAAGGTGCAAATAACTCCATGGAGAAAGTGGTGTGAAATGTTTCAGGTTAGCTCCTGATATTCTTCTGTATGTTCTTTGGCAAACTTGGATTTGATGAAGGGAACCTGAGACTGCCAGGTGTGGATTATGAGCCATTATGAGTTAAGGACAAACACCATCTACTTCAGCTGCCCTGTGGCTGAACTACTGAGAAGGACGTGCTTAGTACAAGAAGAATGTGATTGGAATAGGTCAGAAAATTAACTGTAATTTTCACAGCATGCTGGTGATTCTACAACATCTACAGAAAGAACTGTGTTGCGAAGCTTCTGAGCTCTTTCAACACTTTGACTGGAGACTCTAGAATTCTGATTACGCCTTGTAAGCACTTACTTCAGTGTTACTCTTAAGCAAATCCTTCAAGATGAGATATTTTGCTTCATGCTTGAAAACC
The DNA here is from genome assembly GCF_014885135.2 of Alexandromys fortis. NCBI lineage: Eukaryota > Metazoa > Chordata > Mammalia > Rodentia > Cricetidae > Alexandromys > Alexandromys fortis. The sequence goes on along the minus strand of NW_026067909.1, from coordinate 33,731,238 downwards.
GAGGACCTAACACAATGTTTTAACATCAAATAGGTGATAGTTACAAAGAGAGAAAAGCATGGAGGAGGAAAAAATTATTAAAGAGAAAAGGTCAAAAATCGCATACACTAAGAAATGTCACACGCTTTCCAATGTATCAGCAAGTTGTAGATGGAACCGGCACAGAAATTTCATTTCCAGAAATTTCTATTCAACTGCACTGCTGTTATTTCTATGTTCATAACTGAAACATAGAATTGTTTATGTTACTGTTTACAATAAGACTCTAATGATACTGGAAGATGAAAGAAACAGGAATTGATTTCCTGTCTTATTTGAATAGTTCACGAAAAGCGTTAGCTTTAAATTTGGCTGATCTCTGAACTCCAGGCTTCATCATTAGGCTTCAAGCTCCATTTCTTTGCAATCTCCTTTGCCTCCCCTCTGGGCTCAAGGCTGTCTTCACGTTGGAATTCTTAAAGGAACCACATGTGTGCAGCTATCTCTGAGCTTCAAACCTCACAATTTAACATCCAGAGAGAGAATCTTTGCTTCAAAACCTGCTAATGGAGACACAAGAGGATTAATAGTCTGATCAGCCAGTGGACATGATACCTGAAGGGTTCTGACTGTGTACAATGGCCCAGATACGTATTCTATGTCTGGAAGGTGGGATTCATTGGTTTACTTCAATAGGGACGAGTTGGGTTGTATAAAGCCATACCAAGCCATGAGACTTACAGAAATTACTATTTTACCAAGAGAAATTTGGAAAGCTCCTTCCAAGAAGGAAAATCAAATCCAGACAATGGCACTTATAAGTATATATTACCATGAAGAAAACCTTTTCTTGCCTGTACTGGACTCAAGCCTGTGTGGTAATAACATACTTTCACCCATTATTTTTCTAAGTAAGCTCTATGTTCTTTTTCCACTGAGTGATTGCTGCTAATGTTATCTTCCACATGACATATCAACATATTCTACCACCAGTCATTTCCTTCTCATTTACATTCTAATTCAACTTAGCACTATCTTATGTAGAATATTCAAATATGACAGTTCTAAGCTTTATTTGCTAGATCTAATTAATGACTTATTTAGACTAATCTAAAATTCATCTGTTGAATTAGTACCTCAAGCAATTAGTGAAACTTCATTTCTATCCAGTTTATAGACCAGGCTGCCTAGTTGTAGCATCTAAACCATAACTTCCTCTACCAAGTGTGTTCTTTGTCTATCTCTCAGTGAATTATGAGAGGACTCTCCTGGTAGGCTCAATACTCTACACTTTGTCTTAGAGGTATGTCATTAATGAACTTACATGTGTTCCCCCATCCCCGCCTTCTGGTGATCTAATGTAAACTGTCCTCCCATTGGTGTCAACAAAGCACACTTAGCAAAGGCAATCAATGCCCAAGTTTCTGCTTGGACTTAGCTGCAACAACTCATTTTCTTTGTGGAGATTTGAAAACTTGTCAACAATAGCCGCCACAGAACCATTGAGTTTAACCAGACGTTAGAGTTGATATGACCCCCTCCACTCCTTTGAGGACTTGGCCCGGATTTTCAAATCTTTGACCTCAATTCACCCTCTGGCAATGTTAGCATTGATTCAGTGTGTATTATCTTTCTTATATTTTTGGCACATTTGGAATATTTTTATAATTACAATAATAATTATTATTTTTCATTCCCCTCGATTTTATTACATTTATTTTCTTGAATGTGGGCAAATAAGAAAAATGACTTTTTTTTTCTTTAATCCTTAGAAGATAGTGGAGTAGGAAGATAAGATATCATCTTGGCAGATTGTAGTAAGGAAGGCATGTGTGTTATAATACCTCACAGATGTGGAAGCTCTAGACTTAAGGGTCTCTTGTGTGTTCATTCCATCTAATCTCAGAAAAGCCCAGTGGGTTTGGAAGGTCAGAACTCTGACATAATCTGTGTAATGTCACATGTGCATGCTGGTCCAAGACTCACTGAACAGACTAGAACCAAATCCAGTGTATTTCTTCAGCTGCCTCCCTTTACTCATGAGTATTGGAACAACTCTGTGGGGGAGTGACATTCTCATTTATCCATTGATTTTTACTTGCTTATTTCCAGTTGTTTTATTGTGACATTTTCTTTACTGTTAAATTGAGGTGAATTGTTCTACAGGTGTTTTGTTTCCTAGTGGTTTTGTCTTACTATCACTGTCCAAATCCATGAAAGGGAAATGGTTGAGAAATGTTAAGTATTTAAAAATTCTAAAAATTCCAGAAACTTGTTGAATATGTTGCTGAATCATCATGGCAGACTACTTAGTGAGAGAAAGCATTGCTAGTGATAGGTCATAGGTACCTTGCAGAAGAAGCCATTTCATAGCAGTAAGACACAATCTCTTCAGTTTTCACTTAGCCTAAAGTAGAGCAGAGTGATTCTCCAAGAACCTGTGACCCTCAAATTAGAACATAGAAGGACAGATTTGTCATTACTCTCCAGAAGCTCTGTTAAACATCTGAGCAGGAGGTAAAATACGAAAGCAGATGTACACCAATTTGTCTTTACACCATTGTTGCTTGGACTTTGATCTTCAGTAAAGAAATGAAACTCAACGTCTACTTCTCAGACTCTTCAGTAGACAAATTTGGCCATAATATTGACTCTAGGCTAGCAGATCTTTACAATAAACATACTTCAGACTGTGCTCTGAGACAAATCATACTCCCCAATGAGTCACACAGGACTATGTAATCTGCAAAGAAATATAATGGCCATCCATGTACTTTCCTTGATAAATTGTAAAATAGAAATGAGATACACTTGATAGCCTTAATTGTTTTCTCTGAATATATTTTATAATTCCACATTGAGAATGTTGTTTTAGGAAGATCCACGACTTTATTTATGGATTCCATATACACATATCTTGTGAGGTAGGTTTATTTTGATCACCACAGTTAAATCTTGGAAACTCTAGTGTCATATGGTGTGTTTAACTACATAAACTTCACTAGGAAAATTAATGAATAAGGATAACCAGAAAAGAAAAGAGAACCAGCTCATCTCTCATTAAATTTCAGATGTTGTGTATTCAGAGATATCTACTAAATATCATGGTCTTTTTACTCTCCACACTTACAAAGTATGGGATCAACCTATCAACATATGGAAAGGCTATCTGACCATCTTGTAGTCTGAGTAGAAAATGCTGACACAAGTGTTTTCAAGAACTGGGTTTCAAGCACCGAGGAACTATGAGGTCCTTGGGGACATTGCAACCCTTCAGACCAAAAATTGAAGTTACAACATTAAGTAGAAAGTGGATATTTGATGTTGGATGCTGCTCCTCCTACTAAAAAACTTGAAAAGTCCCTTTGCCCTCTGATTTATGGTCCATTCAATCCAAGACAACAAAAGAAGGTGAGTTTTAGATAGACTCACTTCCCCTGTATAACCCACTGCTTCAGTGCACAGTCTCAAAATACGTATCTTCATGCATAGAGTAAGCTTTGATTCCTGGCCATCCAGACCCAAATAATTACACAAAAACTATATTAATTACAACACTGTTTGGGCAATGAGCCAGACATATTTCTAAATAGCTCTTACATCTTAAATTAACCCATTTCCATTATTTTGTATTTTACCACAAGGCTTATTGTTTATTGGTATGGTTCTGGTATCTTTCTCTTTCAGCAGCTACATGGTGTCTGCCTGATTCAGCTTTCTTTCTCCCTGTATTCAGATTATTTTTCTGCTTAGCTACATTCTGCCCTGCCGAAAGCCAAAGCAGTTTGTTTATGGTAGCATGCAGAGGGGGGCCCCACATCGAATTCACAGAATACTTGATGTTTTAGGAAGTAAAAGGGCTGCTTGTTTGTGTTAATGTATATGTCTCTAGTGTGTAGTGATATTTCATTTGTAGTTTAATAAATAAAACTTGACTGATGATCAGAGAGTAAAACAGCTGCACTGGTCAGCCCTACAGACCAGGCAGTGGAGACACACACATTTAATCCCAGTAATCATGCTAGTTTGACATAGAAACCAGGTGATAGTGGTGTACACCTTTAATCCCAACACTGGAGAAGAACATAAGACTGGAGGAGACAGCTCTCAGGCCTAGTGTCATTCTGAGGATTTCTGGAGGCAGGATTTCCATTTTGAGACTGAGGTAGAGGGGTGTGCGTGTGTGTGTGTGTGTGTGTGCGCATGTGTGTGTGTGTATGACATCTATGGTGTGCTATGAGGTTTATGATGTGGAAAATGTATTAATATTTTAACTTCTTTTTCTCATCCTGAGTTAAGCAAGCAATATGTAAGAATCTCATACGAATAATTAGGAGGTACAAAATTGTTTGTCAATAAATATATGTGCTTTGAATTATTTATTTCAAATAAAACATTCCTTATAGTCAAATATCTGTGTTTATAGGGCATACTTTAAAGGAATCACACAATTAAAAATACCCCTTAATATTTTTTTAAAATATGCAATACTGATTTAAAAAACAGGCAATATAAAAACCTAAAAGTTTTATTTATATATGGTAGAAACATAGAAAAATATGTGCAAATGTCCAGATATATACGAGTTATGTGAGAATTGCTTTAATGCTAAATAATTCTATGTATTTTAGTTTAGAATATGTATTTTCATATTATCATACCCATGTTTCATACTCTATTTATGAGTTATTTATTAATGTTTCTATGTTTTTAGATAAAGCAATTTTAAATTTACAGAAAAGTTGCTACAAATTTGTTTTTTCTTCTAAGAAACATTTCTTTATTATTATTGCTACACATTTCCATTAAAAATAAGACAATATACTGTATCTGTTTTAATTGTGCATGTTAGCTATAAGAAGTTATTTGAATTACTACATTCTAGCCACAATTATTTGGTTAAACAGAGGTTGTCAATATACAGTGCCTTTGTTTAAAAAAATGTATCTAGATGCTTTGCAACAATGGCGTGCCTGGCTCAGGTACCACAGTGCCTAAATTTCAATCTTTAATGCCACAGGAGAACAAGTAAATGTACACACAAACTGTTTATCCATGTTTGCTAACATATGTATCTTATTTTTGCACTTGTCAGATAGAAGCAGGGTGACCATAATTCAAGGTCATCCTTAGATGGATACCAAGTTGAAGACCAGCCTGGGCTACAAGGAAAACTGGTTTCAAAAGTCAACAAATTCTGGTTTTCTATTTTTAGTTTGATTACAATAATAAGGATTACAAAATATTCAAAATATATGCATGCCTCAAAGATGATTTTTTTCCTAAGGCTTTTGGTATTAATGCAAATTTGAAGGCATTTATTAAAAGTGAAGTGAATCAGAAAACATGATAGTAATATTATATTCATTTTGCAATGCCTGCTTTTGGAATTAGTACTAATAAAGTTTTTTCTAAGAGTAGAAAAAACATGTATGTTAAATACTTTAAAGCTATCTTAAGCATAGAGTTATATATAATAGATGTTTTCAAAACTTCATGTAATATCTTTCAGGAATATTGTGGTTCATGTGAACCATGTAGAAATTCACTTTAGCAATATGATGGTACAGGTCAAATAATCATCAAATAAAGCTGATGATAAACTTTGAAACTCCTATAGATTCAAAAATGTCATTCTACATTTAAATATCCCCAAAGTTTATTTCTTCAATTTGTCCTGAGAGACAATTCCTGTCAAAATACTCTACTATCACTGAATTCTGGATGGCTGTCAACCTCAATTTCCTCTTTATTAACTGGGAGTCGTTCAGGCTTTCTGATGTCAATCTGGGCATTTCTCCCCCAGCCTTGATATTTACATCCTGTAAGTACTTGTAAACAATTACCATATCCCCTACTTAGTTGTCTGTTAGCCAAGCTCAACAGATTGGGATCCTTTAATCTTTTCTCATAAATCAATCTCTCCATTCCCTTAATTACTCCTGATGTTCAGTGCTGAACATCTTCCAACCGCTCATCGTATTTCTAGTGCACAGCTTCCCAGAACCAAAGCATTTCTGTAATGGCTTCATGTGAAAATTATGCTTATTCAATTGAAATAACCACAGCAGAAGATGTTTTCCTCAGCATTCTGCTTTCTGTGCTGCTACACAGAGGGGAAGCATATCCATAGAATCCTCATTATCACATGTGTTCCTGGTTTACTCCTTTTGGTCTTGCGCCAAACCACAGAGCTAGAGAGGAGACTAATGGCTTTTAGATTGTGCTGGATGGACAAGATGAATGTCCATCTGAATAAAGGAGAAAAAAAATCAAGATACTGTTACCTAACGTAAGGAGGAGAATGAATTACATTTCATATATGTTTCACCAAGATTTTCTCTCCCAATACTACTGTCCAATACATCCCTTTCCCCTCGCCAGAATTATTCATATTTGAACTAATTCTCTACTCCAGTCTTTGCAGTGGTGGTTGGCATGTAAATCTAGCAGGGTTCACATTAAGATCTTACTTAGTGTGAACTTAATCACAATCATTAATAGTGTTAAAGGAAATGGGAAGGAGTAAAGACAAACCTAGCTATGGACCTTCTAGGTAAAGGGCAGTGTACTTGCTCCTTGTGTCCTATAGAGCAGGCAAAGCAGGCTAAGACTGAATTTGTGCACGAGGTATTCTGGACCAGGACCTCTTACCACCAATAAAGGTGTAATTTAAAAGGAGTCAGCACTCATGATTTCATATAGTTAGTCTGCTTTAGAGATGTTTGAATGCAGAGATCAACATAGAGTTGGAACCCATCCCTAGTGGAGACATCTACATCACAGCATCTTCATCTGTGGCTCAGAGAAGACTTTAGAAGAGGGAGTGGAAAGATTATCAAAATACCAGGAAGTCTGCTGTGTAGTTTTCTAGAAAGAGCAGTGTAAAGAAAAGTTGAACAATGGCTTTCTCAATGGACATGTTAACATAGAAGATAAATTTTCTTGAGGTTCCAACCCTGGGCAAATAAAAATTACCTTCTCCCAGAGATAAACCCCTTATTGTTTGTCTAGGTCATAGTGGTCATCCTTGAAACCATATACCAAATGCCAACAAAAAATGCGTCATACATATATATGACAATAGTAAACAATGAAAAGGAGGAGTGTTTGATAGAAGTCAGAGGATAGAAGGTAGCTGGGACATATTAAAATGACAGGGAAAGTGTTGCAATTCTATTTTGTTTCAACATGCTTTTTAAAAACATTGAAAGTTGAATGTTTCAAATTATTAAAGGGGTTCATTTTTTAATAATACATCTATATGCCTGAAAATCAGTATGTACGTTAAATGAAAAGAAAGAAATGGCAACATTAGGTAATGGGCAGAGAATAGATCAGAGCTATACTAGTTCTTCCACAGGTAAAGTCTGAGAAGACATCAGCATGTTCTAGGTTTCTCTGATCCTCTGTTGTGCACATAACCAGAGTTCTCTGAGAGGAGGGAACCTCAAATGAAAAGATGCCTTCATAAAATCTAGCTGTAAGGCATTTTCATTTTTTTAAATCTTAATTTTTTGTTGAATTTATTGAGCTATACATTTTCTCTGCTTCCCTCCTTTTCCTTCCCCTCCCCTTCAACCCTCTCCCAAGTCCCCATGCTGCCAATTAATGCAGGAGATCTTGTTTTTTTTTTTTTCTACTATCAATGTAGATTAGATCTATGTATTTTTTTCTACTATCAATGTAGATTAGATCTATGTATGTCTCTCTTCGGGTCCTCATTGTTGTCTAGGTTCTCTGGGATTGTGATTTGTGGGCTGATTTTCTTTGCTCTATGTTTAAAAACCATTTATGAATAAGTACATGTGATAATTGCCTCTTTGTGTCTGGGTTATCTCACTCAAAATGATGTTTTCTAGCTCTATCCATTTGCCTGCGAAATTCAAGATGTTGCGGTTTTGTTTTTGTTTTTTTTTTTGTTGTTTGTTTGTTTTCTGCTGTGTATACCCAGTTGTGTAAATGTACTACATTTTCCTTATCCATTCTTCGATCAAGGGGCATTGAGGTTGTTTCCATGCTCTGGCTATGACAAATAATGCTGCTATGAACATAGTTGAGCACATGTCCTTGTGGCACACAGAGATGGCTCAGCCGTTAAAGGCTAGGCTCACAACCAAAACCATAAAAGTTCTATTGGAAAGAAATGAAAGAAAACTACTAAATTGTATAATTTTATAATTATTATATTTTATTTGAAGACAAAGCAGTACTACAGGGTACAACTCCTTATAAAGTCTATTAGGTTATTATGATAACAATTATACTGAAGTTTAACCATAAAAAAACTGTAGATAAATTTACCAGATGACATATATAGAGTTATATTATACAACTGAACTGGTCTTGATAGAAATTAAATAGTATCTAATGTAATATGAAGATATTATTGTAAATAAACAATAAATAAATTAGTCTTTCATAATAGTCACTTGAACAATAAGATAAAGCTGATACAGCTATCTAATACATAGCTGATGCAATTACTTAATTTAAGTAATATTCTAAAAAATATCATGCTAGTGTTAGTTTTCATTTGACTAGGACTATATTACTTTATAAAATAAAAAAGAAAGCATAATGTTTTTAGAATTATAAATATTATTAGATATGAATAAAAATTTCAACCCTAAATTCCAAAGACAATTTATTATTATATTTTTTGGATTAAACTTTTACCAAAATATGCTAGCTTGTTTAATCAAGCCTTATATAACACATACTCTATCAGCTAGTGACATATTAGAATTTAAATGAACAATACATTGATTTTAAACAGTAATAAAAATATGAAGAAAATTAAAATTAACCTAAGAAGATAGGTTCAAGGAAAAATGGATAAAATCAATAATGCCTTGTTAAAGGTCAATAAGAAAAGTTTTATGGACAGCTCTTGTATTAGGTTAATATATGTGAAGAAATAATAATATAAAAATCAAAATATCCCTCAAGTATCTTTTATAATTCAATTCAAATGTAAAATAATAATGAAAAGTGATTATTTTACACTAAAAGCATAATATGCAAAATAGCTTTTAAAAGAACATTGATATTTATATGAGTCAAATACTCAAGAGATATCAGAGATACCATCATTTGTAAAGTGAAGGAATTATGGTTTGTTGTCCTCAGAAATGAAGACAGGGAGTAGAGTCTACAAAACATTGACTCAAACAACAGGAATTATCGCTTGATAAGACTTGGTTTCTTAGTCATGTTCAAAGGGTAAGTGAGCCATTGTATACTCAGCCACTTGGGTGTTTCGACTTAAAGGCATACTTTAAAAACATTGTTTGTTGAAAAAATATTTGAAATGAATAAATTGGATTGCTATTACATTTTTTTTTGAGATTTAAACAATGCTGAACTTCTCATACTGCACAAAAGACATGGAGTGGGCAAAATAGTTCAACAGAAAAAGGTTCCTGTCACCCTGCATGACAATCTGAGTTTGATTTCAGAATCCCCCATGCTGGGAGTAGAAAACTGAATCTTCCACATTGTCCTCTGAACTACACACACAAGCACGCACACACAAATCCACACAACACAAACACACACAAACACACTCTCACACACATTACCTTCCATTTTTACATCACCTCTACCCTCAAACAGACATACAATAAACAAACAAAACATAATTTAAAGTCCAAATATGCTTCATGGCTTTGCCATAGCATAGTAAAACACAGGTATATACTTATAGGTGTGTAATTTCTTTATAATTTATCTGTATATTGATTTTTATAAGTACTACTTCTGTTGAATGTAGTGTAATCTGCTTTCCTGGGTCTATTTTCTTCTTCTCCATCTTATTTGGGCTGAAAGAATTTTGATGCCCTTGAAATTAGTAACACCAGTCTCAGTAGCCTGTGGTTTTATCCTGCTCAAATCGCCATTTGAAGCTCAGGCTTGTCTTCTGTCCATTTTTGAAGGCCTTTAATTTGACTTGACCTTTTAAAATTGTTCAAAATAATTTTCTGAAACTTTTTGCTTTTTCAAATAGGAAACATAGAAAAAAGATGGATATAAAAAATAGCAACCACCATGAATTCAGTTTTTTCTGACAAACTTCATGTAATCAGCACTTTTGAATTAACTTTTTGTGTGTGTTTTAAAATATCATTATTCCTGTATTACAGCAGTCTACTTTGTTTGTAAATAAAGTATATGTTAACTGTTTAAATCATGCATATCTACTGGACTAGTTACTACCTGTATTGAGTATAAACAGCTGGCATTAACTTGTTGAAAATATCTTAGTTTTGTTTAACATACATAGAAGAATTTGTGGTTCAAAGATACATGTATTATGAGCTCAAATTAAATTCATCACAAGCCATATGTTTCCACTTAATTAGGGTCCAAAGTGTATTGATCTAACTTTGCTAAGTGAAAAACACTAATTCTTCTTTGTTGTAATCTGTTTCCTCATTTCTACCTACCATAAAAAACCTACTTTGTGCTGCCCAAGAATGAAATATTATTCAGGCAGATTCTATGGGGATGGAATTATATTAATGATAAGTCATGAACATAATTCAAAAGGGGTAATAAAATTATTTTTGGAGTGAGATGCCATCTGAGACATTACTATGGTAATGAGAATGATGTCATTGGTAGTATATGTAATTGATTTTATGAATATCAGTATATGTGTATATTGTGTTGGTATGGACACATGTGTGAGTGAGTGTGGGAGGGTTAAAGAGACAGTTTTCTTAGAAAGGAAAGCTCTAGAAAAGCTTTGGCAAAGAGGATCTTATTTACCAGAATTGTTGAGAATATACCACAGGGATGACATACTTCAAAGTAGAAAGGTTGCAGACCTCACTGTATTAGTCACATGGCAATAAATCCTTACTGCACAGTGAGTTAGGTGTTTGGCTTCAAACATGTGGGACACCCTCCACACTTCAGATTCCCTGTGCTTAAATGAGGAAAATTGTAAATAACAGTTTAATGTCTGACATAGAACAGATATTAATTAATAATATAGTAAAAAATGGTTTCAATCATTTATCTATCTGTCTATTATCTATATATCTCTATCTATCAATTTATCTATTTATTCACATTTTAATTATAGTTTAGAGAAATTTGCATATTCTCCTTAATGCCAAAATTACTCATTTAGTGGAAAGCTCACAAAACGTATATTATACTTATGGTTTCTCCAAGCAAATAAAAATGGCAGCTAATAACCTATCTACAAATGTATTTCTATAAATTGACTTTTAATCAAGCTTCCAAAGCTGTGGTCTCTGCTGAAAACTGAGAAGGATAATACGCATATTAGTGAGAAAGAAGCAATGACTAGGCTCTGCTTACACAGATCACACTGGACCAACCTAGCTATCCTGAAGTTGGTCCACTACTGCTTTAAACTGTTTCAGCACTTCTGTGGCTTTGCATTTCGTTTCTCTATTTTGGCCCTCACTATTTCACCATACTGTAGTTCAATAATTGTACATATTAATAAACTGTTGTATTCTTAGCTTTAGAGAGTAGAGAGATAACCTGGAGAATAGAGAAAACTGGAAACAAAACAAAAATTCATGGTGTTCCAAAGATCACATGAAAGTGCAAGACCAAAACCTCTTTCCTGCTAGATCCCATATTCTCCCACATCATATGGAGATTTCTTCATTTTTATGTTCTTATGATGTCATTCATCAAAATATGTACAAGTGTGGAAGAAGCACCTCAAGGTATAGAAAAGGCCAACAGTCTCACATTACTGTAATTTATGGCTTATCTGTAAAATGAGAAGTCATTATTGGCAGTAAACTTCAATGTTTCACTTTATAAAACATTTTCTATAAAACATCTTTTATAAAGGTACTCAACAAAAATGGAATGATTCTTCAATCTTCAGTGAAACCATATTCTTATTTCTTACAAAATTCCTAAATCATTTTCAGTTGTATTGACTACAACTCATGCCACAGATGCCTTTGGCAAGAATTTGGAAATCATGTGAGGAGTGTTTTATTTGTTGTAGGGGATTCTCACACAGTAATGTACTTGTGGAATATTATTAGCTTTAGGCTTTCTCCAATTCTGGGCAAACTCAGCTCCCAAGCTCCCAGAGCAATTTTTACATAAAAAGAAATAAGGTCAATGTAGAGACCAATGTAGTAGTGATTCTGCATGAAGTCCAACAGAATTGAATATAGAAAGAGTCTGATACCATGGGGGACATGATATTCAGACTACTGTTGCTTGTCAGACTGGGGAGGAGGGTAAGCAAGCCAAACATAGGGAGAAAGAGTCAGATCACCATGATCTCCAAGGTCATCAGTGACGTAAACTTGGGAGCCCTAACACTAGGGAAAACTAGCCACGATTCCCTAACAAGGAGTCATTACTGCTGTTTTTATGCTGTGGTTTATTTCTGTTTAGGAAGACATGTATCATGTCTTTTGTCAAAGATAGGTATCCCCAGAGCATGAACTAAAGTGTACTTATTTACAATTCCACAGACATTAATTTATAAGTCACTTTCCAAGGTAAATCCCTAAGCTTTAACATCAGAGTGATGTAGTAATGCTATCCTGGCCGCAAGGGTTCTGAGTCAGAATTTTAAAGTCAGCCTAAACTGTAGAGTGAGTTCTGGAACAATGCATTCCAAAGGGAGACTTTATCTTTAAAAGAAAAAAAAAAAAAAAAAAAGAAAGATAAACTTTATTGTTTAACATTGTAGCTCAGCACTTATCTGCAGATTCTGATGTTACTCAATTTGTGATAGTTGAACCATTTCCTTTTTCTTTGGTTGAATCATAAGAAATTCATTGAAAAACTGCTTTGTATGAATGAATAAGAAAAATGTTTTGTTTAGTCGTGTGCATTGATATAATCTAAAAGATCAAGGATTTTTACAACAGTTCTGTTACTGAAATATTCTACACTTTCCAAAAATATAATGTTATGTTTTATTATATATAAAGTATATATTTTTATTATATTTTTCAAAGGTTATATGGCAAACTAAAAGAGACAGACTTGATCATTTAATTTCTCATGATGTATACAGAGAAAGGACAGCAACTGAGGAGTCTCTGGGATTTAGGAGCTCCTTCTTGAACTAGTTTTCCTCTCTTTCTTATGGAATGTTTTAATTAAATTGTCAGATATATGAAACTTCTGTCCCTATAAATCCTGCCACCCTTCTCTCCTCTTTGTGGTGCAACGCTCACCATTCTCACATAGAGGGCAGATTTGCCCCTCTGAATTGAAGACTGTGCCATGACTATAGCTTCCCCAGACACATAAAACTGAGCAGATTCCAAAACATTATAATAACATTTGTCTCTGATGCTGATGAGGGCCAACACATATTAATTTGTCATTTGCTGCATATTTATCAACCAGATTGCAGACTATTTCTACACTAAGGCAGTTAAAACCCTTTATTAAAAATGATGCCTTTGGAATCTAATTTATTTCTACATGTATATATTTTTGTCTAATTTTTCATGCCATACAAGCTAATAATGTTTCAAAATCTTAAACTGGAATGGTAGACTTTACAAATCGATTATATTTTCTTATTAATTTGATTTTGTATTCGATTTTATATCCTTATATTTGCTTTTACAGCCTTGACTAGTAACTAACATATATACTTACATTATAATAGTACATTTATACACACTCATACACATGTGTGTATGCATTAGAATATATATATTCTATATATATTTATATACATAAAACCAGTAGCAATAGATAGGTGGATGCTGGCAGTAATCATGACGATCATAATCTCAAAGAGCTATGCCTCAGACCTTTATGGTGGTGTATTATCGAGAAAATGGGTGGCAAAAAAATGTATCTAGGTAAGTGGCAAACAAATATTTCAACAGAGCTTTTCATGTCTCATTCAGAGAAGATAAAGTATAAGGGAAACGTTTGTGTTTAAATCTGTCCCCATGCCAGTATCCACTGAACTATCAATTCTGAGTCTTTAAAAAAGACACATAAGATTAAATGTGAACTGCAGATCATGAGGTAGATGAAGTCTAATTTGGGTTTCCTTTGACATGAGTCACAAACAACGTTGATTTTTGACTTGCCCAATGAAAGTATTCCCACGGACACCCTGCACAAAGTGGCACATTATCTCTCAAACCCGTTGCAGTAGGAATGCATTGTTACAGTGGCTATCTGTGTAATAAATATTTAGACATAGAGGCTTTGTTTACTGTGGGGATAAAACATGGTTAGGAAATATTACAGCATAAACATTCAAACTGATAGTTCAATAAATAAGTACTGCAGGAAAGCCATGAAATTTCCAAGCTGGAATGTCTATGGAAAATTTTCACAGAAAAGAAAAAGGTTGTAAATAGCGTCTTACGAACTGAGCTTGTCCATAAATACGGCTACTGGCTTGGTCATTTCTCAGTCCCCTTTATTCTTCTGCTTCACTCCTCTGTCACAGAATAACTGCGTTAGCTCGCAAAGCTCCACAGATGGTGTGCTTGAAACAGAGACGTTTATGACTGTTCCTTCTGAAAGCCCAGACTCTGAGATCCATGTATCTGTATATCAATAACTTCATATTGCTCTCTTTGGTTTGAGGCACCTAGTTTTGAACTGGTTCTTTACCAGGTGCTTATGTCCACATGTTTTCTTTTAATATGAAAATAATATTTTATTGTTTAACTGTCATGCTGGATACAACAGCAGAGACCTTTTAACTTAATTTGAATGTTTGAAGGTTTTAATATATGGATTTTCTTGTATTATTTTATTTATTTTATGATGAAGAAAGAGAAAAATGTAAGATATTTAAATGGAAGTAATAAGATGTAGAGGTGACAAGTTCTATATCAAGGAATGCAAATATATGTTATTATTACATCATAATTAGACTGAGGACCAATTCAGTAGCACACAATATTGCTAACCTTACTTCTTTGAACAATAAATTATCCATAGTCGTTCAGGGTACTATGATACTGAACTATATTTTTACAGTTTGTCTGCACTGAAATGCAGAATATGTGGTGATTAGCTTGTATATCTTTTTACATATATACATATATTTATATAATTATTTATATGGTCATAGGTGTGCATGTGTGTGTGAATGCACATTTGCATGTATGGGATGCAGGTGCACGTATACATGTGTGTGTAAGAATGCACAAGAGCAAGGTTAACATGAGAAGTCTTTCCACCTTATTCCCTGCGTCACAGTCTCACAGTAAAACTGGCATTAGTTTTAGTCTGGCTAGGTATATTGCTCCAGGAATCTCCTGTTTTCCCCTTATAAATAATGAAATTGCAAATAGGCCACTAAGTTCACCTGGACCTTATATAGGTTCAATGAACTTTTGGTCCTCATACTTTCAGAGCAAACATTTTCAACACTGACACATATCTTCATGCCTAATTTGTGCACCTTACATTATGTGATTGCATGACAATTCAATAATATTAAAAGGCATTAAATGGGAATTAATGAACATGAATTTATCCCTCAAATCATTATTTTGTCATTCTCATATTTTCTAACTTTTTATAAGTTAGTATTTTATGTATTGATCATTTTTTATTACTTAGACCAAATACTTAGGAAATAATCAAAGAAAATATTATTTTGGTTCATCATTCATGGTTTGAGAGGGTTCATAGTCACTTAGACCTATGAATCATGTGCTTCGGCAGAACATCATGGCATTGGATAGGTGTGAGAAACCAATTGTTCCCATCGCGGTGGACCTCAGACTGAGAGAAAGTGAATTTGAAGAGCCAGGAATAATACAGTCCCCAGCAACCAACCACCAATGGCCCACTTTCTTGAACTTGACCTTAACTGTTCTTATTTCTAATTTTTTCTATAGTAGCACCCCACCTTGGGACAAAGAGTCGAAAAGGAGGATATTTCTTGTTCAAAACATAGCAGTGTTTAAAGGAAAAGAAACTGTAATAGAAATCGATGGCAATGAAGATAGGGAATATACTTGTAAAAATATTGCTACCTGTGCAGAAAACTAGTGACAGTTCCATGATAGCACTTGATGATTTTTTTCTCAAAACTTCATTATGTTTTTGGTTCAGAGTCCAGGAGTTGCTGCTGAGTACACACTGTTTTGAAAGTTTTCCCAGTTGTTCACCTACCAAGGAACCCATTGCAGTGGTCGATGTGATTGGTTTGTCTAATCTTTCTCATAACGGTGCTTAGAGTTTTCTCTGAGTTATTTGAGAAGTCCAGCTGAATTTCTGAAAAAAAATCAAATTAAGAAATGGTAGAACTTATCTTGGAACACAGATTGGCATCTGAGTTAAATTTTATGTACTAGAAAGTTAACAACAACAACAAAACTAGTTGGAAAGTAACTAAACTTCAGAACGACAACAGAACATTCATTTGCTTGGGTATTTACTAGAGTAGCACTCAGGACTTTGACATCATTATAAATCAAAATGTCAACACTATGAATTGTATTTAGAAACGAGTAGGCAGCCAGTCCAGACGCTAGAGCACAGCTGGTATACGCTGTACAAATCCAGTGACCTTAAGCATATTGCCACTGTTGTTCTGTTCCAGCTGGGCTCAGGGTGTCACTCAGTATAATTATCCCAAGGCAGATTATTGTAATTAGTTCTCAATCATTTATGGTCCAAACTTCAGAAAATCAGAAGAAATAAAATATTCCATATAGTTTAATAAAAAACCAAGCATCGCATAAAGAAATAATTCTAAGCAGACCTATATGTTTCTCAAAATTTACAAAGTAATATTAAATATAATACTTTGTATAATATCTACATAATTACATGTTAACACAGAATCTAAATTGTTTTATCTAGTTTGATGTGAATTTTATGAATCAAAAACTATAATTTTAAATGTTATTCCTGTTTTATTACTTTATGGGGACCATTTGAATTAACCTATGGCTTAGTCAAAAGTATAAGTATAAACCATATATTTTTCCAGGATAATAAATATTAAATTTAGTTTCTGATGATATAGTATATTTATATGTGAAAATAGTTTATATGTAAATTTATTAATAGTTGCATTGCTACAAATATCATATAACAACAAATCAAAATAGGGGAAAAGTTGGACTATATCAAATGAATATTTGCCACCTTCTATTACATTATTAAAATAATATAAACATATGCTTATCTTCAAAGGTTACTTTTGGCTTTTTCCCCCCATTAGTGGTGGAAACTACACCTGCTAAACAAAACCTTAAGCAAAACCAAGTAGTGTGGATAGATATGTTTGTGTCCCCAGAGCTGAGACAGCTTCACTTTTGGCTCAAAAGAAGCAATTTGGAGCTAATCAAATGTATGTATGAGCTTCCATTTTTTATTGCTGTATGATATGCTCACAAAGTATCTAATAAATGTTTGACTTTGATGGGGGTATTGGAAATATAAAAGCAAGCAATCTCCTTGATGGATCTTGATGTAGAAAGAGATCAAGTGTACATTTCGATAGTATGCCACACCAGGTTAAGCCACCACTATCCAAGTATGTAGTTTCTTCACATATGCTCATGAGCTGTAGTCTTTATGCAGTCGATAACTAGTTCCATATGTCTGAGCTTAACAGAAGCTAAGTGTGGGCACTTAGCTTATGCCTGTGTACTAGGTAGACTTGTCATTTGACACCGTGCTATAACATTGAACATAGACATAAACAAATCCTATCACAAGTCTCCATGAAAAGAAAATCTACACAGAGCCTTACAATAAACATATTTTAGATAAGTTATAATTATGCCATACAGGCATTTGCTTAAGCCATTAGACCTGTAGTCATCTTTGAATGACAACAACCTATGGGTCCTGGTTGAACTTGTGAAGCAGTACTCTTCCTCAAAGCACCTTCTATGTCAGTTTTTAGAATGGGAAAATTGGTAGCTTTATTTTCTTTCTATTTCTGTGGTTGTTATTTCTTCCTTTCTGATTTTCTTCTCTTTCTTTACTCTTTTGTGCTTTAGATGTTGCAATAATCCACTGATTAATTTTGAAAATTTCCTTCGCTATCTTTCCTCACTCCTTAGACTACTTGATGTTACCTTGTGGGAAGACAGTAAGTCTTTATTGTGATCACTCTACTGATACGATGATGAGGACTTTTGTGGCATTCTAGGCTAGAAGCACAGGTCCTACGATGTCGACAATATACTACCCATGCTTCCTACATCTGCTTTCCCATTTCAGGTCAGGAACTTACATGTAAGACACTTTGTTTAAAAGAAAAGAAATATTAAAACAATCTGGTGTTTTATAACTTAGCATAGGAGAAATGAACATAGTTGAGAGATTTCGGTTTAGTTATGTAAATGTAGCACTCACATTTACGATATATAAAATTTATCATTTCTGTAATATTTTTTTCTTTGGGACACCAAGTGTCTCCATAAAGCACTGACCATCTTGGAACTTTCTATGTAGACCACACTAGCCATCTTGAAACTCACAGAGATCCACCTAGTTCTACTTCTAGAATGCTGAGACTAAAGGCATGTGCCAGCATGACTGCTTTAAATTATTTTTTAATGAAAATATAAGGAATATATGGAATTTTAGCCAATCACAGTCTCTTTTTTTGGGTCAGCATGAAAATCTAATATATAATTAAAATTTATTCTTCTAGTTTTCTTTGTATGTGTGTGTGTGTGTGTGTGTGTGTGTGTGAATTATTATCTAACCTAAGGGTAATAGTGATAATGCAATAGTGCTTAAACATTAAAATTCTAAGTTAAAAAAACCTGTAGTTTCAAAATAACACCTAACAAAATATGACCTCTACATGTCCTTATGCACTCTCAAAGTCCTCACCCACACTGTAATACATAGCTCTGAAAATGACTTTGAACTTGGAGGAATCAACTTTTTCCAATAATGGAAATCCACCCTGACTTATTTACAATGTTTCTGTGTTGGTAATTTTCCAACTAATTTTTAAAAATTATATGGTCAAGTGTGTTGGCAATGTCTTTAATCCCAGCACCTGGAAATAAGAGACAGGTAGATTTCTATGAATTTGAGATCAACCTGTTTTACGTAGTGATTTCTAGGTCAGACAATGCTGCATACATATATTTTGTTGAAAAAATTAGACCAAATGAACAAACAAAAAATAGATATATGATTACTTAGCTTTTTTCCCTCAAAGAACACAAAACATTTTGCTTCACAAAACATTTGCTGAACATTCATTTGAAGGTAATTGCAGTTCTGCCCAATGGTTGCATAAATGTGCTCTGTGTACATGTTTGCAACAAAATCACCATATGAAAAAGATCCAAAAAATTTTTTTGATACAAATTTATTGTTAGTTATGTTCAAATATAGACTCCATGGAGCTGTTTTAAAAATGACTTAGTGAGTTCTTGTATATAATTTTTGGATGTTTACACACCTACTGTTCATTTTGTTTTTATTACCTTTGGATACCTATATCTACACAGAGATCAGAAACCTAGTCCTTAGAGTAAACTTTACTCTAAAATAAAATAGTATGTTGCTTTAAATTTTGTGTCTGAGTCTGTTTAAATCCCCACTAGACATCCTGTGATTTTATCGAAAGAAAAACAAGAAGATGCTGGAGGATTCCTACTGATTCACATCTTAGTGGAGTGGAATAGCGAGGGTGCAACCCCCATAAGTGGTTGTGTTTTATTGTTTTCTGTGCCTTGCAGTTATTATACAGAGGCTGGGGGAGCACATCTCAAAGTGCAGGTGGCTACTGGCACGCCTTCGGTAGCGACTCAAGCATTTAGTCTGGAAAGGAGGCCAGGTAGTCCTCGGGGAATTATAGAAAGAAGCATGTGGAAGCTGAAATGAGAAAAACCTGGGGAATAAACACAAAAGCATGTGTTCGCAGGGCGCGCTGGAAGGAATGCCAGCTCAGCAGAAATCTGGTAACTAGGCCAGGCAGGCTCCTTCTCCTTCGTTGAAATTATTCCTAAGAAATACTTTCCTTTCTCATCCTTAACCTTCAACTCTGCTGTATTTTCAAATGTGGAAAAAAAAGGTATAAATTAGGGAAACAGACTCAAATTCAGCAAATTTAATGTTATGTACTTACAGAGCCTTTGGCTACAATTCCTCCAACTTATTAATACCATAATCTTGCTGATATTGACAGACAATTAATGATTTTCACTTTTCATATGACTATTCATTTCTATACATTTCAATATAAGCTATACAACATAAGCATACTAATAAGTAGTTTTAACTATTTATATTAAAAATTTGCAAATATCAGTGATTAACTTCTTTAATTTGATAAGCCTTATCCAGATGGCATTAGGTGCCAGTTGGTGGATAATAGCTTACCAAGCATACCTATGCATGCTGACTTATGTTAATTATCCAGGAACAGAGGTCACCTCATCCAACTAAGAATCTTGTCAACAACGGGTATTATTTCAGAATGGACTGAATGAAGAGATTCAATCTAACTATTAACATTTCTAAATTTCAGTGTTTCCCCCCTCCTTCAGCTATCATGTTGAAATTATGGAGACTAGGCTATGTTTACAACTTGATCATAATTAATAATTTTAATCAAATTTCTGTTAATGGCAATAATTATACGAAACATTTAAAACTAATCATCTCATTAAATTATCAAGTCATGGTAAATGGCAGATAATATTTCTATGTTTAATTTTAGCCAAGCTGTCTAAATCTATGAGTCTGGATAAGAACCAGCCTTTCTGGTTGTGGATTCTCTGTTCCTGTGCTGGTTTGAATGAGAATGGCCCCAAAAGCCTCACGTGTGTAAATACTTGGTTCCCAGTTGATAAAACAGTTTGGGGAGGATTAGGAGGTTTGGCCTTGTTGGAAGAGGTGATTTCAAAAGCCTACTCTGACTTGAGTCTGTTGGTCAAGATAAAAGCTCTCAGTTATGGCCCCAGTCCCTTACCTGCCTGCCTACTGGCATCCTCCCCACCATGATGGTCATGAACTCCAGCTCTCTAGAACCATAACTCCAAATTTAATTCTTCCTTTTACCTTAGGTATGATATTTAAAAAACTATTGGATAGTTTTCTGATTCAATTAGTGCTATCGTACAAGCATGGGAGTCGGAACAGTCCGTGGAGCACGGGAAACTCGCCGTTTTAGTAAAAGAAATCATGAATGTGCATTGGTGTTGTTTGTTTATAACCTGGAACTGCTTTTCCCCTACACTACACAGAGATATCATGGTGCTAATGCAGTGAATTTCTTTTTAGAGGGACTTATTATCAGTTATAAATATGTATGACCATCCACAGTGCATGAAGAAATGTACATATTTTTCAAATTGGTTTTAACATGTACTCTCAAGTTTTAGCCAAGATATCTATATTTAATTGTGTGAATGTGTCAAAATCTGTCCATTATACTATTAATATAATATTAGATACTTTTCTACATTTAGTCTACCAACTAGTTTTTTAATGAACATGCTTGTCATTCTAAAAATATGCAAAATATGAGGCATGGATATGTGATAATCAGTCAATATACCTTTTCAGTGAGAATATTCTTGTAGGGTATACACTTGAAACCAAATCTTATGTTCCTAGAATATGAATGATTGTCTGTGTGCCACATACCTATAGATTGTTCTTTCCAGTGTTAAGTGTAAGGAGACCCTTTTCATGTCATTTCATGCACATAATCAAGTTAACACTACATATCAATTAATTTGTTTTCAAATAACTTATCACTATAAAGACTGAGGTACTGTTTATCGTTGGGAAAAACGTTTTTCTTGCTACTTTGAAAGGGAGTACAGTCTGCAATACCTGTTCAAGGTTTCTATTTTAGAAATTTTTATTTATTTACCTAAATTAAAATCTGAAAGATTAGAAAAGAAACACTAAGGGAGTGCTTGAGAATGCAACTATCCAGTTATGGCTAAGGCTCTGAGAATAGAAAGGCTGTGTGTAGAGAAAGGCAAGTAGAAATTGATTTATAAAATGCCACTTGCTGCAACATTGCTCTACAAAGAAGAATTGGGAAGAGAGAAGGAAAGCTCAAAAGATTGAGTGTGTAGTGAAAATTAAGAAGTCTCTGAAAAGTGAGAAACAACCCCAAACATAGACAAAAGTTGTATAAATTCTGCTCATTGTGAAGGCATGTGTGGTCTGAGGGTGAAGGAATCTCCCGCATTACAAAGATGACAAGAAAAAGGAGTAAGAGCTTCCATGTGTATCAGAATTTCAGGGTCATTTGCAGAGCAGAGTTTATAGTGTATATGTGACATTAAAAGAATACAGGAACTCAATTTATTCATTCACTCAGCCATTCATCTTCCATATCTAGGGTGTAATTATAATATTTTTAAGGTAAGAAATGTACAAGACTATATAAATCTTTAAGATCCATTGTGAAATGATTGCTGCCAAAGAAATATTAACCAATTTATCAGCACACAAAGGTGTGTATTTGTGTGTCTGTTTGTGCCTGATAAGGACACTGATAATCTATACTCTTAGAGAATGGCAAGTATGCACTGAAATATTTATTCATGTCATAGCTGAATGTTCATAGACTTTGATCAACATCTCTTTCACCCTTATGTCATGTCCTTGCACCATACTCTGCATTATTCTACTCTGCTAGGAAACATTGTAGGTAGATTCCATATGAAAATCAGTCCATGTATCCTTTTCCCTCTTAGGGAAACTTATTCCACATAGCATAATGTTCATCCATGGTGTAGGAAAATGAGAGGATTTTGAAAACTCATGGAGTAATAATATTCACATATTTCTGTATTTATATTGATGTGGGAGTGTCATATATCAATCTGTTGATTTCATTGGTTAAGTTATAATAAACCAGCTGCTTGGCCTCATGGCTTGGAACATAGATGGGAGGAGTAAACAGAATAGAATTCTGGGCGGAAGAGGAAGTGAGGTCAGACTCTGCTCTGCTCCCAGAGAGACCCGACAGCTCTGCTGGAGCAGAGACACCATGCTCAGCTCTCCCAGGCAGATGCACGCAATGAAGCTCCTCCAATCCCTGATGGATGTAGGCTAGAATCTTCCCGCACCTTGGGGTACTTACAAACATCATTAGAAATGGGCTAGTCCAGGTGCGAGAATTAGCCTGTAAGGGCTAGAGTTCATGGGCCAAGCAGTTCTTTAAATGAATACAGTTTGTGTGTTGTTATTTCGGGCATGAGCTAGCCAAGCGGCCGGGGTGTTGGGGACGCAGCCCCGCCGCTCATATTTCAACATCATATAATTTCCTGGATATAGATGAATTTATAGAGATAAGTAGGCATCTCCAAGTAAAGGTGGATGATATTGAGAGATGATATAAATATCATGTGATTATATAAAGCGTGGACATACAGATAGGACAAAGATAGAGACAGATTTTCTACACCTTTGTTCACGGACATGTGTAGTCTCTACGACTTGGCTATCATAAGCAATACTGCAATAAACAAAGGAGCAAAGGTAGCCTCTTGGCAATACAGGCTTCATTGCTGTTGGGTGTATAGACACGAAAACACTACATACAGAGTGATTCTACTTGATGAAATTTCATAATGTTTAATAATTAATTCACCAAAAATCAATGGTGTATATGGGTTCATTATTTTCTTAATTTTCATAGCATTCACTTTCCTATCTCTGAAAAGAAGCTTTGTGTGCTTGTATCTAGTTGTGCCTTCCCCTGATAATTAATGATGCTGAGGAGATTGCAAATGTTTATTGGTCAATTTTAAGTCTTTGGAGGAATCTCCACTCAAGTTTTCTGCCCTTTTAGAAATTAATGTTTCATTTTTTTATTGGACAGACATAAAAATAAGACTCTGCTCTGCATTTTATATACACTTTATCTTGTTTGACTTGGTGGCTCTCAGCACAAAGGTCTTAGATATTCCACAACCATCATCACCTCAACTGTTCCCCATCTCTACATTAGTCACCAGTGCCAGGGAATTAAATCGTCTATCATATTGAGATAAAGCTACCTTCACCTTCTATTCAGAGGATACATATGGGACATTGTTACACTGCCAAGACATTCAGTGACACAGACCTTGTTATTACTGCAGAATACACACGAATTCTCAAACCTCAGAATATCATTGCCTTCCAAAAGACTAGGTGATACAATGGCTATTGGGAAGTAGAAGATGAATGAAGCCTTAATTCCTTATCCTACAGTGTCCCTGAAGGTAGCCCCATGACATGTCTCTCCTTTGAAGGCTGCATATGTTTCTATTTAAACTAACTAATCAGCTGTTCCTCCTTAAGAAGATAACTAATGCCATGTTGCCTTGTGCTTGGAGTTCTTCTTGTCTTTAAATTTGTTTTTCCTTGCATTTCTGGCTAAGATGGTATCTTTTCTGGAATTTAGCTTTACTACATGCTCCACATTGAAGCCCACATTGACCCCTTTCAAGGAGCGAAAAAAATAGGACATGGGAAAGTGCTCTGGAGAGAGATGTTGGAGTAGAGTGTTTGGCTTGTTTTTTCATTGGTTAGATGATAGATTGGTTGATTTCATAGTGGAGGATGTTGCAAAATATCCGTGAGCTCATGCAATAACCTAGTAAACAAAAATTTTATTGTCAAAAGTAGCATTCATGAGTAGGTGTGACCTTGAAAGCCCCTTAATCTTAAAAGTTGTCTGAGCACTGTGAAGAAGGAGGAAAATTCATTCAAGGAGCCAAAATTTAACTCAGAACTGTGAATTTACAGCAGGAAGGTGGTAGTGTCCATGGTAGGTAGGAAAGTCATTTTCTGATTTCTGCACAATTACATCTGAGGGTTTTAATACTCCAAAATTGAATTTCCTCACTTCAGATCTCTCTTTCTGGAAGGTGTTTTCATCTTGGTCTGAAATGAATTCCCTTTCCAAGAGGAAATTTATGGGGTGAAACTGCAAACATTCTCTAGTTGTAAGATGCTTCTTAATTAAAAACTTGAAAAGCTCTTTAAATAAAAACATCCCTTCTTCTCAATATCTTTTGAGAATTAAGAAGTTGTTTCTCTCACCAATACAAATCCTCTGGTTCACTGCAGAGAAATGGACACTTGAACAATGATGCTATTTTAAAAGAAAGAGTGTTTTGGAAACATTATTGATATAATTTGAAATTGAAATCAGGATTTTTTTCATCTGAAGTGTCATTATTTTTTAATATTCCCCCCAGGAAACATAACCATGTTTCCTAAGCTAATGGGACACAGTTGGATTTGCATGATTATTCAGAATTAATAATCAGATTTTTACTGAAAGAGTAAGCATCAATTTTAAAATAAAATTTGAGTTGTGATTATCATTTTGAATCGTATATTAAAGAAATAAAATGATTATTTTAAAATACGTTGTCTGACACACATACATATTCTAAATGCACATATTATAGCCAGTGTGTAGTCTGAGGAATGAGTGCCGAAGTCTAAGGGTAACGATATCTGTGCTCAAGTGTTTCTGGGCATCTTGGTGTCCTCATTTCTCTATGCCAGCCGCTCTGACATAACCCTGCCTAATGAATGGCTGCAGATACAAAGACATTCTCTTCCTGCAGCATCAGCCCGTTGCTGACACACCTTATCACGGCGATTTGTCTCACCTTTCCTTGTGTGTACTATCTTTCTGAAGTTTTATCTAGTCAACTGCCATAAACTGCTGTTCTCAGGCACATTTTTCAATTCTAATGAGAAAGGTGATTTTGGAAAAGAAAGTTAATGGTCTCTGGTGCTATCGGTTTTTCTCCCTCAAATGTCTTGAGATGGATGCAGGGGATCGTGTGTTTACTTTCTGGACTGGAAAGTGAGATACAGCCCCAGAGAGTAATAGAAAAATATGATTATTATCTAAAACTTGCGGGGAAAAAGGCAACAGTCCATACTTTGCTGCTCAGTGTAGGATGTTTCAATGCCCATTGAATTGAAATAAAGAAATGGTTAATTCTATTTTTGGGGCTGAAAACTGCATATGTAGAGATGAGGCAGACAGGGACATATGCTATGGATGACTCACCTCTGTCTCCTCCCTTCTAGTAGGAGAGGAGACAGGAATGGAGATATAAAAACGGCAAGAATGCAGTATAGGTGAGCAATGTTACTCCCTCTCCCAGGGGGAGCTTTGGGAGATGTCTTTGAGGTGAAGTGCCTTCCTTTGAAATACACCACACACACACACACACACACACACGACTTATCTAAGCCAGTTCACATTTTTGTGATGCTTATATTTGGGCATTGTTCTGTCTTCTTTTATTTTTAGAGGAGGCTCTGTCATTAAAACTCTTCACCTTTTAAGGGTCTGTGTTCTATTTCTATTTTTCACGGCAGGGTTTTAGTCACCCACTAAGGAGAGTGGAAAGCTTTTTAGCTCCTTATCAATCAGCACCATCATTTTTCCAGCAACATTTACCTCTTAGACCTGACAGCACATAATTTTTCTGCATCTTACCCTTATTTGCATGACTGGGTCTTTACTAATTGTTCTTTACTAAGCCAACTTAGCTGTGTGTTCTTCACAGAAAGGTGGCAGGGGTCACTTTGGGTATATAGTGTAGTGAGTGCCTCAAAGTCTTGTGTCAATGCACAGCTTTTTTTCTCCCTGTGTATACAACCTCGATACTCTGTGAGTAGGCACTGTGTTGATGGCTCTAAGAAATCCTGCGATGTGTCGTACTGTATCCTTTCTCGTGGGTATTTTTGTCTGCTTGCTTTCTCTCCTATTGTGTCACTTCTCTTTAACAGTCTGGTTAAATTCAGAGAAAATTAATAGTGTTATTTGCCCTTCTGAGTTTTCCCAGAAGTCACACCCACGGTGAATGAATCCTCTTAACAAACCATTAAAGAAGACACTGCTCCCCCCCCCTTCTGAACAAACATTATCTTCTTTAGAAGCGTGAAATCTGTATTATTCAAATTTGAGTATCTGACGCCCCATTGTGTTCTTCCTTTGATTCCTGGTATAGTAAGCAGGCCCTTGGGTGTGAAAAAACACATGGGGCATACTCATTGACTTTTATTTATTTGTTATATAAAATGAATAGACATATGTATTAATCTAACAGTATAATTTAAACGTTGTTTTTAGTATTTAGAAGTAGAGACACCCAGACTAGTAAGTTTGTAAATGTGTCCCTTCTTAAGGTCCCTGGGTCACCCCCTTCTCTGGCTCAAACTTCTCTGTTGCTTAGATTTTAGTCACTTTCTATCAACACATAGAACTGTTTCTCCCAAGAAGTAACAAGTCAGCAGAATGATCAAGGATGTCTTATGCATGTGTAATGGAAATTGTGCAAATGTTTTGGGATACAAGGAGATACCAGAATATGCTTCAATATTTTAGAAATGCCTGCAAAGGTAAACACATGAAATAATAAACTATAATACTAATTACATAGCATCCTATCTCAAAGTATTCTTATTTCTTGTTAATGTTGTTTCCCAAAATAAAAAAAAATGTAGCAGTTAAGAGCCTCATTGACTCTAATAGAATAAAATCCACTATTCTATTCTAATTCTCCAACCTTCTACCATTGTTCTTTCTACTTAATTTCCTTGGCTCTGTCAGGTTTTTTTTTTTTTTTTTTTTTTTTTTTTTTTTTTGGCGTTTTCAGTGTAGATTTTTTCACATGAACTAAGATAATTAATTTTATTGCTGATTTGATGGCTGTGCATATGAAAATAAGAGAGTGATTAATCAGAAATTGCTTGCATCTTGGAAAAAGCATTCAGCTTTCCAAATGCCTAGCACATATCTCCTTTGATTGCCATAGCAATTGTCTCACCTAAGCTTGATTAGATTCAAGGCTAGTGAGACCTTCTCCAGCTCGTTTGTCATTCTTTCTGACTGTGAATATTTGGGTAGCACTGTCTGCTTACAGCTCTCTGTCAGTATAACTAATACTTCAGACAAACACATTAAGAAAAGAGTTTTATTTGGTGTTACAGTTTCAGAGGCTCTTGTCCACCTGAAACTGGATCTATTGCTTCCATGCTAGTGGTTCATATAATGACAGGGCCTATTGCAGAGCAAACTAACCCAACTCATGGCTAATAAATGAGACAAAGGTGGAAAACTGTTATCCTACATTCTTTTTCATATGCAAGATTCCATTTACTTAAAGAGAACCCACTATGACCTACTTCTTACAGTGTTGAAATAAGAGCGGTGGGGCTGCGTCCCCACCACCCTGGCCGCTTGGCTAGCTTATGCCCGAAATAACAACACACAAACTGTATTCATTTAAAGAACTGCTTGGCCCATGAACTCTAGCCCTTACAGGCTAATTCTCGCACCTGGTCTAGCCCATTTCTAATGATGTGTGTAAGCACCCCAAGGTGCGCTTACCGGAAAGATTCTAGCCTAAGTCCATCGTGGGTTGCAGCTGCCTGGGAGAGCTGAGCATGGCGTCTCTGCTCCAGCAGAGCTGTTGGGTCTCTCTGGGAGCAGAGCAGAGTCTGACCTCACTTCCTCTTCCGCCCAGAATTCTATTCTGTTTACTCCTCCCATCTATGTTCTAAGCTGAGGCCAAGCAGTTGGTTTATTATAACTTAACCAATGAAATCAACAGATTGATATATGACACTCCCACATCATTACAGTTATTCTCAGCACCCTAAAACACCAAAAAGAATAAAAAATTTTCATACAAGGACCTGTGGTGAATATTCATGATTCAACTCTAGCACCAAGTATCTCAGGAACATACAGCTTTTGTGAGTAGTTTTTTACATCAGTACCACAGTCAACAGAGAACTGGTGTAGGCACTTCAGGATTAGCAAGGGTGAAAGGAATCAGCTGTTAACACTTCCGTGACTACCACCTTTATAATGGCACGTATGTAAAAGTAAGAGAAGGGCTTGGGGAGAAAGAGTCATAAGATCATAGTAGGATGCATTTCTTTCTCAGATGTGTTCATGGGTAAGCAATTTTGACTAATTACCAGGAAAATTAGCAAGGGAGTAAAGAGAGGGATGGAGAAGTAGAGAGAATGGTGAGGTGGTAATCCTTGTGATTTTAGTGAATTCACAGACCTGAATAGTCCCATAGAGTTATAAATCACTATTGACCCCCTTCACAATGTTTCCTGTCTTCAGGCAGGGGTTTAGCAGACTGCTGTTGATTTGGCAGGGGATAGGGAGCTGCAATCCCCCAAGCATCTCCAGGCTTCTGATATGTACATTGCTCTCAGAACTCAGAATGTTCCCGGAAAAGAGTTCCTGGTGCTACATATAAAAACCAAAAGATTAGAGAAATGTATACACAGAAGTACGCACACACGTGCACACACACACATACTCACACACACGCTCTCACTCACACATACACACACTCACATGAACACCACTGAAATAATATGAGGAGAACACCATAGGGCTCAATAAAATCATTCAGCTTCTAGACGATACTGATTTCAATTTAAATCAAATATAAAAACACTTAACACTGTGCCTGGCAGAGTTGTAATTTGGTACTGTTACCAAAAAAGAGTATCACTCCTGACTGTTCCTTCTGCCTTCTTTTCTATATATAATCTTTTTCTTAAGAGTTACTTCCAAGGCTTTTAAAGGAATCAGATTCATTCCTGATCTGGCCCATCAATTTCTTTCCATAGTTACAGGCTCATCATAGGTATTGATACACTGTCCAGGTGACTTAAGGGACTTAAGGCATCCTCCTATGTTTTCTATGTCTAGTTAACTCATTTGCATACCACTCTATGTTCACAAAACACCATTCTGATGAACCTCTGAATTAATTTTCCAGGTCACAAAGTCTTCTATATCTTTTGTTTTTGAGGCTCAGCCCTTCCCTGGTCAGCAAGAACTGAATATTACCTAACTGAATTTAGATTCTAGCCCTAATTTTTGTCATTGAAAAAATATAATTTGATGTTTGAGAGAACCCTGGAATTGAGGTCTTTAAGATTACTTATTTCCTTTTTCTTGTGACTTTGTACTCTTAAACTATAACACTCTGCTTTTTGTCTAGTAGAAAGAGGATGCAAAAATTGCAGGAAAAACAGTTCTATCTTTGAAGTGGTGCATGTATATCCTGCAAGACCCATGATTTTAATAGTTCATTTTCATGGAGATTTAATAGTTCATCTTCAAGGTAATTCCTTCTGAGCCTTTGTCTGGTATGGGAAGTCCTTCTGTATATGTGTTGCTTTTATTGGTTAATAAAGAACCTTCATGGGCCAATAACAGAGTAAAATAGAGCAAGGCAGGAATTCCAAGCAGAGTTTAAGGAGGAAAGAAGGTGGAGTCAGAGAGATGCCATTTAGTACTAAAAAAGACAGATGCCATAACTTTACATAGAAACTCACAACCTCGTGGCAAAACACAGAAAAATAGAAATGTGTTAATTTAAGATGTAAGAGCTAGTTAGGAATATGCCAGAGTCATTGGCCAAGCAGTGTTGCAATTAATATAATTTCTATGTGATTATTTTGGGTCTGGAAAACAAGCAGCCTCCATTTACATTTGTAAGTCCATTCACTCCTCAAGTCCCATGAAAAGATCCCTCATAATAGTTTGGACTATTAGAATAATTACAGAATATAGCATCTTGCATGTCTGGCATGGACATCTTCAGCAGAGACTCTAGGAACATCTTATGGGGAGCTTTAGTTTTTCTGATTATTTGAAGTAATAAAATCTGTGGAATCTGGATTCTTTTGAGCCATTCTCTGATAACAAAAGCATTTTCAAACTAACAGCTCTATCTTGTTTTTAATTTGGGCTTTGCTTTCTATTCCAATGATCATTTTCATTTAGCAACCTTTATTCTAACCAAACTTACCCCCCACAGTTAGCTGTTCATTCTGTATCCTTCCTCCCCCACAATCTCGGATCTGTTCTCTACCAGCATATAAGGTTTCTTGACATTTGTTATAGTAGAGTTTTGTCAAGCTCCTTTTAAAGAGTTATATTAGGCTTGTTCTCCCATGAGAAGTTCCTTTATTCCTGGATCATGGCATGATCTTTCCTTCTTACAGCCTTACATGTTTACTATACTGCTCGATGTCACTAATATTTGTCTAGTACACTTATTTTGTTCAGTGATTTTACAGGGATTTAGTTGTTGTGTAAACAGTAACAGGTATTGTAGAGCTATTTGCTTATCACTCCTTCATTTGTTAAATAGTATAAATAAGTACTAGTGAATAAATAAATATGTTGTATTATGCTCCAGTGTAGCTACAAAATAAGGGAAAGAATCAAATCTTTACTATGAGAACTAAAGACATATTTCTCAAGTGAATGCATAAATGGGTTTGGTACAGCAATTTCTTTCATTTTCTAGAGAAAGAGTCAAGTAACAATTTGCTTAGTGTGCATGTAGTCCAACACAGTGGAAGAATCACCAAGGATGATGAGTTTGCATGAGACTGATACAAAATGGCTCAGTTGTCCAGCAGATCCCAGCTAAGGATATTAATGTTACCTGTGTGAAAGAAGCAGGTTGATTTTATTCACCTAGGATCATACCACTCTTAAGTAGCTTTCAAGTCTGACTTTGGTATTCAATTCAATGAAAGTAACATGGACTACTCGGCTTTGTTTCATGCTATGCCTAACATACATATTGTGTACTTTATCATAAATTTAAGCCATCTATTTATGAAAATTAGTGGTTGTAAAGGTATTAATCTAGTAAACCTATGAAATCTGGACAAGCCCAATGGTGCTTGTTTGTCATATGTGAGGTCTTCAGGGTTTAAGGTGATATTGTAAAATGTTTAGTTTCTCGATTAATGGAACAGGTAAGCATGTGAACTAAGATTTTATTCAAGCTAATGTTTTTCAAGCTTCCCTGAGTGATGATGTTCTATTATTCTCTTAATGGTTGCATCGTCAAGTATTTTATGCATATTCTTCTTATTTCAAATTGGTCTTTTTTGGCTTCTAGCATAAACTCTTATCACTATCACAATAATCCTGTGCAACAGGCACCCCTAATATAAATGATTAGATAGCTGTGGTCCAGCTGATGATACCAGGATTTGAGAGGTGGCTCCACAGTAGGATGCAAAATGTCCACAATGACTTCCTTCCTTTGGTTGAGCTAATTTGCATACGATACAATGTGGTCTTCAATGTTTGAGTGTTTATACTGATTATACTTTGTGAAGGGAAGGGAATCATGGTAGCATCGTTTTCTTTCTACTGTCAATAATGTCATGTGTGCTAAAGTAAGCCAGGGCTGCTTCTATGACACTGGAAACAAATTGTCCCAGACTGGCATACTTTTAATTAAATCAATTCCTTGACAATTTCATATTTGTATAATATATTGTGACTACTATCACTTCTCATAAACTCACAATTCTCTCTTATGCCATCAACTATCCCCTTTCTTTATGGAGTTGATACATTTTTGTTTTACTTAGTGTTCCATTGAATACAACCAGACTTTTCCAAGTGAACATGGTAGTGATATTTTATTTTAATAAACAAAGGTTGCCTGAAGATCAGAGAGTAAACAGCCTTACTGTCAGCCTTACAGACCAAGCAGTGGTAACTCACACCTTTAATCTCTATAGTGCACACCTTTAATCCCAGCTCTAGAGAGGAATATAAAATGGGAGCAGACAGTTCACAGGCTCCATCTCATTCTGAAATTCCTGGAAGCAGGATCACTCCCATTTGGTTGAAGTAAGATTCAGTGGGTGACTGCTTTACTTCTCTGACCTTCAGTTTAAACCCCAATATATGTCTTTGAGTTTTTATTAATAGTGCTTCACTCTGGCATGTCTTCCATAAATTTCCTTGAATGCTAAAGGGAGTGACACAGATTTTCAGTTTATGAATAAGCACTTAACAGTCACTTTTCACACTTGAGCAACTATGAGTCTCTATTTACCTCTATTCCCTGCCAGAAAAAGCTTCTCTGATCAAGGCTGAAATAAACATTTCTCTATGTTGATTGACACATACATACATACATACACATATATCTTTCTATATATTTATCATATATATATATAGAGAGAGAGAGAAATACACACACACAGAGAAAGANAGAGAGAGAGAGAGAGAGAGAGAGAGAGAGAGAGAGAGAGAGAGAGAGGTTTGACACTATGTCATTTAGTAAACAATGATAGTAAATTCCCTACTGGGGCCAATAATCTGCCAGGGTCTTTGGTCCTGTTTCTGAGATCTCACCACCAAAGAACTTCACAATGAGTTATCTTGAAACTATTTGCTTGTTGGTTTCAATGAAAATATATCATATATGTATCAAAAACTTAATAACATATTTCATAGAAGGTGTATTTTATCTAACGTTACAAGTTCAACTTTCCTCTAGATCATTTAACCAGTGTGACACTCACTGTCATGAAATGTGACTAGTCTAAGCACCATAATTCCAGCCAGTTAGAAGATTTGATAAATATTAATTGATTATACTCCTTTATTGTTGATTGAATGTAACAACTCCTCCAAATATCTCACATTTTGAAAGTGTCTTCTAATATTAATAACATGAAAAAATAAGATTAAATTAAATCTTACTCTGCATAAAAGAGCAAAATAAATATTGAAAGAGATGAATCGTATTACCTATGTATCAGTAATCAGGAACATTTAGATCTGTTCATCTGAGGATCAATACAATATTCTCTTTGTTGAGAGAGTAAGTGATACAGAAGCTGGACAGTGTATACTCTTTTGGACCTGACCTGAAATGCAGAGCACTACAGACTGAGGCCCTCTTCGATGATGTCTAATTGAATAACTCCACAGAAGCCCTTGTGATTGTAAACGTTCATACTCTTTACAACCATATTTCTTATTTCTACCCAGAATTAAGAAATGTCTCAACCACCTGGATATTATTTTTTTGTTTTCTAATAGCTCCAGCTTCTGTAAAGAGCCTATCATTCTTTTTCAAGTTAATGTGACGTCTAGTGCTGATCTTGTTCACAATGATTCTTGTTAACAACTCGTTTCTAACCTTTTCCATCCATGGTGACATGTTTTCCTCTGTTCCTATCTAGCAGTTTCCTTTGCTTAGTTATTTGTTTTGTCTAGAACAGAATCTTCATGTAGAATATGGGTACGTGTGTGTGTATGTGTGTACATGTTACATGTGTATATTACATCAAGAAACACATGTAGAATTTGATTATTTATTAAACTATTCCAAAATGCATATTTCCATCCATAATCTAAAAGTAGTAATGACACAGATTTTTTTTTTCCTTTTGGAAATGTCTTTTTCTGGCAGGATGAGAAAATGTTATGCAAAATTTGTCTTGAAATATCATTCTAAATATACATGGTTAACCACACTTCTATATTTGTAATGAAGGCTTTTTTCTCCTCAAATTACAAGCTTTGTTGACAAATTCTTATTGGAGATTTTATAAGTTGTTATTGGATGTTTCCACATAGAATGTCCCTTGATACTTCCACTGAGGGTCCACAATTAAATAATCTCTTATAATTTTTAAGACCTATATAGCATTATAAAGAAATTATCTGGTTAAAAATATGACATGCCCTGGATTGGAGGCGTATCTCAACAGTCTTTAAATTATTTAGACTCAATATATTTTTTTTTCTTGAATCTTCCCTCTCTTTTCCTGAGTCAGGACCTGATCCATTTGTGACCATTTTAATAAATTCAAAGAAATCTTTAATCTCCAGTACCCATTAGTTTCAGAAAAAAATCCCAAATCCTAGTTCTTCGCTAAGTAATATATAAACCTCTTGTCACATGAATTGTTTTATAATTAACACTATCCTGTTTATATTACACCTCATCCTCACTTCTTAGCAAACAACTTTGGGGTTTGTGTGAACATGTGGGAACATCCATTGCTGGTGGTTTTAACAATAGAATTCTATTTCCTCAGAGCCCTAGAGCTGAAATTCCCGAGAGAGTTTGGTACATGTTTAGTTACTTCTGAGTTATCCTATGATTTTCACATGATTATATGCATATGGCATCTTCCTTCGAGAGGTTATTATGTGTGTGCATGGATTGCCAGTGCCTCTTCCTGTTTCTGAAGGTCACCAGTCATCTTGGATTGCAACCACAATAATACTTTTATTTTAAGATTTAATTATTTTTCACTTTGCATGTATATATAAGCTCTTTTATACACACATATATATATAATATAATATATATATATATATGTTTGTGATCACATGCATATCTGATGCTGACAGCGGCCATAAAAAGTATGTCAGAAGACGCCTGGAGCTGGAGTTTCAGGCAGTTGTGAACCAACCTGTCACAGATGCTAAGAAACTAACCTGGGTCTTATGTAGCAGGAGCAAATACTCTAACCACTGTTCAATTTCTCCATATCTGATGCCTTTAATGAAACTAATAAAATTTTAAAGACCCTATGTTTAAATACTTCACCTTCTGAAATATTATGTATTTGACTTTCAACAAGAAGTTTTTGATTTGCAGCAACCAAGTGACGGATAAAGATCGGGGCAGTGGGAAAGGCTTGGAATCTTCAGACACTGATACAAATAAGAAGGCACCTAGTCACCTACAGTGTCCCAGAGAGACTGCACTTGAGGTTACCAATCTTTTGTGAACACTGCAGCATGGGCAATGATGACTGTAGCAGCCTCAGAAATGGTTGTATTTAAGAGTTTTCACTTCTATCCTTGAAGTTTACTCTATACTGATCCTGAGATCCCTTGACTTCATAAAAGACATTCACCAGGAAACTCTGAGACCTGGATAGAATTTTATCTCTAATTTACAAAAGGAATTAAAATAACATACAGTGATTACATATTGTTTTTAATACTTGCAGGAAGATCCTATATTAAACTCTAATATTATGACTATCAATTACGTCCAAGTTTTATACAAATAATATAAATTGAGAAAACAGAAAAAGACTGAAATAAATTTGGAGAAAATTTTATGTGAGACAATAGTGCACATAAAAGCTTGGATTTATTTTCTAATTAGTATTGAAATGAATTTAGATGCAAAATATTATATAAAAATTAAACCCTATAAAATAAAGATTAAATGTTTACTATTATCTAACTGTGACAGAAAAAAAGAGAAATAAGACAAGTCAAATTTAATTTAACCAAGTGTTTTGGATGTCTAGTTAAACAATAAAGCACTTATATATTGTATGAAGTTCTGATTTCCATTTC
The DNA here is from genome assembly GCF_014885135.2 of Alexandromys fortis. Classification (NCBI taxonomy): domain Eukaryota; kingdom Metazoa; phylum Chordata; class Mammalia; order Rodentia; family Cricetidae; genus Alexandromys; species Alexandromys fortis. Next base: position 33,695,126 of record NW_026067909.1, on the reverse strand, counting down.
CAGCAAATAAACAACAACGCTCCCTTTTCTGTCCTCCTAACCATGGCTTTCAGTGAAATAGAAAGGAAGACACATGTCCTATCTTCCATGGTGGCTCTGTGAAGATCAATATTGATAATTTTGTTTTAATATCCAAATCCTCATTCTGTGCTTTATTTATTTATTTTTCTTTTTCTCTGAAAAATTTTTTTCTCTTTCAGTGAAATCACCTATTTTTTTTTTTTTTTTTTTTGCTCCTTTACCTCCCACCTCTCACCCCTCAGCCAATGAGCACAGCAAACCTGAACAAAACTGTCTGAAGCTGAAACATCCCTAATGGAAAGGAAAGGGGAAACTGAAGAAACCTACATGTTAATATGTTTCCTGTTGCACAAGATTTCATTTTACAAGCCATTATAACTCTGTATTGTTTGACACTGCTCATCCAGTATCTGCCTTTGGTACTAACGTACTGAGTCCTGAAGACCTGGGGCCTCACTTCATGCCAGAGACCAAACGGGGAGAAAGAACTCTTCCTTTGAAGATACACAGAGAATTAGAATTCTCTGGTTCTAATACAAAATGCATGTTGGAAATGTACCTAATACTCTGTCAAAGTCCTGTATATCGTAACGTATTAAGGTATGTGCACTAAATCTTTTTTATTATATTATTCAGTTTACATATCAACCACAGTTCTCCCTCCCTCCTCTCCTCCTGTTCTCCAAGTCCCCCACAACCCATCCCTCATCCACTACTCAGAAAGGATAAGGATTTCCAGGTGAGTCAACAAAGCCTGGTATATTAAGTTGAGGCAGAACCAAACACCTTCCTCCTGCATCTAGGCTGAGCAAAGAATCCCAACACAGGGAATGGACTCCAAAAAGCCAGCTCATGTGCCAGGTGTAGAACCTCGTCCCACCACCAGGGGCCCCACAAACAGACCAAGCTACACACTGTCACCCACATGCACAGGGCCTAGTCTGGTCCCATACAGTCTCCCCAGCTTTCAGTCTAGGGTCAGTAAGCTCCCAGCAGCTATGGTCCGCTGTCTCTGTGGGTTTCCTCATCATGATCTTGACCCCACTTTGCTAATATAATCCCTCCTCCCTCTCTTTGACCAGACTCTCAGAGCTTGGCCTGGTGCTTGGCTGTGGATCTCTGTATCTGCTTCAATCAGTTGCTGGATAAAGCTTCTATGATGACAGGGTAGTCGCCCATCTGATTACAGAGAAAGGCCAGTTCGGGCACCCTCACCTTTATCACTAAGATGCTTAGCTGGGGTCACTTTTGTGGATTCCTGTGAATGTGCCTAACACCAGGTTTCTCCCTAACCTTATAATGATTCCCTTTATCAAGACATCTCTTTCCTGGCTCTCCCACTCTTTCCTTTCCCCCAACATGAAGGAAAGTGCACTAAGTCCTAAGAACTCCCTCTGTGACCACTGCTTTCTCCCTGAAGTCCTTGAGAATGGCTTGATAATATTGGGAAACCAACAAAGAGGTGATGTTTCTTCTCCAGACAGCTAACTAATACCACCCCTGGGTTGCTAATCTCATCTCCACTTGCAACTTTCTGTAATTCACATGGCTCAGAGATGAAGCAAACATGTACTGTAGGGTGTTAAGTGAATAATTAGGATAATACTATTAAAATTATTCAAATTCCACTCACAACAGTTTATGACTTCTGTTTAATGACTATACTGTTACTCTTTAGATACAATGGAGTTTATTAATTTGTATACTATAATGTTACATGGGGGCTAGACTTTATTCATCTTTGTTCCCATGAACTTTGGCATGACATAATAGGGGGGTAAAACCAACAAGCTGCACGTTTCCCCTAAGTTAAAGCAGATTGCACTGGAAACTGAGTGTCCCACTGTTATTTGGTGTTTTCTTCTGTCTGTGTGATCCCATGGCCTCCGTGGCTCTCCCAGAGTGGCTTCAGCACTGGCATATGGATCTACTTATCAGGCTTCACAGTAAATTTGTTCATAGCTTGATCTCCCATCTCTCTAATGACACTCTTTTCTGTCACCGAGGCATTCATGGCCTACAGTTGACTGCTTTTATTGCTTTTAATTAAAGTCTGGAGTAGAAAGTGTCTATTAATCAGAATGTGAAGCCAATCATGAGCAAGGGTTTATAAACTCTTTACAAGATGGATAGTGTTTTCATAAATTGTCCCGCCTTTGTCATTTTGGCAGAAAGACAGTCATTTAAGTTAATTATATCATGAGGACACCTGGACGCTGGATGTTTGAAAGACAGCTTCTATTTTGACAGAACATTTTTTTTTTTTAGGAGCAAGAGATGTATTTTAAAATTCATCATTTCAGGAACATCACGTTCACTTCGGCAGCAGAGTTGGGAGGCTTCTACACGCATACTTAGTAAGGCTGAATGTAGTCACTATAGTCGAAAATGAATTGCAGGTTTCAATATTTCTCTCTTCCCTTTTCTCCTAAAATATTTGAAATGGCTGGATTTCTTCACACATTCCAGTTCAGCTGTATAGAACATGAACTTCTCATCATGGAACCCTGCAATATTTCCACTTCAGTTTGAAACATGAAGAAAAATGAAGCATTTTCCCTTGTCTTCATTTTTGTGTGCAAGGAAGTCTTTTTAAATTCAAGTTTAATTTAACTCAGAGCAGTAACATCTCTGTTCCCTGTAAAGATGGGTGTCCAGTATCACCCAAACATAGATCTGTGTGACTGAAATAAAACATTGAATTACAGTCTAGTGAAATGTCTGAATCCTTTGAAGATTCTTCAGAGCTCAACTTGTTCATGAGATTTTCAGTGTAAGGGTTGACTGATCATCAATCACTTATTCATTCAGTCTTTCCTTCACTAGTTCAATCATTCATTTAATGCAGGCAACAAAAATATGCATGGCAAGTCAATGATGGGCCAGTGCCTATTTTAGAAACTTGGTATGAGGTGTCACTGCAACCGAATATACGAAACCCACACATTTCATGGAACAAATCTGAGCTTATCATTCTAAATGCTCAAAATGTAGGACAACCGTTCCCTTTCTGGCACCCTTGCCAGTGTGCTTAGTAGATGCCCAACATCAGTAATTCAGCCTGGAATCAGAAAAAAATGGGCAAACAATGCTGATCATATGAGGATAAGGGTATTATACTTTGATTCTCAATGGGACTCATATAACCAGATAGGCTATAGGCTTCACAATATCACAACCCAACTTGATAAGCACGACAATAAATATAGGTTCTAGGACAGACAGCGTGGGTGAAAAAGAGCACAGCAAGTGCTGGCGTGAGGTGCTGAGACAGGGCAGGTACCGCGAGACATAACTTCCTTCTAGTTAAAGTTCACTTTCCTTTAGAGACATTTGAATCAAATAAAATTTAGGTCACATTAAATAGCAAGTAAATTCAGATAATGGAAGTTCCTTTTCTGTCCTATCACCTGCCCACACACAGATTGTGAACATACCCTTAGGAAGTGCGAAGCAGCGTCTACAGAAAATATGTATGGTTCAATTGTGCTCAGACCTCTGGGTCCAGGGCATGCTGCATCATTGGAATTTGATTGCTGGAGCCAGATGTTTGCGCTGAAAATAGATATCTTATTTTTAAGGGTAGTTTAGTCCCAATCGTTAGGGACAGTGGAGCTGATTTTTACCCTTGTAGTAGAATAGACTATCTGAGAGTTTGTTGAAGCTCACAGCAGAGCCTCAGTGAGCTTGAAAAAATGCATATCTAAGAGTTTAAGGTACATTTGAAGTTTAGAATTTTAAATTAATCTGGGATCCTTATAAATAAATGAAATGATCCTAATGACAGTTTTTGTTTTGTTTTGGTTTGATTTGGTTTTTCAAGGTAGGGTTTTTCTGTAGCTTTGTAGCTTGTTTGTTATTATTATATATCAAGCAATTAGTCACATAAAATATACCTGATTTTAATTGCAATAGTCATGGCCAATGCTACTTTTACATCTCAAAAGGAAATATAAAAAGATGAATGCTGGGGGACAATGGTTTTACCCTGTAAAAATTTGTTTCCTTTACTTGTTTAATAAAATGCTTCTGGCCAGTAGCCAGGCAGGAAGTATAAGCGGGGCAACAAGGAAGGAAGCAGAGGAGGGGCAATGGTAGACCCTTGTGTATTTCTTTGGAACTGAAAGACTGCGGGACCTGGTGGGACAGAAACCTCTGTCACGAGATGAAGGCTTAGCAAACTATGTAAATGGGTAGCTATTGATCAGGATGATCCGGATTATATGCACTTTCCTCACCATTTTCCTCTGATCTCCCCTTTATAAGAGCACTTATTTTAGAAAACATGTAATCACTGCTGAGATATAAGTATTATATAACCTAGTCAAGCCATTTCTTAAAGATATAGGGAACTGTATAAGACATTTAACCATAATTTTATCATATTTTAATCACGTCTGTCTAAGGAAGATAAGAAGAATATCAATAAGTAAATTAGCAAAGAGTGAGAACCCAGGGCATGGACCACTTAATTACCCCAGGATAGAGCTAAGTTCAGTCTCCTGCCTATTGCAATTGTCTTTTACAGGTCTTTATTGCTTGCTTGCTATACTGAAGATTTTTATTTACAGTTCACTTCTGAGCATATTACAGCATCTCTTTAATGTATGCCACAACTGCATGCAAACACACACACACACACACACACACACACACACCCTTGCACAAAAATAATTCACAATGTCATGTTATAAAAGGAACAAAACAGTCTTGCTTATTGATCATTATACTGTACCTACACTACAGATCTGTCCAGTAGAAACATTTGGAAGGAATGCATTCAACAGCAGCAGCTCAGAAAGTCATACAAACATCATAGTCAAGAAGAATTTCTCCACATTTCCATAAGCAGCCTTTGTCCTGCTCAAGAGTCTGAGTAGCTAAAGCAAATATTTATTGTTCTTTCCTTAGTAGGTTCTTTTTAGACAGGAAATGGATGAAAGCCCTCTATTTGGGATTTTTTTATTTCACTTATATGCAGATTTAATAAAGTTCTCCATTAGAATGTTTTGGTAGTTACAATTATGCTTTAGATTTTTTCTTTTTTCTTTCTTCCTCTCTCTTTCTTTTTCTTTCTTTTTTTTTTTTCGAGACAGGGTTTCTCTGTAGCTTTGGAGTCTGTCCTTAAACTAGCTCTTGTAGACCAGGATAGCCTCAAACTTCTTTTCTTCTTAAATACAGGAGGTGGGTATGATGATTGATGTCTATATCCCAGTCACTAGATGATAGTAAACGGAGACAGATTTTGCCATGTGTTTGATGCCATTCTGGATCTTACAGAAAGTCTGAAGCAACCCTGGGCTACTTAGTCACTATCGTATCAGCATAGGTGACAGTGTGAGACACAGTCTGGGAAAAGCAGGTCAGAGATTTAGTGTGAATATGTTTTTTTTTTCACCTTTATCTGAACAATTTAGGGCTAGTTCAAACTGGAATACAAAATTGTGCACAGGCTCTGACTTGGCCCCTTGAAGGTACTGACCTGAAAGTAATCTGACCCCTGATAAAAGTGAGAATTTTTATTTTGCTTTCTAACTCTTTATAATTTGAAGACAAGTCTAAGGTATGTAGTGAAGCTGTAATGGCTTCTAATGATCGTGACATTTAAGAACAATCACGCTCTGAGATGAAACTGTTAGGTCATTCCTGGGTCAGTTGACCTTTTGGAAGCTCAAAGCCTCAATTACTTCTGGCAGCCAAAAAAACTGCATAGCCGCAGACATGACTATGTTCTTAATAATAAATGGCACAGGTTCGCCTAACGGAGATGCTCTGTGTGAAGAATATTTATTCAGGTGTGGAATGAATACCATATCAATAAACAGTGAGAAAGAAAATTGTTCATCAATTAAAAATACAGGGACTAAGCTAATTGCTTAATTTTTCACCAAGGAATTTAAGAATAAATGTATCAAAAGAATTCATTTAAATAGATAATACAGATTGGTCTATGAAAATCCCAAGGATGTTTACATAGAAAATAATTTTGTGTTCTTAACATGTTCTCAAATAAAAGAGAAAATTCTAATCTCAGATATTCAATAAACTTATTTGAACATGCATTGGTATAGGTTATATTTGTGTTTTGTCGATGAGATTCAATTTGTTTATTGTTCAGATATGGTTGCTTTAATGCTATATATGGAGAAATTATATGTGAGCCTTCTAGTGTGCAATGTGTGTTTTGTATTTTCCTTAGAAATGTGTAACCAAAAAAGTGATAACTCAAATGAATATTTTAAATATTGTTTATCTTTACATTTATCTAATTATAAATTTTCATGGGTTATCCATCATTAAAGAAAAATGAATATTATCATATTATTCTTAATATTCAAAGCTGGTAGGCTTATGAAAGACATGTGTATGGGTAATTTTGTGATTGATATCTATAATTTTCTGTTCTGTACCGAACATAAGTGAAGTCAGTCTTTGTTTTAAATTAATACCCACAATTAATTTGAATTTGTTTAGCTTTTAAATACTTAAACTATCTATCCATCCATTATCTATCAATCTGTCATTCATCTATCATCTATCTCTATCCATCTATCTGTCATCTACTATCTATCTGTCATCCATCTATTTTTCTATCATCATCTATCTATTTCCCTTTCACTTCGTGGGTCTCATTTGATATAATAAGGGGAAAAAGCACAAGCATTTTAAGATCTTTTACTTTTCTCACAACTGTTGCCAGCTGGGTGATTAAGGCTGTTTCTGATTTTGTGGGGGAAAATCACAAGGTCAATGTATTTGTGTCCATCCTTCCTTTGTCTCTAACGAGTATGCAAATTTACAGTGTTTCTGTGCACAATTTTCTTTCAACTCCGATTACCATGGCTAGGTATACTTTGAAGTCTAGAAGAGGATTCTTTGTTTATAGGTCTGGAATAGATCTTTTTTCCCCCTCCTTGCTTTGTCACGTTAATGTTATTTCTTTGCTGCTTTCTTAAAATCATCCATCAGGTAGAAGTTGTTTTATATAAGCGTTAAGGTATGTGTGGGTTGGAAAGAGACACCATCAGGACCAATCTCTCTGTAATTGCTCAGAATATGCTACCTAAACTCCATCTGTTTTCCCTGGAGTGAGGTGATAAGAGAGGCGCCTGTGCATGGATCACTCCTCCGGCTCACACTGCAGAGATGGGAGTCGTATTTGCAAGTACAATTTCAAAGCGTCTGGCAAGACTCACTATACCTGAGAAAGACTAGGATGTTTCTAGAATGCAAGGATAATGTGTGTCACACACAGTTGTGCTGGACATGTTGCCGTGCCTTTGATGTAGAAAAAAAATCCTCCTCTCTCCTGTAACCTTTCCGTTTGCTTTTGTCACACTTCAGAGCTTGGTCTGTGAAGCAAAGCACCTTGTACAAACTTGGGTAAATAGAAAACTTCCTTGGGGAGTACTGAGAGAGAAACCCAACAAATAAAGGATTTAAAAAAATATATGATGACAATACAGAGTGAAAGGAATATCTTGTAGATGGAGTCTGAATAGATTCACAAGGCATGGTATTTTTGCTATGTTATTAAACTTTAAGTTTTTGTCGGATTTGATATGAAATGTAAACCTTTCTGGTTAAGAATGATGCCTTGAGATTTGCAACAAAAAAATGTGCTGTTTGTCAAAAGTAACAATGTGATGTAATGAGGTACAGAACAAACACAAATGGCCAAATTAATGCAGCCATATTATTAAATGTTCTACTAGACACAGAAACAGCAGTGAACTGAGATGTTTTGAACAATAAAAATAATGCATCTTTTAGAAAATTGAAGATGCATATCAACATAGTTTGGAGCTGTTTGGTATGCTTCAAAATGAATCTAAGTGAAATAGAAGGTCACTAGGAATAATTCTAGTTAAAGGAACCTGTGATTATCAACAATGCCCCTTATGCTCTATAAAATGACCTAAGCAGATTTTATGTGCATATTCATGTTAATAGGGAATAAATAGGGGACAACATAATTTGATTGTTCTAGAAACGTGTGATTGATCTCTATTCTGCTTCTGGAACGGTATACTCAGGAGACAATAGAGGCTGGAGAACAAGAGACAGATATCAGCGGCGAGAGATGTTCAAAGAATGAGATCTGTGAGACCTTGGAATGTATTTGGACTTCCCAGAAATGATTAAAAGAAAGCCTCATTTTAAAAGTGCTCATCAGAATCTTATGCTACTATTTCAACAATATCGTTTCATTTCAAATTTCTTGTCAAATGTGCTCTGTCTAAGATACGTGCTTTCTGCCTGCCTTCTTTTTTAATGATTTATTCCTTAAGTTTCATTCTCCCTCCCACTCCTCCCCCCACCTCCCCTCTCATTCCCCCAGCACACCCCTCATCCACTCCACCCAAAAGGTAGAGAACTCCCGCAGGGAGTCAACAAATTCTAGCTCATTAAGTTGAGGGAGGACCAAGTCCCTCCCACTTGCATTAGGTCTGAGCATGACATCCCAACATAGGGAATGTGCTCCAATAGATTAGCTCATGCACCAGAGGTAGATCCTGGTCCTACTTCCAGGGGACCCTCAGATAGAACAAGCTTAACTACTGTCTCCCACATATGCAGGGCCTACTTTGATACCTCGGAGGCTCCACAGCTGTCAGTCTAGAGTTCATGACTTCATGGGAACTGCCTATGTTCTTATCACAAGCCATTGTGACTGGATCATAGAAAGAGTGCATGTTTCACATTATCTTGTGTGCGAGTCAGTTATTTTTACTATCTTCCTGAAACACGTGCCTCTTTGTGGTTGTGCAGAACTTACTCACTTGTGGCAAGGCTCACACATTCATAGGAAATGTTCCAGTACTGTGTTGCATGTAGGGTTTAGCTTTAGATGTAGATTCTAGAATATCAGAAGCTTCAGTAAGCGCATGGGTCAGAGCCTTCCAGGAAGAGTGCTGTTAATGTTTGTGTGTTGTTTTGTAAAACATCTGGAGAATGTGAGGTTATCTTGTGAAAGTCATTTTAATATTCATAATGCATGCACTTCTACCTTGTGTGTTTTATGTAGCTATCAAAATATTGGTATTTGTGCACATTTCAGCTCTGCCTTGTTTAAGTGGCATTTTCCCCTCAGCTTCTTAGCGCAAACTGTGGCCTTGCTAAATGTCTCATTCAATTAACCAGTTGGCAGGATTAGCTTTTTGCACTAATGGATTTTTGGTTATGGCTTTGTCAACATCTTGTCTTTTAAAAAATGCAGTGTGCTAAATAAACTGTCTGAAAGGTTAACTTTCCCAGTACAATACTTGCTAGCAGGCTTCTTTATAAAGAAAACCTGTATATGAACTGTGTAGTTTCTGGCCAGTTCTACTTGAATTATTAATATTTCAAAGGCATGAATGTGTTCTATATAAACTTGGTGCGTCACAATTCATTTTAGTGGGAGCATTTACATAATGGATGTCACTTCCTTAATCAGGGGGCAAAATGCAGTGCTTATTAAAGAGAAACTGAAAGAATAGACAAGCATTTATCCAAAAGTCAAGGAGGGAATGAACTGTTCATATTAAGAAAGTTACAAGGATGCAGGTAATTGGTGATACATCTAATTCAGATGATCAGAAACAATTTCCTTTTCTGTAGCATATTTCTTTGTCCTTGACACTCTCCTCATCTGGAAAACACAAGGCTGCAATATTTCCTCCAAAAAGGCTCGGAAAACCTTTGGGATTTTAAACCATATCTATCATGGTTCACTAATAACCCATTGTATTAAAATCCCTTTAACTGAACGATTTTTATTTCTTGTTTGGGGCTTTGTATTTTAAAAAGTATTAGATACAGGCAGCACAAAATCCATCCTCATAGTTATTTTATTTTTTATTTATTTGGAGTATGTTATATATCTATGTGAGTGTTCCTTATCTGTTTTGGTGCCTGTAGAGACCAGAAGATGTCATTGGATTCATTGATGCTGGAATTAGAGGGTGTTGTGGGCTGCCTGACATGGGTGTTGGAAGTCAACCTAGAGACTTCTGGAGGATCAATAAGTACTTCTAACCACTAAGCCACTTTTCTGTCCCCATTCTCACTTTTTAAAACTGTATTTATTATTTTGAGTGTATGTTCACACATGTGTGCATGTTGTATGTGTGTGGATGTATATGCAGTCATCCACCTGTGGAGATCAGAGGACAACTTAAGGATACCTATCCTCTCCTGCCCCTTTTACATAGGTTCCAGGTATAAAACTCCTGCCACTGAGATCCCAAGAAAAACATGTTCGGCTGCTGAACATTCTTAGAGGTCTCAGTCTTGCATCTCTAATATTCTTTAAATAATTAGCAGACAGTATATACAGAAATCAAATAATAACCTCATCATTTTTTAATGTGATGCTTTTTTAGTATTTGCCTTTCTTTGATTTTTGGCACTTCTTTTTTTAAAAAAGTACTGTGTACTTTTAAATTATCACCAAAACAATCATATTGCCTATTATCTATGACTCTTTCTTTTATCATTCCATCTATTGCTTTAGAATTTATGACAAAGTCTTCACAATCTTATTATATTATTATTACAAAATTCCATGCATAATATGAAAATGTTACAATAGTTTCACTTACAATTATTCTCAATTCTGATTTGTAGCACTTTGGTGACATTTTTTATGTTTATTATAAATCTTATTTTACACTGTTCTTATGCTTGTTAGGATGATTAAGTATCTTTCAAATATTTAATGCATATTAGTAGAACTTCTGCTTTCTATAGGACCCAGGGCAGGTGTTTGTAGCTTTAGTGACAATGAATCACCAGTTGATGCTGTCTGTTTCTTATGTGACCTGGTTCACTAGTCCCAAAATGTAAGTCTGCTGATGGTAAAGCTTGCAAGAGTTTATCCTTCTGACAGTTTCTTGGCCTTCACATATATATATATATATATATATATATATATATATATACTCTTCCTTTGAATATAGAACTCTAAGGCACTATATTAAATGAGTATTGAGCTAAAATGATCAAATTTTTTTGTTCCTTTTGTTTGCTAAATTTTAAAAAATAATTTATATTTTCAAATTTGCCTCCATCAATATCACTGTGACTAACCTTGGCTCCATATTCCTCCCCGACATTTGCTGAACTCCCTAGAGGTGATTGGTGTACATCAAGTTTGTATAGGACCTAAGAAGACCTTGTTTATTCAAAAATTCTCCATTTTTCTTTTATTCTTTGTGAGCTTTAGTTACATGTGGTTTCCTTGGGAGTTTCCTCCATGTGGTTCTACCACTTACAGATATTATTTACACAGATTCTTTTGGGGAGTGAATTAATTTCACACAACATATCTTTCTCATTTAATGCATCAACTTCTTCTAAAGATTTGTTTGCTTTTAAATTATCTAATATCACACTTATCTTAGAAATGTTCATTTGAACTATTTTTAATATATACTATACTATCCTATAATATAATACATAACATACAACCATAAATCACTGTCTTTTGTGCCTTTCTAACGCTTCAATGAAGTGTTTGTTCTGGGCCACTATGGGTTGATTGCATGTTCTTTGCATTTGAAGCCAAGATTTTTGATGATTTACCCGTATGGTAATCCTTCATAGAACTGAGGTCTTGTTAATTTTAAGATG